>NC_057743.1:21254349-21263832 GCF_004010195.1 Chiloscyllium plagiosum | reverse complement strand
GGGGAGATGTTAGGGGTGGGTTCTTTACCCAGAGAGTGGTGGGGGCATGGAATGCTCTGCCTGTGGGAGTGGTAGAGTCAGAATCTTTGGTGACCTTTAAGCGGCAATTGGATAGGTACATGGATGGGTGCTTAAGCTAGGACAAATGTTCGGCACAACATCGTGGGCCGAAGGGCCTGTTCTGTGCTGTATTGTTCTATGTTCTAACAGCATGCACAGCAAGATCCCAGAAATAGTGAAGTCGTAATGAATCTGATGTGTTTTACATTTGTTGGTTGAATGATAAATATTGGCTCAAACTCTGGGGATAATATTGCTTTTCAAAATGGTGCAGTGGGATTTTTTCCATCCATCCAAATAAGAACTCTGCTTTGATTTTAATATTTTGTCTGAGAAAAGACATGTCTGTCTGAATCTTAATTCTTAATCTGACTCTAAATGCTGTGGATGAATCACATGTCATGTATTACAATACCAGCATCCGGCACCAGAGGAGGCTCTAACGCTTGTCACCATGAATCTCTTCAGCGTGAAGTACGCATACTCAGTACTGCTACCAAATCCTTGTGGGGCAGCTACGTACAGTGTAGTCACTGAAGTCCCAAAAAGCTGCATGATTTATAAACAGTTTAAGTTTGTTTGAGGGACATGGCAGATCATATAAAGTTAGATCCATGAGATTGGAGCATCCAGTTGTTTAAAACTTGAATTGCCCTCTGAAGGCAACCTACTGAAATCAGGACAGTCTGATACTGTCAGTTGATGCTGACAGTCCCAGCAATAAGTCCTTTTTTTTTAAGAAAAAGATATCCTATCGTTATGCATGAGGAAGATCATTTGGAATTTTAAAAAATTCATTTAAAGCTTGAGGGTGTCACTGGCTAGGCCTGCATTTATTGCCCATCCCTGATTGTCTAGAGGGCAGTTAAGTGTTGTGGGTCTGGAATCACGTGTAGACCAGATCAAGCAAGGATGACAGTTTCCTTCCCTAAATGACATTCGTGAACCAGATGGGATTTTCCAACAATCGTCAAATGGATTTGTGCTTGTCATTAGACTCTTAATTCCTGATTTTGATTTTATTGAATTAAAATTCCACCTTCTGCTGTGGAGGGTTAACTATCACGAATTAGCAATACCTGTGCCAGTACGGCTCTTGAGCTGAAATGTTGCAATGCTTCACCAGATAAATGATTAATGGACAAGGCAATAAGCATTGTCATTTTAAACCAATTATTCTGTGTTTTTATTAGCAATTATTGAATGAGGAGAATTTGAGGAAACAGGAGGAATCTGTTCAGAAACAGGAATCTATGCGAAGAGGTAAGGTATTACAGTTATACTCTTGTTCAATTTATCCAGATTAATTGTTAAAATTCAGATTAACTGCTAATCTTGAATTGGTTGCTCTTTTTTAACTTGAATGAAAAATTATTCAATATTAATCTGATCCAATATGAGAGCTGTGCAGGATTGGAGAGTTAGAGAATAATGAATTTAACGCTGTTCACTTTTGATGTTAAGACAATCTGAGAGGAACCTGCTTCACCAGTTTCCTCATTTCCCCCCCCCCCTCCCTCATCTTATCCCAGTTCCAACCTTCCAGATCAGCACCGTCCTCATGACCTGGCCCATCTGTCCATCTTTCTTCCCACCTATCTGCACCACCCTCTCCTCCCCCTATTGCTAGATTTGGTACATGCATCTCATGGAAGAACTTTGAACATCGTTCAAAATGCATCACATTGCTAATCGCCATTCCTGTGATGTCTCATGTGGTTCAGTTACCCTTTGCTTATCATGTATGACATGTTGGTCCTGCCATTACTAAATCTTCATTGACACTGTACAAATGAAAAGGCAACGCTGGTTAAAAGGGCCTTTGTTGCGTCTTTGGAGGGGGGTGGGGTGCAATATTGTGCACTATATTTATCACGTTTTAGGAGAGGTAGGTCTGGGAGGACAATTAGAGTCACAGCTTCTGCAGAACGGCAATGGCTGTCTGGTTCATTGAGCCTGCACAACCACCTATCTGCTCCACCCTCCTTTCCGACCTATCACCATTACCCCCACCTCCATTTACCTATCACACTCTCAGCTACTTTCCCCCCAGCCTCAACCCACCTTACCATTTATCTCTCCACTCCCTCAGCTCACAGCCTCATTCCTGATGAAGGGCCTTTGCCTGAAATGTCAATTTTCCTGCTCTTCGGATGCTGCCTGACCGGCTGTGCTTTTCCAGTACCACACTCTTGACTTCCTTTTTATTGCATAGGGCAGTCCTTGTCTTTGTGCTTTGACTTAATCCTGGGGACTAAGCACATTTTGAAAGAGGTCACAGCTCAGAGGTTGTGTTCATATTGCCAGTACGTTGAGTTGGTGCTTTTTAAAAAGTGACTATGAAAGGATTCAGGGTACAGTGCAATCTTTGGTTGAAAGCTTGATTTTGTAGATTGGACTAAAATCTGACAACTTGTCTGTAAAATGAGGCTGTTCACTCACTGAGGATTCCAGCAAGCTTTGTCATATGCTGCCGATTATTTAGTCTTTTGGCTACCCTTTTTCGTCTCCTCGTCTCTTCCCAGTTTAACATTGAGTTAATGGAAGACACTAGGAGAGTTTTAAAGTTATATGAAGAAAAGGAAACTACGGCTTTTTAGACCTTAAAGGTCTGTATAAAGGGAAGACATGGGGATGATTGTTGATGAATTCTTTGCACTTGTATCACAGAGGTGTGGAATAATGGTGACATTGTAGTTGAGAAGGTGTGTGAAATATTAGACATAGTAAATCATAATACAAGGAAACTTGGGGGGGAGGGACATCTTTAAATATGAATCAGTTGGCCCAGATGAGCTGAATCCCAGGCTGTTAAGAGAAACGAGACAGTTGGAGTGAAGGCTCTAGCCATCATTTTTCTGTCCCTTCAGGCTGCTAATGTGGAGCTAATGGACAGCTAGCATTGGGCTGTTGTTTGTAAAGGGATATAGCAGTAATAGGTCAACTACCCTAATGTTGGTGGGTGCAAATTATTGAAAATGTTCTGAGGGCCAGTGTTAATTGTCATCAATCAGGAACAGGCAAGATAGGTTTATAAGACAGGGGAGTGAGTGGAAAGGCAGATAGCTAGAATAAAATCCCTGTTACCATTTTACAGAAAGAATGTGATCATATTGGAGACGGCATGGCAAATGTCACCAGGAGTAGAGAATTTTTAATTGAAGAAAGATGAGATAGGTTGTGGTAGATTCCTTTGGACAGCTGCCAGCTAAGAGGTGATTTAATTGAAATCTGTAGAACTCGAAATGTCTGGACAAGTGAATATGCAAGACCCATTTTTATTGCTGAATTCAATATCCAGGGGAACGAAGATTTAAACTATTTGCTGTAAGGATTGGGGAGTGTTGATGGAAGTTACTTAATCCAATGAATGATAGAGTTCTGGCTTTCACTATCTGAAAGGGTGGTAGAGATAGAGACGACCCTCTTCACATTTAACACTGCCTGAATACATATGTGAATCACCATAACCTTCAAGCCTACAGATTAAACAAAAGAGCTGGAAAGTGGAATTCAGCTGAATAGTTCCTTTAGGGATAATAGAAACACAGTGGACTGAATGGAGGTTTTTTTTTCCCTATGATACTAATAATTGTGTCCAGCATTAAGGAGTTTGTCTTTATAAACTCAAATATTCAGTTTCCCAGCCATGGTGAATGGTATTGTTTTGATCTGTCTTTCCCCACTGTAGCCACTATTGAACACGAGATGGAGCTCCGACACAAGAATGAGATGCTTCGAATTGAGGCTGAAGCTAAAGCCCGTGCGAAGGTTGAGCGAGAGAATGCTGATCTGATCAGAGAACAGATCCGTTTGAAAGCTGCAGAGCATCGTCAGACTGTCCTTGATTCCATTAAGTAAGTGTTCGGTAGACAGAAGGGTCGATTTCAGAATACTAAACGTGACTGATCAGTTATCTCTCTCCCTCATCAAACCATTGCATTTCTTTCCTTACCATCAATATCAGGGTCTGCTTTTATCTGCTGCCTTTGGTATATACTGCCCATTGAGGTGCAGTGACATTTTGCAGATTAATAGAGATGCCCTCAAATGGATGATTAATGATAGTAATTAAAACGCCTGACATTGAACTGCCTATTCTAGATCTGAGTGACTCATTGTTTGCTGAAGAAATTAACACTTCCTGGCCACCTAACGTTTGAGCATTAAAATCTGACTCTAATCTTGCGATTCTCCTCTCATTAAGAAAAAACAGCTGCTACTTTTACGACCACAACCCCCTCTCATATTAGACCAGAATTTACCTCACTGTAGTTACTGGAGGTGTATTGAGTAAGATCCAATATTAAGAACTACCAACTATTTCATGCGTGGATAATGAGAAATACGTTGGAATCAATATATAGACATTCAGCTCCTGGAGCCTGTATCTGCTTTTTGATATGATCATGGTTGATCTCACCTGGACCTCATACCACTCTCCATAACCCTTCAGTCCGTTAGCAAAGAAAAACCTGTCTATCTCCTCCCTAAATTTACTCAATGTCCCGCCATACACCACTGTCTGGGCAGTAAATTCCACAGTATCATGAGCCTTTAAGAGAAGTAATTTCTCCTCATTGTTTTAAATCTGCCATCCCTTATCTGAAAACTATGTTCTAGATTGGGCCACAAGAACATAGAAGTAACCTTATTGGTTGTGTGCACTGGCAGTACCAATCTCTGTCACCACTTATCATGGAAACTGCTTTTGTAAACCTGCCACGCTGTACATCGATTGATAGATGCCTCGAAGTTAAGGATAAAGTGCTATGGGGTAGTGCAGGAAAATAACTGAGTGGAAATCAGCTATGATCCATTGAATGATAGTGCAGGCGCGAGGGTCATTTTACTGAAGACTGAATTGCGTCTGCGTGTCTACGTTATTTGTCCTTTGTTCCTTACACCCCTTACACTTGAACATTCCGTTCAATCTTTATGTTTTGTATGCAATGCCACAGAAGACTCATGGGTTGCTCAGTAAGTATCTAAACCCTATTTGTATAGTAGTGGTTAGAGGACACTTGCTCTCTAAATGACCTCCTTCTCATCGTCGCAGGTTCCTAACTGACTGAGAGTAAACTAAGTGCATCGATTTCAGTTGTGGGGAGATTGATGCTTTTCTACTCATGGTTTGTGGAATCATGTTGCAGTGATGTATTAATTTACTGGACTGAAATTGCAAAATGTGTTGCTTTACATATAGACTGGCAGGTAGGAAAGTGGATTTCAGCTGTCACGGAGTCGAGGAGTTGTGCAACTCAGAAACAGACCCTTCAATTCAACCAGTCCATCTATTTGTGTTAGATATAGGACAGATGTCAGAGGTAGTTTCTTTACTCCGAGAAGTAGAGGCATGGAATGCCCTGCCAGCAACAGTAGTAGACCCAGGCAGCATTAAAGGGGCAGGAGAATCGACGTTTCGGGCATAAGCCCTTCTTCAGGCTTATGCCCGAAACGTCGATTCTCCTGCTCCTTTGATGCTGCCTGACCTGCTGTGCTTTTCCAGCAACACATTTTTAAGCTCTGATCTCCAGCATCTGCAGTCTTGGGCATTTAAATGGTCATTGGATGAAAATGGAATAGTTTAGATTGGATGGGTGTCAGATTGGTTTCACAGCTCAGCGCAACATCGAGGTTCTGTATAGAGTCATAGAGATGTACAGCATGGAAATTGACTCTTCGATCCAACTCATCCACGCCGACCAGCTAGCCTAATCTGATCTAGTCCCATTTGCCAGCAATGAACCCATATCCCTCTAAACTTTTCCTATCCATGTATCCATCCAGATGCTTTTAAATGTTACACCTACCTCTGCCACTTCCTCTGGCAGTTCATTCAATACATGCACCAGCCTCTGCATGAAAGAGTTGTCCTCAGATCCCTTTTAAATCTTACCCCTCTCACTTTAAACTGATGCCTTCTAGTTTTGGGCTCCCCCATCCTAGGAAAAGACCTTGTTTATCCATCCAATCTATGCCCCTCATCATTTTATAAACCTCTATAAGGTCACCCCTCAGCCTCTGATGCACCATGGAAAATAGCCCGAGTCTATTCAGCCTCTCCCTATAGCCCGAGCTCCAATTCTCCAAACTCACCAACATCCTTGTAAATCTTTTCTGAACCCTTTTAACAACATCTTTCCTATAGCATGGAGACCAGAATTGAATGCAGTCTTTTAAAAGTGGCCTAACCGATGTCCTGTTTGGCTGAAAAATGACATCCCAACTCCTACGCTCCATGCACTGACCAATGACAGCAAGCATGCCAAATGCCTCCTTCAACGCCTTATGTTAATTATTTTATATCTGTTCAGTTTTGGGTCCAAAACATTAGGTGTAGCTCTGGAGACACTAAATAGCATCAAACTGTAATGGGAATGTGGAAACAACATAGTGAAGTTTGGTCTCTCAAACATTTGGATTCACGTTGAGTATATAAATATGAGTAACATGCCATTCCCAGTTTGTTGTCCTGTTACCTGCAGAGGTGAGTCCTCTGTAACCTATTGCTGCTTTCCCTTGAATTCTTTATACATAGAATTTTACAGCATAAAATTTGCAGTTCGGCCCAACAGGTCTGTGCTGGTGTTTCAGCCTGATATGTGCTTCTTCCAACTTTATTTATCTCACCCTTACTATATTGTTAACAATCGTTTACAGGCATAAGTAGCTGTGTTGCACATGTTCAGTATTGAGACCAGAAATTCAGGAAAGTGCATCTACCTTGAGATACATAGTGATTATACCCATAAAATTAGAAGCTGTTTAATCTTAAAAATATAGGCAAAGATTGCTTTAAGTTTCATGCATTGACTTTTTCCAGTGGTTGTAAGGTATTTAGAGATTTAGGCTCAGATTTGTTCCATTCGTAAAAATAATAGTGTCTTGATTGAAAATGTAATTAATGACTTTAGCAGCAAGGCAAGAATAACAGGACTGGTTTCATAATGTATAATCTGATAGAAGTTTTGATTTGATCACTTTGAAACAGCATGACTGAGCAAATCTTTGCTTGCCTATTTCTAAGTCAGTGAGATGTAATGTGATCACTGTCCCAAAAGCTTTCATTTATTTCCTGCAGTCTGTTTTATTTCCCAAGAGACTGTGACTGTTTCCACTTCTTTGCAGCTGTTTGTGATGTTTTGAGATGTGGTGATTGTTCTATTTTGCTCTTTCACTCAGGACAGCTGGTGCAGTGTTTGGAGAAGGATTCCGTGCATTTGTTTCCGACTGGGACAAAGTGACAGCTACAGTAAGTGAGAGTGCGGTTGGAAGTTGTAATATTTCCTGGACACGTGTGGACTCTCTAGGGTGCCAATAAATGAAAACAAATGCTTAATGTACTGTCATTGTCCGCAATCACTCACTAACAAGTATGATTCTCCACTTAGGAGATTCTGTGCCACTGGTCATGGGTTCTGTAGGTCCTTGTATGGCTGATGAGGTCTTTCCTAGAGCCACATCTCCACCTACACTTTTGGCAGGTGTTTCTAGGAGGTGGAAGCGGTCCTTGGCCTTGAGATCATTAGCATTCCTTTCTCCGGTGCCTTTTCCATACTTCTTGCTGAAGTGTGTTCACAAAGAATGAGTTGTACTGCTGGGTCAGTTAAGTGTAAGTAAGATTTTGGATCATCTTGTATACTTGATTTACTTTCCACCATCAAGACAAAGCTAAGTAGTAAATACCCAGATATTGTGTCGAGATAGGTCTTGAGACTGAAGCTGGCATCGAAGGATTAAGCTTTTGGAGAAGTTGTTCCAAGAGTTTTGAAAAGAAATGTTTGAGTGGAGTTTGTAAAAGCAAACAAAATGCATTGAGTTGATGCAAACAATCTGCAACATTCTATCAGTTTATGCTCTGTGCTAGAACAAATGAATATATGTTAAAACTAAAGAAAAATATGTTTTCCTGTTAAGGTCAGAAAGGCAAAATATTTAGAATGACTGAAGAAATTAAACTGCATTTATTTCAATGCAAGGGGCCTAACAGGGAAGGCAGATGAACTCAGGGCATGGTTAGGAACATGGGACTGGGATATCATAGCAATTACAGAAACATGGCTTAGGGATGGGCAGGACTGGCAGCTTAATGTTCCAGGATACAAATGCTACAGGAAGGATAGAAAGGGAGGCAAGAGAGGAGAGGGAGTGGCGTTTTTGATCGGGGATAGCATTACAGCTGTGCTGAGAGAGGGTATTCCTGGAAATATATCCAGGGAAGTTATTTGGGTGGAACTGAGAAATAAGAAAGGGATGATCACCTTATTGGGATTGTATTATTGACCCCCTAATAGTTAGAGTGAAATTGAGAAACAAACTTGTAAGGAGATCTCAGCTATCTGTAAGAAAATAGAGTGGTTATGGTCATAGACTGGAACTGCCA
Source organism: Chiloscyllium plagiosum (assembly GCF_004010195.1). NCBI lineage: Eukaryota > Metazoa > Chordata > Chondrichthyes > Orectolobiformes > Hemiscylliidae > Chiloscyllium > Chiloscyllium plagiosum. Next base: position 21,255,386 of record NC_057743.1, on the reverse strand, counting down.
TAGTGTTAAGGGTTTAGATGGAGAGGAATTTGTTAAGTGTGTACAAGACAATTTTCTGACTCGGTATGTGAATGCACCTACTGGAAAAGGTGCAAAACTTGATCTACTCTTGGGAAATAAGGTAGGGCAGGTGACTGAGGTGTCAGTGGGAGAGCACTTGGGGGCCAGCGACCATAATTCTATTAGCTTTGAAGTAGTGATGGAAAAGCATAGACCAGATCTAAAAGTTGAATTTCTAAATTGGAGGCTGGCAAATGTTGACGGTATGAGGCAAGAACTTCCAAAAGCTGACTGGGCACAGATGTTCGCAAGTAAAGGAACAGCTAGAAAATGGGAAGCCTTCAGAAATGAGATAACGAAAGTCCAGAGGCAGTATATTCCTGTTTAAGGTGAAAGGAAAGACTGGTAGGTATAGGAAATACTGGATGCCTAAAGAAATTGAGGGTTTGGTTAAGAAAAAGAAGGAAGCATATGTCAGGTATAGACAGGATAGATCGAGTGAATCCTTAGAATATAAAGGTAGTGGGAGTATACCTAAGAGGGAAATTAGGAGGGCAAAAAGGGAATGTGAGACATCTTTGGCAAATAGAGCTAAGGAGAATCCCAAGGGTTTTTACAAATACATTAAGGACAAAAGGGTGACTAGGGAGAGAATAAGGACCCTCAAAGGTCAGCAAGTCAGCCTATGTGTAGACCCGCAGAAGATGGGGGAGATATTAAACGAGTATTTTGCATCAGTATTTACTGTGGAAAAGGACATGGAAGATATAGAATGTGGGGAAATAGATGGTGGCATCTTGCAAAATGTCCACATTACCGAGGAGGAAGTGTTGGATGTCTTGAAACGCATAAAGGGTGGATAAATCCCCAGGACCTGATCAGGTGTACCCTAGAATTCTGCGAGAAGTTAGAGAAGTGATTGCTGGGCCTCTTGCTGAGATATTTGTATAATCGATAGTCACAGGTGAGGTGCCGGAAGACTGTTTAAGAAAGGTGGTAAGGACGAGCCAGGGAACTATAGACCAGTGAGCCTGATG
>NC_057743.1:21194873-21253549 GCF_004010195.1 Chiloscyllium plagiosum | reverse complement strand
ACCCCTCTGTTTTCATTCTGCTTCATTTATTTTATCTTTTTTTAAGTTTTTTTTCACTTCTGTACCTCCTAGTTCTTGATTGTCTCTCTTTCTCTCGCTCCCCACTCTCTCATCACCTTTTTCCTCTCCTCCCCTTTGCTACCCTTCTCCCCTGTTTTCCATTTTGTCTCTACTTCACCCATTCCCTCCCCATATTTTATCACATAACACTGACTTCAGCCTTGGTCATTCACAGCTCCTAATCTCTCTATAATCTCTCTGTGCACTGTCATTATCACCTCTTTATTGCTACCTTTGCTTCTGGAGCCATGACTCACCTTCTCTCAGCCCAGTATAAATACCTCCCTATTTCTCCCTTTTTTTTAGCTTTGACAAAGGTCAGTTAGACTTGAAACGTCAGCTCTTTTCTCTCCTTACAGATGCTGCCAGACCTGCTGAGATTTTCCAGCATTTTCTCTCTTGAGATCTATATGGACTTCAGTAAGGCGTTCAACAAGGTTCCTCATGGAATATAGGGAGAACTAGCTATTTGGATACAGAACTGACTCAAAAATGGAAGACAGAGGGTGGTGGTGGAGGGTTGCTTTTCAGACCTGGAAGCCTGTGACCAGTGGAGTGCCACAAGGATTGGTGCTAGGTCCTCTACTTTTCATCATTTATATCAATGATTTGGATGTGAGCATAAGAGGTGTAGTTACTAAGTTTGCAGATGACACCAAAATTGGAGGTGTAGTGGGCAGCGAAGAAGGTTATCTCAGATTACAAAGGGATTTTGATCAGATGGGCCAATGGGCTGAGAAGTGGCAGATGGAGTTTAATTTAAATAAATGGGAAGTGCTGCATTTTGGGAAAGCAAATCTTAGCAGGACATATACACTTAATGGTAAGGTCCTAGGGAGTGCTACTGCACATGGAGACCTTGGAATGCAGATTCATAGCTCCTTGAAAGTGGAGTTACAGGTAGATAGGATAGTGAAGAAGACATTTGGTATGCTTTCCTTTATTGGTCAGAGTATTGAGTACAGGAGTTGGAAAGTCATGTTGCGGCTGTTGGACATTGGTTAGGCCACTGTTGGAATATTGCGTGCAATTCTGGTCTCCTTCCTATCAGAAAGATGTTGTGAAACTTGAAAGGGTTCAGAAAAGATTTACAAAGATGTTGCCAGGTTTAGAGGATTTGAGCTATAGGGAGATGCTGTACAGGCTGGGGCTGTTTTCCCTGGAGCGGCGGAGGCTGAGGAGTGACCTTATGGAGCTTTATAAAATCAAGGGGCATGGATAGGATAAACAGACAAAGTCTTTTCCCTGGGGTCGGGGAGTCCAGAACTAGAAGGCGGTCGGGGAGTCCAAAACTAGAAGGCAAGGTTTAGGCGGAGAGGGAAAAAAAATGTAAAAGAGCCCTAAGGGGCAACTCTTTCATGCAGAGGGTAGTATGTGTCTGGAATGAGCTGCCAGAGGAAGTGATGGAGGCTGATACAATTGCAACATTTAAAAGGCATCTGGATGGGTATATGAATAGGAAGGGTTTGGAGGGATATGGGCCAGCTGCTGGGACTAGATTGAATTAGGATATCTGGTCAGCGTATCAGGTTGGACCGAAGGGCCTGTTCTGTGTTGTATTTCTCTATGACTCAAGTGTTTGGATGAGGTGACAAAGAAAGATTGCTTCTTTTATTAACCTTCTCAAAATTGGCTGAGAGGTGCAAACAAGATCCTGGGATCACAAGCTCAGGACAATGATGGCTGTGATGGGATTCCAACCAAGTATTAAAAGCTGCAAACACCTATTTAAATCTTATCAAGTTTTTAATGGTGGATTGACCAAAAAGACCATTTAACGGCATTATCCGGTCCTGAAGAAGGGCTTATGCCCGAAACGTTGATTCTCCTCCTTGCTGCAGCAAGGTCAGGCAGCAAATCGGATAGCTTTGGCAAATAGTCTTAAGGAGAATTCGAAGACATTCTATAAATAGCCCAAGGACAAAAGAGTAACTAGAGAGACGATAGGATCCTTTCAATTACAGCAAGGCTGCGCAAGTGGGGAACTGCAGGAAATGGGGGTGATACGAAAGGAGTGTTTTGCATCAATGTTTAATGTGGTGAAGGATATGCAAGATAGCGAACATGGGGTTATAAATAGTGACATCTTGAAAAATGTCCAGGTGCTGGATGTCTTAAAACGCATAAAGGTGGATACATTCCCGGGACTTGATCAAATGTACCCTAGAACTGTGGGAAGCTAGGGAAGTAAATGGTGGGTTCCTTACTGAGATGCAGTGGAAATTCAATTATCTGAACGTGTTAGGTGGGCACAATTTTGTTTGGATAGTTGATTATTCGGAAAATCGATTGAATGCCTTTCCTTTGGGGCTCAGAGTTTTAAAGTCTACTCCCCGTTCAGGAGAGTGCAGCAGCACCCAGCGCATGTGGCCCCGCCTCTGCCTGTCTTCCCTTCTCCCCTCCCCCCCCACCACCAAACCAAATCCAGCACCGCCCCCTGCTCCCAACTCGGTCCAACCCCGTCTGCCAATCTCGTGCAACCCCATCCAACCCAGTCAAAACCCCCCCCCAGCACGAAGCGAGCGAGCCCCATCTCTGGGGCATCCGGATTGCACACCAACAACAAGACTGTTACTGCCTTTGTGGGGTAAGTCTCCAAATAGCGCGCGTCCGCACACGCGCACACACAGCCACACACTCTTTTTACTGCAACTTTTTGACAGGTTCCATGTTTGCCTTGCACAGGACAATGTTGGAGAGACTATTTCTGGGAAGCGGGTGGGGGGGGTTGTTAGAATACACCCCTCTGTCGAACTCCAGGGAAGGTGTGGGAAGAGTGAGAGGGTGGGAGGTCAGTCATTTGGAGACGGTGCCTATTTAATCACTGTAAACAAAAGACTCAATCCCTGCTTGAAACACTCCTTTGATGTAGTGTTTCTATCGGGACCTCAAGATCTCCTTCGGATAAACTGATTTTCGGATAATTGGTATTCGAACAATCGAGTTTCCTCTATATTTGTATCATTGATACTCACGGGTGAGGTGCTGGAAGACTGGAGGTTGACTTACAAGGTGGTAAGGAAAAGCCAGGGAACGAAAGAAAGGCCCATGCCCGAAACGTCGATTCTCCTGCTCCTTGGATGCTGCCTGACCTGCTGCGCTTTTCCAGCACACCTAAAGGTGTGTTAAGGGTTTAATTTTTTTTTAAATTCTGTCTTCAACATGAATGCATTCTCTTATTGAATGCTAAATATTAACCTTGTTTTGACTTGTGGTGTAAATTAAGTGGTTGTATTTGATCTGGGTATGGAAGTTCCATCTTGAATTATTGGTATGTGTACATATGAATCAGCAGAAAGTTTGACATTTACATAGTATTTGTTAATATTTATTTACGACAGCTTTGTGCTGTAAATTATATTGTGTCCAATAGTCGTCCTGGGTGTAATTGAGAGATTGGGCTATAAACCTCTCAGTACAAGTGTAGTGCCATTAATGTTGAGCATGCTCTTTTACTACAGGGGAACCTCAATTATCCAAATGTGATGGGTGGGCACTATTTTGTTGAGATAATCGATTATTTGGTTAATGATGAAATGCCTTTCTTCTGGGGCTCGGAGTTTTTAAAGTCGGCTCCCCGTTCAGGAGACTAGCAGCAGCACACAGCGCGTGAGACCCTTCCCCCAATACAGCCCACTGCCCTCATCCAACACCGCCCCCCAATCCGGTCCAACGCCGCCCTGCCTGTCCCTGACCCCCCCCAACCTTTACATTTACGGCTAAGTAAATGGACAGGTTTTGTTTTGTTGTTGGAGTTTGCTTAATTATTTGCTCTTAGAGCAGTGATATTGTTACTAATACTTCATTGGTGGGTGGCACAGTGGTTAGCACTGCTGCCTCACAGCGCCAGAGACCCGGGTTCAATTCCCGACTCAGGCGACTGACTGTGTGGAGTTTGCACGTTCTCCCCGTGTCTGCGTGGGTTTCCTCCGGGTGCTCCGGTTTCCTCCCACAATCCAAAAATGGGGTATGGTTGCGTTGCGCTTCGGCGGGGCGGTGTGGACTTGTTGGGCCGAAGGGCCTGTTTCCACACTGTAAGTAATCTAATCTAATCTAATCTAAAAATTGAAATGGAAACAGTGCAGATTTTTAAAGTGGTGAACATTTCAGAATTATACAGTATAAAACCAGTTGGCGCAAAGCTTTTGAAAATTACATGAATACTTAATATAAGATCAGTTTGTTGTTTTGGGCATTAACAATAACATTCCATTTCAGAACCTTAGCTCTCCTGTTCCTTCGAAGTTCCAAATAAGCTCTGCTATACCTGCCCTCCATCATTCCTGTATTCTCATTGGTTAAAAAACTAAGGCATGTTGTGCATGCTTTTGCAATTTTTAATTTATCTTTTCCCTGGTATCAGTTGACTTTCCTTGTTCACATTCTCTTCACAAGACTTTGAAGAGCAAAATCATCTAAGGAGCTGTGATTCTGCAATTTCTCCAGCAATTTCTGACTTTGAAGAGCAAGTTTGGTATTGTGTAACCATTGTTTTCTGATTAGTATCATTTTTTTTTATTATTTTGCTAACGTAGCATTGTGTGACTTGAGCTCTTGCTCTTTCCAATAGAGGAGAGTAAGGTTTCTGAGTGAGAACTGGTGCTTTCTAAATTCAAACTGTTGAATTGTTGTGCCTTCCTCCAAGAAATGGCTGTAACTCATTATGTGGTCCATTGTTTCATCTTTTCAGGTGGCTGGGCTCACACTACTGGCTGTTGGTGTTTACTCTGCCAAGAATGCTACAGGAGTCGCTGGGAGATACATTGAGGCCCGACTGGGAAAACCATCCCTGGTTCGCGACACCTCCCGTATCACGTTAGTGGAAGCATTGAAGCGCCCGATCAAAGTAAGGTGGCTTATTGATATATTTCCCTCCCCACCCTATCCGCTTTCCGCAAAGACCGTTCCCTCCGTGACTACCTGGTCAGGTCCACGCCCCCTAACAACCCACCCTCCCTTCCTGGCACCTTCCCCTGCCACCGCAGGAATTGCGAAATCTGCTCTGCGCCCACACCTCCTCACCTCCATCCAAGGCCCCAAAGGAGCCTTCCATCAAAGTTTCACCCGCACATCCACCAATGTAATTTATTGTTTCCGTTATCCCGATACGGTCTCCTTTACATTGTGGTGACTGGACGCCTTCTCGCAGAGTGCTTTAGGGAACATCTCTGGGACACCCGCACCAATCAACCCCACCGCCCCATGGCTGAACATTTCAACTCCCCTCCCACTGCCGAGGACATGCAGGTCCTGGGCCTCCTCCACTGCCATTCCCTCACTGCCCAACGCCTGGAGGATGAACGCCTCATCTTCGCCTCGGGACACTTCAACCCCAGAAGCTCAATGTGGACTTCACCAGTTTCCTCATTTCTCCCCCCCCCACCCCCCCCCAACCTTACCCCAGTTCCAACTTGCCAGCTCAGCACCATCCTTGTGACCTGTCCTGCCTGCCAATCTTCCTTCCTATCCGCTCCACCTCCCTCTCCAACCGATCACCTTTATTCCCACCTCCATCCACCTATTGCACTCTTAGCTACCTTCTCCCCAGCCCCAACACCCTCCTATTTATCTCTCCACCCCAGAGGCTCCCTGCCTCATTCCTGATGAAGGGCTTTTGTCCAAAACATCGATTTTCCTGCTCCTTGGATGCTGCCTGACCTTCTGTGCTTTTCCAGCACCACTCTAATCTTGGCTTATTGCAAAGTCCAGTAAGCTTCAGTAATTGTTACTGAACAAAGTTCAGGCCTAGACTGATCCCATAAGAATGTTATTGCTGTACCTCAATCATGAGAATCAGTGGCATTATGAAATCCTGCATGGTTCTGGGTTTCTATTCTTGCTACATATCCTTCTGCACAGCCACACTCTCCAGCCACTCTTGAAGTCATATCAGCCATGAAGCAGATTCATGACTTTTGTTAATGACTTTTGTTAATAACTTTGTTTACTCTGCATAACAAGTGATATAGTAAATGGCAAAAATAAGTATACGTTATTAGTGAAATTCTGCAGATTCAGTTAAGTTTTTAGTGAAGTAATAGTTGACTGATGCACTCCGAGTTTTGAAAGGACAGAGCTCACTTCAGGGGCAATCTTCTCCTGGTAGTTGGATGGTGCAGACGTGTGCATGTATGTTTTTGCATCTGTTTTGGTCAGTTGTGACAAACTTGAAATACTTTCTGTTCTCACCTTATTTTTAATAACTAGGTTTTTGTATTTTTGCAATTTTTATATCAACTCCAGACTGTTCCACAGTTTATGCATCAATATACTTCTAGCTTTGTGCCTCCTGGGGTGAAGAAAGAATAGCAATAGAATGTCAAATGATGCATGTGACAAGTGTTCCATTTGTGTTGGGTGGGCGGGAGGGTAGCATGTCACAACAATTCACAAATGGGCAAACTCTGAATGGGGATTGGTGGCAAATAGGGATGTGAATGTTTAAATTCATTCATGAGCAATGTGTATTTTAAAAGCTCTTGTTTTTATTACTTTCATCAGGCAAAGAGGGTATTTTAATCCGTTTGTTTAATCGGTGTGAGATGTCTGGTTTTCAACCAAAGTTTGTAGTGTATAATGTAATTTAACATTGAGTTAACACTGAGTTTAAATAATAAACAGAATATCCCAGCACTGCAACTAAAATAAAACATATGCTGGAATTTCTCAGGCCAGGCAGTAATTATGGAAGGAAGTGGAGGTAATGTTTCAAATGTTGGTGGTCATTGACCTTAAGAGTTAGCTGCTTCAGTCTTTACAGCTGCTACCTGACATGCTGAAAATTTCCAGTATCTTCTGCTGTAGAGTCTGTGGTATTTTGCTTTTGTATTTCCTTGCCTTTAGGTATAAGAAGTGATGTAATGGGTTTTGCTTATTTGCTCAGTATGAACGATAATATGAATTGTGCAATTTAAACTGGATATGTTTTTCCTCAGGTTGGTAAGCGTTTGATGAGCAAGCCACAAGATGCACTGGAGGGAGTGGTGTTGAGTGTGAGTTGCTCCATTCCTTTTCGGTTTTTTAAAACATATGTAATATTTAATACATTCAGTTCTCTGTCTGGAGAACTGAATTGATTTACAATTTGATTCTCTACATATAGCATTTGTTCTCTATTCTTATTTCCATCCATAGCCCAAATTGGAGGAACGTGTCAGAGATATTGCCATTGCAACCCGAAACACCAAAAGCAACAAAGGACTATACCGAAATATCCTAATGTATGGGCCCCCGGGAACAGGGAAAACCCTCTTTGCTAAGGTACTGTTGTTTAGTGCGTGAGAGAGAAATTGGGAAAGGGGTGCTTCCTGTTTGTCTTTATATATCAGAATGTGGGATATTACAGTTGGGGAAATGGTGATTTAGATTGTAGTGCAAAAAGGATAGATTCTTGGGCAGATAGATTAATAATGTTCGGTCCTTTATGAAAATTTCAGATAAACAGTAAATAAATTACACCCCGACAAAATTCTTCTTGCACCCCTCCACCATCACCCTTCCTTTATCTTCTCTGCTGTAATTGATCATCTCTGAAAACTTGCTTTGAGCAACAGTAATTGCCATGCATAATCAATGAGCCAGTAGCCCTGGTATTCACATTAAATGTACTGTTTAAGGCTATAAAATACTAAAGTATCATAGGCATGCAGCTTGAGGCAGTTACGGTAACATACTGTTTTATTGGTTCACTGTCAGTGTTAAAATAAGGCAGACCTTGCTTGTGTATGTGGTCTGTCATCTTGGGTTGTCCCAAAGCATTTTACATCCAAGTTATTACTTAGTGTACAGTCAATGTTGTAATGCAGTAAACAATTTCTGCAATGAGGATCCATCATATAGATATTCAATTTGTGATTTATTTTTAGCAGTGCTGGTTTGCAACAAAAGTTTTTACAAAGAGACTAGGAGATCACTCATGCCTTTCTCTTTAAATAATATCATCAGATCTTTCATGTGTACCTGCACCGGCTGAGTTTAGAATCTTAACTCAGCCTATAAGTACTATAAAGATTGACTTTTGCCATAGCTGGAGCAGAGATGAGAACAAGCCAGGCAAACAAAGATGAAACATGATCCATTTTAAAAACTCACTGTGCATTGGTCACATTTCTTCAAACTTTCTAATGTGTTACTTGCTTTCTTGGCTTTTGTTAACTATGGCACATGTTTCCAGAAGCAAATCTCCTTGTGTTTTATCATGACTTTCACTAAAGCAATTCATATAGTTTGTGTCACAGTTGCAAAAAAAGTCATAGTGCACCTTTTGTGATTAAATTAATGGTATGTTGCCAGGGTGATGATGCAAAAGCTTTGCTCTGTCTCTGCAGAGATATATCTCACAGGTGGTATTCCAGCTAAATGACAAATTAATTATCAGCAGTAGCTTTTCACCCAAAAGAGTGCAGTGTCTGAAAGGATTTCCACCATTATTCGAATGACTGAAATTTTCTAACTTTGCCTTAAACTTGCAATTTTCAATACTTTGCCTTGACATCAATTCACCAACACATTTTTTTTGGTTCAATGTGGAATACTCCAACTTGGCCTGGGATGCAGGCATATGTGAAGTGTTGATCATTTGTGATATTTGTCACCAGATATGCTCAGCAGGGGATTAATAATAACAGACTGCTTCGAGGATTAGGATGTGCTGCTCCTGCAGAATTGTAGTTGGATGGTGATAGTTTGTGCATGTGACGATGGAGGAGGAAATACAATGTATAAGAGAGTGGTTTAGCAACATTCGTTCCAGAAAATGACATGTTTCCTAATTGGTCTTTAAATTCTACTGGTTATAGAGTGCAGTTTGCAGAAAGACCGAATAATGTGCAGATGAAAGGGCTGAAATGCAGTAAGTGAAATGTATGATGAATTTACAATCAGGCAGGGTTGTTTTATGATCAGATCCATGCTGTGTTAACAAAATCAGTGTGAAATAATCTTTTAATTAATGCTGCTGTAATTGTGTAAATTTTTAACGATTGCTTTAGTGAGTCAACACTTGCTCCATGGCAGTTTGCACTCGTACATTACTCTAATAAGGATTAAAAATAAAATGAAGCAATTTATTCCATAATTGAGTAGCATAATGATCAGTATATCGCCAGCTGTTACTGAGGTATGAAACACTCTGAATTTATAAAATTCTTTGATTTGATTTACCAAGGTGCAGTGAAAAGTGTTATCTTATGTGCTTTATGAGTAGATCATACTATACAATTGCCTCAGGATAGCAGAACAAAGTGTAGGGTACAACATTACAGCTGCTGAGAGAGATCAACATTAATATTAAAAAGGTCCATTCAGAGGTCTGACAACAGGAAGGAAAAAGCTGTTTTTGAATCTGTATGTATATACAAACTTCTATATCTTCTGCCCGATAGAAAAGAGTGGAAGAGAGTAAAACTGGAGTTGATTTGATTTATTATTGTCACATGTACCTAGGTACAGTGAAAAGCTTTGTTTTGCATGCAGTACAGGCAGATCATATCATACAAAATGTATAAGGGTAATAGAACAGTGCAAGGAATGCAATGTTACAGCTGCAGAGAAGCTGCACAAAGATGGTGGTCAATATTGCATTTGAAATTTGAGAGGTCCATTTAGAAATCTACTGACAGCAGGGAAGATGCTGCTCTTGAATCTATTGGCATGTGTGTTTAAGCTTTTGTATTTTCTGCCTGATGGAAAGAGGTTGGGAGAGATTGTAACTGGGGTGGGAGAGGTCTTTGATGTTGGCTGCCTTTCCAAGGCAGTGAGAGGTATAGGTTGAGTCAATGGATGGAAGATTGACTTGCATGATGGACTAGGCTATGTTCACAACTCTGTAGTTTCTTATGGTCCTGGGCAGAGCAGTTGCTGTACCAAGCCCTGATAGATGGTTTCTAGCTGCATCTATAAAAATTTGTAAAAATCTTCATGCGTATGCCGACTTTCCTTAGCCCCCTCAGGAAGTAGAGGCATTGCTGTGCTTTCTTGCCATGAGTGGATCAGGACAGATTGTTGGTGATTGTCATTCCCAGAAACTTGACGCTCTCAACCATCTTCACCTCGGCACTATTGATGCAGAGGCATGCCCTCCACTCTGCTTCTTGAAGTGAGTGATCAGCTGCTTTGTTTTCCTGAAATTGATGGGAGAGATTGCTGTCTTTACACCATGCCTTTGAGCACTCAAGCTTTTTTAGATTACTTAGTGTGGAAACAGGCCCTCCGGCCCAACAAGTCCACACCGACCTGCCGAAACGCAACCCACCCAGACCCATTCCCCTACATTTACCCCTTCGCCTAACACTATGGGCAATTTAGCATGGCCAGTTCACCTAACCCGCACATTTTTAGACTGGTGGGAGGAAACCGGAGCACCCGGAGGAAACCCACACAGACACGGGGAGAATTGAACCCGGGTCTCTGGCGTTGTGAGGCAGCAGTGCTAACCACTGTGCCACCGTGCTGCCCACTCTGTGTACTCCTGCTCATTGTTGTTTGAGATCTGATCTATGATGGCGTTGTCGTCATCAAACTTATAAATGGGAATGGTATGGAATTTGGCCACACAGTCATGAGTGTTTAAGGAGTGTAGTGGGGGGCTGAGTATGCAGCCTTGCGGGCCACTAGTGTTGAGGATTATTGTGAAGGAGGCGTTGTCGCCTGTCCTTACTTACTGCGGTCTATTGGTCAGGAAGTCAAGAATCCAGTTACAGATGTAGGAGTCAAAGAGCTAGGCCTGGAGTTTGGAGATGAGTTTGTTTAGGATTGTGATGTTGAAGGCAGAGCGTAGTAATTAAATAGGAGTCTGACATAGGTATCCATTTTTTGCAGATGTTCCAGGAATGAGAGTAGGACCAGAGGGCTGTTTGCTGTTGACCTGTTGTGGAAGTGGAATTGCAAGGGATCAAGGCTTTCTGGGAGGCTTGAGTTGATGTGAGCCATGACCAACCTCTTGAAGCACTTCTTTGGTCTGTTGTGGTGGGTGATACCACTTCCGGTTCTATTTCTGAGAGTATGGTAAATGGGTCCGAGTAGATATCTTTGTTGATGGAGTTCCGGTTTGAATACCAGGCCTCTAGGAATTCCCGTGCATGTCTTTGTTTAGCCTGTCCCAGGATGGGTGTATTATCTCTGTCAAATTGGTGTCCCCTGTCATCTGTGTACAGGTACTAGTGATAGTTGATCGTGTCTTTTGGTGGTTAGTTTGTGCTCATGTATCCTGGTGGCTAGTTTCCTGCCTGTCTGTCAAATGTGCAGTTTGTTGCAGTCCTTGCAGGGTATTTTGTATATGACGTTTGTTCTGCTTGTTGCTACAGGGTTCTTAGATTCATTAAGAGCTGTTTTTAGTGTGTTGGTAGGTTTGTGGGGTATCAAGGGGCTGGAGTAGTTCTGGTCGTCATCGAGATGTCTTTAATGTATGATAGTGTGGCTAGAGTCTCTGGGCATGTTGTGTCTTTTTTAGGTTTGTTGTGTAAGAATAGGTGGACTGTGCTTATCAGGTACCCATTGTTCTTGAATACATTGTATAGGTGCTTTTCTTCGGCATCTCGATAGTTCCTGGGTGCTGCAGTGTGTTCTGGCTCTTTTAAATAGTGTCCAGATGCAGCACCATTTGTGGATGTTGACATGATTGCTCCTATAGGTCAGGCAGCATCCAAGGAACAGGAACCCATCATCATTCCTGATGAAGGACTCCTGCCTGAAACGTCGATTTTCCTGTTCCTCAGATGCTGCCTGACCTGTGCATTTCCAGCACCACTCTAATCTTGACTCTAATCTCCAGTATCTGCAGTTATCACTTTCGCCTGATTGCTCCTATAGTTGAGTATCTGGGCTGTATGTGTCACTTTCCTATAGATGCTGGTCTGCAGATCTCCATTGGCTTTTCATCCTACTATGAAATCTAGGGAGGGGAGTCTGTTCTCTTCCTTTTCGATGAACTTCATACCAGTAAAGATGTTGGTTGTATTTGTGTGTTTCTTCTAATTTGTTCCATTTCATGACAAAGGTGTCATCCACATAGTGGACCCAAAGCTTGGGTAGGAGAGGGCTGCATGGCTGCTTCTGATATTGGTGATCCCATGGGTATCCCATTGATTTGTTTATAGGTCTTGTCGTTGAAAGTGAAGTGGGTAGCTGCAGCAAACATTACATTGGACAGACTGGCAGGAAACTAGCCACCAGGAGACAAGAACTTCAACTAACCACCAAAAGACACGATCAGCTATCAGTAGTATCCTTACACACAGACAATGAGGGACATCAGTTCGGCTGGGACAATATATCCGTCCTGGGATAGGCTAAACAGAAACACGCACAGGAATTCCTAGAGGCCTAACATTCAAACTGGAACTCCAACAGCAAACACATTGATTTGGACCCCATTTAGCAACCTCTTGGAAAACCAGAAGTGATATCACCCACCACAACAAACCAAGACACACAAATAGAAAGTGGGACAGAACACCAGCGCTTCTTGATGTTAGCTAGCAATGGTGATGAAACGTCTGAGGACAAATCTTCCAGCTCATCAAGCAAACCTACAACCTGAACTACAAATCTTGACAAAAATTGCAATCTTTAAAATTTGTGTAACAATGGTCGATGTTCAGACCTCTGGGGCAGGAGATGTGTTGGTGGAATTTCGCGAGCACATTCTTAAGGTTAGCCTCATTGAAGTCACCGGTTACAATGAACATGTCTTTGGGTTACTTGTCTCAAGACTGTTTGTTTGTAGTGTCGTTTACTTCATCAAGTACACTCTTCACTTCACTTCTGCATGGGGTTGGATGTATCCTGTTGTCGGGAATTGTGAATTGGTGTTAATTAAGATAGGAGGGTTGGAGATAAAACAATTGATAAATGAGGAGAATCGTAAATCTTAAGGTTTAAAAAAAGTGTGTGGATAGCAGACTGCTTGATCAGACTATAATCGATTTTTCCAATTAGCTTCAGTGACACTGTCCAAGTAATGTATGTGAAACAGTCACTAAATATATTAGTGCTGTGGCTGTTTAAGGTTACTTAAACCGCTGACAGCGTATCCTTGTCTGTGCAAGTGGATTATTTTAGTTAATTTAAGGAAGTTGCATTGTCCCTGAAATGATAACTGCTTGCACAGAGGATTTCTGGTTGCATGACACTTGGTTGCTTATTCTGTGCAGTGGATTACATGCAATGGCTGCTCTGTGTGGCACTTTCCTATCAGATTTGTGCAGTGCTGAGATGTCATTTTCTTCCCAAGGGCAGATGTTTAACAGCATTGCCTGTAAAGTGAGCATCAACAGGAATATCTCATTTGAGAGTTTAATAACTATACTGACACCTCTTCCAGCAGTTCCACAATTTCACAGGATTTCTCTCCATTGTAAATAGCCTCGCTGCTTAATCACTCTAATCGTGGAGATTTGCATCAACACTTGTAATTGCATAAAGGAAAATTAGTCTTAAATTATAGTGTGTGGTAGGACTATATTTAGAGAGCATACTTCTTTTTATATAACACTGCAGTGATTCAGTTTGTGCTGGAACTAAGAAATAGTGGACCTGAAGCACAGCCAAAACCCTAATGCAGTTGAATGTACTGGTATTAATTGTATACATTCATGTTGTAACCACATTTTTCTGATTGATTGATAAGTTCTTATGCATGCAAACCTGTCTGTTTTTGCCTATAATTTCTTATGACCACATTTATTTTGGAAACTGGGCAAACCTGTTACACTGTAGTTTATACCCTTCTGTCAGTAGCAGCACTTCCATTGGTGGGTTGTTGAAATTGTAGGGTTCGAAGTTTATTTTGAGGGTTTTTGTTCTAATGTGGAGTAGGAAATATAAGAGTTTATGTATGAATTATGACATGCGTGATTTAGATGTGTGCACCATGATATAATTATCTCCTACTTCAACACAGAAATATGTTTAATTGAATCCTCCTGTGTGCTTGTATGCTAATATTAATGGTACCAGTGTTAATGTAACCACACATGTAAGTGTTAGTGCAACTATTCATGAATATTAATATAATAATTTTGAACATGCCAATTAAGCAAATTGTGAGGACAAAACCAATGTAGAATATAACTTTGTATCAGTCTTCACTCAGGCTGGTGGATCAAATTTTAAACCAAGACCCTGCTGCCCCCATTGGTGGCTTTAAATGATCACATGACACTTTTAGAAGAGGAGCAAGGGAGTTATTTGAATTTCCTAGCCAATATTCATCCTTCAGTTCAACATCACTTTAAAAACAATCACTGACATGGTTTTTGTTGAGACGTTGCTGTGCATTGATTGATGAGCCACATCTGTTGCTTTACAACAGTGGCAAAGACTCAAAGGAATTTTGATTACCTATAAAGCATTTCAGGTGCACATCTTTAAACCTACTTTGGGAAAGAGGCGCAAGAATCAGAATACTCAGAGCCTACAGCTGCGATCAATGCCTCTTCTATTCACTTTGAAAATGGGAAGCTCACGGTTCAGGAAAGCATATCTACTTCCAAATTTATTCTTCTCGTGACTTGCTTTTTTTTTCCTTCAGAAACTAGCTGCACATTCCGGCATGGATTATGCTATTATGACGGGTGGTGATGTCGCTCCTATGGGTCGTGAGGGTGTCACGGCCATGCACAAAGTTTTTGATTGGGCAGCTACCAGCAGAAGAGGGTGAGTTTGTCATTTTGATTTGGGAGTGTAAGAGTGTTAGTATGTCAAAGAGATGAGTTAATTGCATGTTAGTTCTTGGTGGAGGGGGATACTGACTGAAAACCTCTCCATGCAGTAATGTCTGTTTGGCTCTTGCTTTGTACAGCAGTGACCTTAAGGACTCTGCTACTTTCCACTTAATTTTTATCTGATTTTGCTCGGAGATGGATGTTACTGCTGAGAATTTGCAATACTTTTGTTTATTTCATCTTGTGTTTGCTTCCAGGTTAGAACTAAAATACAATTAACCACGTGAATCTCTCCCATAATATTGCTGTGTTAGGGGTTGTGTACCCATGTCTTTAAACATTTTGGCTGAGGCTGCCAAAACTCATTTAATGTAGCACTCTTGCAACTATCATGCATCAGAGACTTTCACCTGAAACAGAATTTGCCACTTGATCCACTTGCACCAATGTGCTTAAAAATGTTGGTGCCACTTACTGTTTGCTTCCTGGGAGTGCCTTATTCTTAGATCAGTGGTCCTAGTGTCAGCACCACAGGATAATGAGAATTAATTAGTTTGGGCTTTTGGTTTAAATATTTCGATGTCTTTATCTGAAGTCAAAGAAATGATTATAAATTGCCTCCTGTGCACAGGCTTTTGCTGTTTGTGGATGAGGCGGATGCGTTCCTTCGAAAGAGAGCAACAGTAAGTGTATTACCCACATGTCCTTTTGAAAACTTTGCAAACAGAAACAATTGCTAGGGCACAAAGTATTGCTTGTCCATGGTCCTAATTAATTGTGAGCATTTAAAACAAATGTACATTTTTGGCAAACATCATAATTTTTTTTACTCCAACCTTCTTTTTCTCCTCGATTTGTTCTTAATCCTATCCCAGTGCCACTCTGCTGTGGAGTACTGTTGTTAGACTTTAGTTGACTCAGTAAGGTTGAGTGACCTTGGTTGATCAGTGTCAGAGGATTGGAAAAATGCCAGTGTGACACCCTTAGTCACAAAGGGAGAGGGGCAACAAGTGGGTAACTGTAGACCACTTAGGCTGACATAGAGTCATAGAGATGTACAGCATGGAAGCAGAGCCTTCGATCCAACCCGTCCATGCCGACCAGATATCCCAACCCAATCTAGTCCCACCTGCCTGGACCTGGCCCATATCCCTCCAAGCCCTTCCTATTTATATCTGAAACTTTATTGCTGGAACAGCACAGCAGGTCAGGCAGCATCTAGGGAACAGAAGATTTCCTATTTATATACCCATCCAAATGCCTTTTAAATGTTGCAACTGTACCAGCCTCCACCACTTCCTCTGGCAGCACATTCCATACACATACCACACTCTGTGTGAAAACGTTGCCCCCAAGGTCTCTTTTATATGTTTCCCCTCTCACCTAAACCTATGCCATCTGGTTCTGGACTCCCTGACCCCAGGGTAAAGACTTTGTCTATTTATCCTATCCATGCCCCTCATGATTTTGTAAACCTCTATAAAGTCGCCCCTCAACCTCCGACACTCCAGGGAAAACAGCCCAGCCTATAGCTAAAATCCTCCAGCATCCTTGTAAATCTTTTCAGGTTTCTCAACATCTTTCCTATAGGAAGGAGGCCAGAATTGCACGCAATATTCCAACAATGACCTAACCAATGTCTTGTACAGCCGCAACATGACCTCCCAACTCCTGTACTCAGTACTCTGACCAATAAAGAAAAGCATACCAAATGCCTTCTTCACTATCCTATCTACCTGTGACTCTACTTTCAAGGAGCTATGAACCTGCACTCCAAGATCTCCATGTTCATTAGCACTCCCGAGGACCTTACCATTAAGTGTATAAGTCCTGGGAAGATTTGCTTTTCCAAAATGCAGGACCTCACATTTATCTGAATTAAACTCCATCTGTCACTTCTCAGCCCATTGGCCCATCTGGTCAAGGTCGCGTTGTAATCTGAGGTAACGTTCTTCACTCTCCACTACACCTCCAATTTTAGCGTAATCTGCAAACTTACTAACTGTACCTCTTTATGTAAATAACAAAAAGTAGAGGAGCCAGCACCGATCCTTGTGGCACTCCACTGGTCACAGGCCACCAGTCTGAAAAACAACCCTCCACCACCACCCTCTGTCTTCTACCTTCGAGCCAGTTCTGTATCCAAATGGCTAGTTCTCCCTGTATTCCATGAGATCTAACCTTGCTGATCGGTCTCCCATGGGGAACCTTGTCGTATGCCTTACTGAAGTCCATTTAGATCGCACCTACTGCTCTGCCCTCAATAATCCTCTTTGTTACTTCTTCAAAGAACTCAATCAAGTTTGTGATTCATGATTTTCCACACACAAAGCCATGTTAACTATCAGTCCTTGCTTTTCCTGTACATGTACATCCTGTCCCTCAGGATTCCCTCCAACAATTTGCCCACCACCGAGGTCAGGCTCACCGGTCTATAGCTCCCTGGCTTGTCCTTACCACCCTTCTTAAACAGCAGCACCACGTTAGCCAACCTCCAGTCTTCCGGCACCTCATCTGTGACTATCGATGCTTCAAATATCTCAGCAAGAGGCCCAGCAATCACTTCCCCAACAATCACTTCTATAGCTTCTCACAGAGGTCTAGGGTACACATGATTAGGTCCTGGGGTTTTGTCCACCTTTTATGCGTTTCAAGCCATCCAGCACCACCACCTCTGTAATATGGACATTTTGCAAGGTGTAACCATCTATTTCCCTACACTTTTTATCTTCCATATCCTTTTCTACAGTAAATACTTATGCAAAAATACTCATTTAGTATTTTCCCCATTTTCTGCAGCTCCACACAAAGGCTGCCTTGCTGATCTTTGAGGGGCCCTATACTCTCCCTCGTTACCCTTTTGTCCTTAATGTATTTGTAAAAACCTTTTGGATTCTCCTTAATTCTATTTGCCAAAGCTATCTCATGTCCCTTTTTTCCCCTCCTGATTTCCCTCTTAAGTATACTCCTACTGCCTTTATACTCTTCTAAGGATTCACTCGATCTATCCTATCTGTACCTGACATATGCTTCCTTCTTTTTCTTAACCAAACCCTCAATTTCTTTAGTCATTCAGCATTCCCTATACCTACCAGCCTTTCCTTTCACCCTGACAGGAATATACTTTCTCTGGATTCTCGTTATCTCATTCCTGAAGGCTTCCCATTTTCCAGCTGTTCCTTTACCTGTGAACATCTGCCCCCAAACAGCTTTCAAAAGTTCTTGCCTAATACCATCAAAATTGGCCAATCTCCAATTTAGAACTTCAACTTTTCGATCTGGTCTATCCTTTCCCATCACTATTTTAAATCTAATGGAATTATGGTCACTGGCCCTAAAGTGCTCCCCCACTGACCCCCACTGACCTTGCCTTATTTCCCAAGAGTAGGTCAAGTTTTGCACCTTCTCTAGTTGAATCAGAAAATTTTCTTGTACACACTTAACAAATTCCTCTCCATCTAAACCCTTAACACAATGGCAATCCCAGTCTATGTTTAGAAAGTTAGAATCCTCTACCATAACCACCCAATTATTCTTACAGATAGCTGAGATCTCCTTACAAGTTTGTTTCTCAATTTCCCTCTGACTATTAGAGGATCGATGATACAATTCCAATAAGATGATCATCCCTTTCTTATTTCTCAGTTCCACCCAAATAACTTCCCTGGATATATTTCCAGGAATACTCTCCCTCAACACAGCTGTAATGATATCCCTTATCAAAAACGCCACTTCCCCTCCTCTCTTACCTCCCTTTCTATCCTTCCTGTAGCATTTGTATCCTGGAACATTAAGCTGCCAGTCCTGCCCATCCCTGAGCCATGTTTCTGTAATTGCAATGATATCCCAGTCCCGTGTTCCTAACCATGCCCTGAGTTCATCTGCCTTCCCCGTTAGGCCCCTTGCATTAAAATTAGTGCAGTTTAATTTATTAGTCCTACCTTGTCCCTGCCTACCCTGACTGTTTGACTCACTTCTGTTCTCAACTGTACCCACCTCAGACTGATCTCTTTCCTCACTATCTCCATCTATTGTTGGAAAAGCATTTAAATTTGTCTTTGAGGAAGTAATGGCAGAACATTTAGAAAAGCACAATCTAATCAAGCACAATCATTATGGCTTCTTGAAAGGGAAATTGTCTGACTTTTAAAGAATTATTTGAGCAAGCGTCAACCAAAGGGGAACCAATAGATGTGTTCTATTTGGATTTCCAGAAGGTGTTCGACAAGGTACCTCATAAAAACATAAGATCCCATGGTGTTAGATGTAGTATATTGGCATGGATAGAAAATTGGCTAATGGGCAGGAAACAGCAAATGTAGATATGGGTTTCTTTTTTCACCATGGCAACCCTTGACCAATGGGATTCCACATGGATCAGTGCTCGGACTGCAACTGTTCACAATATACATTTGGAGAAGGAAATATATATACTCTAGCCAAATTTGCAGAAGTCACAAAAATAGGTGGAAAGTCCAAGTTCCAAGGGGGATGCAAATTGTTTACCAAGAGATGTGGATAGGTTAAGTAAGTGGGCAATAAGTTGGCAAATGGAGTATAATTTAAAGTTTGTGAGAAGATTTGTAGCTCGGGTGCTCGTTCGTGTGGTTCTGTTCGCCGAGCTGGAAGTTTTTGTTGCAAACGTTTTGTCTCCTGTGTAGGTGACATCCTCAGTGCTTGGGAGCCTCCTGTGAAGCGCTTCTGTGGTGTTTCCTCCGGCATTTATAGTGGCCTGTCCCTGCCGCTTCCGGTTGTCAGTTTCAGCTGTCTGCTGTAGTGGCCGGTATATTGGGTCCAGGTCGATGTGTTTGTTGATGGAGTTTGTGGATGAGTGCCATGCTTCTAGGAATTCCCTGGCTGTTCTTTGTGGAGTATAATGTGGGAAATGTGAAGTTGTTCATTTTGGAAGGGTGAACATCAGACCAGTATTATTTAAATGGAGAAAAACAGCAGAAAGCTGCAATACAAAGGAACTTGGGTACTTGTGCACAGAAAGTTAGCACAAAGGTTCAGGAGCTAATCGGGGAAATTAATGAAATGTTGGGCCTTATTTCATGGATACCAGAGGAGGCACATCTTATTGCAATTATACAAAACGCTAGTGTGATCGCACCTGGAATACTGTGAGCAGTTTTGGTTCCCCAATTTAAGGAAAGATTTTTTGGAGGCAGATCAGAGCAGGTTCATTCGGATTATCCCTGGTATGAAGGAATTGTTTTATGAGCAAAAACTAAATGGGCTGGGTCTGTAGTCAATAGAGTTTAGAAGAATGAGAGGTGATCTCACGGTGGCACAGTGGTTAGCACTGCTGCCTCACAGTGCCAGAGACCCGGGTTCAATTCCCACCTCAGGCAACTGTCTGTGTGGAGTTTGCACATTCTCCACGTGTCTGCATGGGTTTCCTCCGGGTGCTCCGGTTTCCTCCCACAGTCCAAAGATGTGCAGGTCAGGTTAATTAGCCATACTAAATTGCCCGTAGTGTTTGGTGAAGGAGTAAATGTAGGGGAATGGGTCTGGGTGGGTTGCTCTTCGGTGGGTCGGTGTGGACTTCTTGGTCCGAAGGGCCTGTTTCCACACTGTAAGAAATCAAATCTAATCGCATTGAAACTTATAGGATTCTTAAGGTTTTGGCAGGGTAAATGCTGAGAGTAGGTTTCCCTTCTGTAACCAGAGGGCATCGTCTCAGAATGAAGGGATACCAATTTAAAACTGAGATGAAGAATTTCTTTTCTCAGAGGGTTGAGCGTTTTTGGAGCTCTGTGCCACAGAGCCATGGGGGCAAAGTCCTTGTGTATTTTTAAGGCTGAGATAGATTCTTGATCAGTAGGGGAAATCATAGGAATTGGGATGTCATGTTGCAGCTGTACCGAAAGATGGGAGGGCCACTTTTTTGGAATATTGTGTACAGTTCTGGTTCCCCTGCTTTGGAAGGATATTATTGAATTGGAAAGGATGCAGAAAAGATTCACAAGGATGTTGCCCGAACTGGAGCGTTTGAGTTGTAAGGAGAGTCTGGAAACGCTGAGACTTTTCTCTTTGTGTCGTAGGAAGTTGAGGAGTAACCTTATTAGAGGTTTATCAAATCAGGCCATTGGTAAGGTAAATAACAACAGTGTGTTCCCTCGGGAAGGGGAGTTCAAAAGTAAAGGGCATAATTTTAAGGTGAGGGGAAAGATTTAAGAGGGACCTAAGGGACAACCTTTTCACACACAGTGTGAATTGTATGTGGAATGAACTGCCAGAGGAACTGGTGGACGCTGGTACCGTTATGACATTTAAAAGATATTTGCACAGGTACTTGGATCTGAAAAGGTTTAAAGGGATATGCACCAAATGCTGGGAAATGGGACTAGTTTAGTTTGGGACACCTGGTTGGCATGGGTGAGTTGGACCGAAGGATCTGTTTCAGTGTGACTCTGAGTGGTTGTGAGGAATATTTGATTAGTCATGATCCTATCAAATGGCGAAACAGGCTCTTCCTGTTTTTGTTTCTTATGGTATAAGCATGCACAAGCTGGTTTTACTTCTCCATTAATAATTGGGAAATACAGTGGAAAATTATCATTCCTAGATATGATCCTATTAAGATTGAGTTTGGAATATTTGGCTCAGTGTGGTATTTTTTTTTGTGTCTGAGCTACTGCTCTTTCTGTTTCACATCTTTGGTTTGAAGTGTTTTTGAAGAAATAATGTTTTGCTTTTTTTTCAAAAAACCTCTGCTGCTCTCAACAGGGCTCAGAGCAAGGTAGCCCCTGCCTGCATTTGTTACTTTAGAATTGATTGGTTCCCAGTCGTAATTAATTTCAACACTTGGAGGAAGAAATTGAGTATTACATAGATTAATAATAACAAAGGCACTAGAAAAGAATTAATGTAATTGCACACCAAAACTAACTAACTTTGCCATGTTATATCCTTGTGATCTAGATCAGAGAATGCACTGCAAGCTTCATTGTACTTTATCGGTGTGAAACTGAGAAATGTTTACAGTTTTCAACAGCTGCTAATTGTTGCTTTATGAAATGCAATATATTTTCTTTCATATTTTCTTTCTGCCCTGATGTGCTTTTATAGGAAAAAATTAGTGAAGACCTGAGAGCGACATTGAATGCATTCCTGTACCGGACAGGGGAGCAGAGTAACAAGTAGGTATTAGCCTCAAAATCAGAAGACAGTAGGTCATTTAGGAGCCAAAGGACAGAGTCGGTCCCTTCGTCACAAGATGCCTTCATGAACAAAAACATAAAAGGATTAAGTTGCTGTGTGTGACATTTGATGGCTACAGTTGAGTTTCAAGCCAGTCTTGATAATAATTGGACTTTACCTGAAATTGACCACTTTTTTTGCTTCCCCCATGCGTGAGCTGCACTAATAGCTTGGGCAAAGGGTACAAATTGGGTGGGCATTGGAAGTAATGTTGAACCTTGTCATCTTTGCATGGATACACAGCCTCCCCTAACTGGTGAGTCTCGCTCAAGCTGATGGTTTTCATTTTTAAATGCACTATTTCCAGTCAGAGTCTAAATCGATGTAAGTTTCTACCTTAATCCCCAATCAAAATAATTTATTTGTATTCTTCAACAATATCTCAATTTTGTGGAAGAATTAGACTCTGTAATAATTTTTAACATGTGCAACTTTACCAAGGCAACTTTTTACTTGTGTAAAGAATACAGACAGTAGCAGTCGGAGTCCATCATCTGTCTTTAGTTAGAAATTTTGTTGATTAAAAGTAGAACTGCAATGCTTAATTTTATCTATACTTCTAAAAAAAATCTATTGGTATGGCATCCTAGTGCTGTCATTTACAATGTCTATAATTGCAAAGCTGAGCTGAATAAATTTGTGCTTCTTGACCATGTGCTTTCATAATTATTAACTGAAGTCTGAATGCTAATGCACTTATCAGTTGGAACCCTTATCAGCACTTTCCAGCTAACCTCTGTCATACGTCCTGCTTATTGATAGCCTCCCAGCCTGTTTTTTTTTAAATGGTTGAAGGAAAAATTGTTCTTTGAAATGAGAAGACAATTATAATTCAACTGAAAGGAATGAGGTGATTCATAAGCAGCAGCTCATAATTTCACTTTGAAAGATATATTCTATTTTAAGATTAATTCTTAGTTATTGCAATTCCTTATCTGCTTTTATGAATCATCTTATTTCATTTCTGTAAAATAGCTGCAATCCTGTGGTTCTGTACATGGGGTGAATTGAGATTATTATAAGATTTTGAACCAAAATGTGAGAAGATAATGGCAGAGTGTTTTGTTTTGTTCAAAGTCCAAAAGAAAGCATGATTTATTTTTCTCTTGCCAGATTTGGATCTGAAACCCTACATTTGTTGCAAAATGTTTCTGGCTATAATTTGACATTCTAAGTTTTTTTTTTGAAATTTAGTAAAAGATGGGTAATGATGGTTGACTCAAGTGAGTTAAGGAGGAGAAAGTGAGGTCTGCAGATGCTGGAGATCAAAGTTGAAACTTTATTGCTGGAACAGCACAGCAGGTCAGGCAGCATCCAGGGAACAGGAGATTCGACGTTTCGGGCACAGGCCCTTCTTCAGGAATGTTAGTTAAGTGAGTTAAGTTAGTTAACTCAAGTGAGTTAAGTCCAATTCAAGAAGCTGAGAGTGCAATCTTATTCTGTGTTTTTACCCCTGTCCTCTACTTTTCCACTACTTTTGATTTTCCTAAAGTCGTCACACTCAAGAAACTCCCCCCAGGTCCAGTTATTTTCTTTGGTATTCAGCAATTATGTTTCAAACAAAATTATTGACTAAATATCCAAGTTTTGTATTTTAAAAATCCACAGGAATGTAAATGAGGTTCTGCTTGCAGAATTTTCTTAGTTTAAATTCAGTTTGTTGACTGGAAACTAAAAGTTAGGGTTTGCAAGGACAGTTTGAAATCCAACTGTGGGGATGTGGGACAAGTGAGATTAGCAAAATGCAGAATTCTGCAATTGTTGCCATCTACTTACATAAAACGATCAGGCTTTCATTTACAAGGCATATGTGTACATCTGTATACGTTCTAAACACAAGGGTTAGAAACAGTGAAATTATACAGCATTCCTTCTGTAATTCACCTCACAACTTGAAGTGAAACTGAGTTTTCCACTGTTGAATTGATTAAATGGAATCTTGAAATGAGAAGTGCATGATGGGTGTTCAGTTTGTCTAGGATAGGCCATGGCGATGCATTCAACAATACATTAATTGTGGTTGTAAATGATAATTAAACAGTACGTATCTCATTTCCTTGTTGAAAATAGGTTGCAAAATACTGGGTTTTCTCCCACAACCTTATGGTACATTGTGGCCCTAAAAGAAGTGAGAGAATGTTGTGCAGCTTAAAAACCATTCATGAAGCGATGGGGGGAGCGGTGGTGTTAGTCGATGGACTTCTAAGTAGTAGAAACTGGGCTACACCCATTGTCAACACAGCAATAACAATATCACTTGCAACATTTTGACAGGGTCAGCACTGACCCTCCAATGAGTTGTATACGGTCCATAAAAAGATGCAGGTAGTTTTCTATAACTCAATGGTTGGAAAGTAAGAGCAATAAATATGTCTTGGCAGCATCATTTGTACCTGGAGTTTTGAAAAACAAAACACTACTGATATCACTCCAGAAAGTAGTAATACTGAAACTTCAGATAGCACCAGGAATATCATAATCCAGATTTACCAGTGGGTTTTTTATCCAGTGCTCTGTGCCTGAGAGATCACTCAGAAACTAGAAACTGTTTGTACTGTTGCAGTCTATCAAGTTAATTATTTAAACTCTATTTCAGTAGCATTCTTCCCAAGTGTAATTAATTGCTTAACAGTGACTTTGCTTTTCAGGACAGTGGATTTTATTCTCTGTCACAGAATCTTAACTCCTACACATGTTGCAGGTGTTCTGCTGAATCATTGGATGAGGGTGTTGACTTTCTGCTGAGGAGATTTTCTCCTTGATTGAGATCTGATCTATTAAGTATGTACAAAGCTGTTCCTGCAGTGAGTCAGCAACTTTATCTAGTGTGCAGCTGTGTGTAGCAGATCAAGTTGGTGTCTGGCACTGACTTCTCTAGTCTCTGTTAGTGCAGGGGTGGAGGCAGTATTATCAGCTATCAGGTGAATCCAGACCCATGACTGATCATTGATTAATAACCCCTGCTGGAAGCTCGAGTTTATATTGAGTTCTGCTGTGATGCTCCTCATTCTGAGAAATGTCACATTGATTAGACTTGCAGTTGGAAGTTGCCCTTCTGAATTCATACAGGAAGGTGATTGTTGTCTGTGTAACCATCACCCCAGCAGTGAACACTACTTTCAGGAAAAAAGAAACTGCTAACAATGCACATCAAGCAAATATAATCTATATTGAGCATTCATATTTCAGTAAAAGCTCTTGATGTGAATTTAACAACTGAAAATTTCTTTATTAAGCACAAAGTATTATAATTTTATGCCCTAAAGTTTTCCTTCAATGGATATTCTTCACGTTGCAATCAGTTGGAAATATCAATTATTATGTTTCTCATTAGATTATTTATTTCTTAACATGGAATCCTGGCAAGTGAACACTTTCAAGTTGTCATTCTTTGTCAGTTTGCAGTAGAAAATATTTATGCCTAAAATCAGAACATTAATGTTTCATTATAGGCTATGTAATTTCTTCCTTCAAAGTTACATTAGCTTTGATTGGACCAACGCTCCACCAATACCTCAAAGTCCTGCCTTTAAAAACAACGCAAGTGTCAAAGAGTATCTATAATTATGCCCCTGAGTATTTTCATAGATAAAGAAGGCACAATATGAATTTCATACATGCACCATTGCACTTTTCTGAATTCCCAGAGGCTCTGAATTATTTTTAAACGTTCCTACACAAAGTGACTTTAGAATAAACCTTGCTGGAAGCTTGTTTGACCGTACTGATAATCAGTAACAAACCTCTTCGATAAGAGGTATTCATCTGTCTGCTGTCCATCCTTATATCTCTTCTACATTCCACCCTCCTTTAGCATCTTAACATTTGCAGCACATACCAGCTGTTTCCATCCCCATGTACGACCTCTCGCACAAATCCACATATCTGTTGTAAATTTGTTTGCTGTAGAAATGATTGAGGTAAAGGATGCATTCAACCCTACTCTGGGCTCATCATTTTACAGAAACAAATATGAGGAACGTAATTAATTGAGATAAGTAATGATTTACCCTCTTTTTAATGTTTTGCAACAAAACACATTGCAATGTGCAGCTCATTATACACTTCTATGATATACTGGCCACTTGACTCATTATTGCTCATCTATTTTTCCTAACAGGTTTATGCTGGTGTTGGCTAGCAATCAACCAGAGCAGTTTGACTGGGCCATCAATGATCGTATTGATGAAATTGTTAACTTCGATCTACCAGGACTAGAAGAGAGGGAGCGATTGGTCAGGCTATATTTTGACAAATATGTCCTGAAACCAGCCACAGAGGGAAAACAGTACGTGCTCCTATTTACTGGTAGTGTTTGGCAATTATTAGGAAATCTTGCTGTCATCTTCTGCTAATTTTAACTGTCTCATTTGCAAAAATTCCTTTTTATCCTTTTTTGCTCCCATTGTTACCTGGCTCCCTTCAAGTAACCGACCTGCATATTAATCAGTGCTGACAAAACACTGTGGGTGCCGGAAATCTGAAATAAACAGAGAATGCTGGAGCAATTCAGCAGGTCTGGCAGAATTTCTGGAGTGAAATAGACTTAACGTTTTCAAGTTTGGTATGAACAGACAGTTCTGAAGAAGTCATACCAGACTCAGCATTAACTCTGTTTCTGTCTGCCAGACCTGCTGAGTTTCTCCAGCATTCTCTGCATTGGGTTTATATTGAGACTGGGCTAGCAACTGACATTGCTGCTAATGAGTAGCATTGGGATGTGCAGGTCAGCTAGCATTTTCTGTTTCTTGTTCTCCCCAGAAGTCAGGTTTAAATTAGAACTGATGTGAAATTTATTATGGCTTGCATACATTAGGGGTGAGTCTCCAGTTTCATGATTTACCCAAAAGATCATGACTCCACTTGATCTGAATTCAGGAGCTTCAGAACACAAGAAGTCACAAGTTTTCTGCTTGTGTCTTTTCTACCTGAAGCTTTTTTTTAGATCCTGTTGAACTACTCTTTAAATCCTGAATGACACAGGCAAGAGCCGACATTGGGAAACGGGCCAGCAAGGAACCCCCCCAGTGTTGGGAGCAAACAAGTCCTAGTTTCCAACCAAGTGTTGAACGGTGAGACGAGATTCTCATTAGTGAGCAGTGATAAGCCTGTTTGCATGTATTAGTATTATCATTATGATATCATCTTTCCTAGATGATAGTTTGCCATTCAAGTTAGAGCAGTCACTTGGCGACTGCAGCTCACTGCTCGTTTCTCCCGCCCTCCAGGCACCAGTGTCTCTGGTTACACACAATGGGCAGCAATCAGCAGCCACTTTCCTTCTGCCCAATTAACATGATCCGCACTGGGCAGTTGTGGACTGGCTACATGCTGAATCCAATGATTGCCATTTCTGTGGTGATGGTATGTCAAAGTGAGTTTAGAAATGTATCAGCAGAAAACCTGCTCTTGGAGAGCAACCCTCCATGAAACTCACCAGAAATAACACTTAACCAATTTCTGGTAAAATTCACCCCTTGAAATCTGTCTGGATAAAGAATACTCTAATTTATAAATCAGGATGGCACTGGGAGCTTCACATTAAATGGAGGTGTAGGGTCAGAGCTGGTTGTGATCAATAACTATTGCAAACGACTTCGTGAACTAAGTAGACATTTCAGCCAACTTCGTACTTTTTAAAATTGTGCCTTGGGTTTTATCCTATTGGACAAGCATTCTTTTTTATAAAAACACAGTAATCATATTTGTGAAGATAAGTAATTCTATCTACAAACTATTTTATCTAAATATTGGTCTTGTAGAATCAGATAAACTGATTTGCAGCTTAGACTGATACTGGTAATAGTGTATTTGCTGATCGTCTGTCTGAAATCAGTTACCTTACTATAGCTCCTATTAAGCCTGCTATGGGCTGTTACTCTTAAAGGAATACAGGAAGGAATGAACTTTGCTTAAACGGCCAAAGGCACTGTAGAATGGGAGTCTCTGTACCTAGATTTTGAAACCACTGCTCTGACCCGAAGCATAGGATCCAGTGGAAATCTTGTGTTTGTGCTTTTACTGGAATATCTGTTACTAAATATCCAGCTGCTCAGTTGACCAGTACAGATTTTGCATTCTATACATGTGAAATCATGACTTCCTTGTAATATGCCAGAGTCTGAATGGCTGTTATTGTTTTTTAAATTTCGATTTTTACATGGATGCAAGCAAGCCATTAAGAGTGCAGTTAAATAAAATAGATATTCACCTCAGACCCAGATTTTAGCTAGGAGAAAATGAGGACTGCAAATGCTACAGATCAGAGTCCAGAGTGTGTTGCTGGGAAAGCACAGCAGGTTAGGCAGCATCCAAAGAGCAGGCGAATCGATGTTTTGGGCATAAGGCCTTCATCAGAAATGAGGCTTGTAGGCCGGGCCTGAGAGATAAATAGAAGGGGGGGGGGGGGAGAGAGACGAGAAAGCTATAGGTGGATGAAGATGAAGGAGAAGGTGATAGGTCAGAGGGGGGAGTGATGGACAGGTCCAGAGGGTAGTGCTGAGTTGGAAGCTTAGGACTGGGATAATGTGAGTGGAGGGGAAATGAGATCCATGTTTATCCTATGTGGTTGCAGGGTCCCTCGGTACAATTTGAGGCATTCTTCCTCCAGGCGTTGGGTGGTAACAGCTTGGCGGTGGAGGAGGCCCAGGACCTGCATGTCTTTGATGCAGTGGGAGGGGGAGTTGAAGTGTTCAGCCATGGGCTGGTGGGGTTGGTGGGTGTGGGTGTCCAGAGATGTTCTCTGAAACAATCTGCAAGAAGGCATCCTATCTCGCTGATGGGAGGAGACCACACCGGGTGCAATGGATGCAGTAGATGACATTGGTAAATTTCTGATGGATGCGGAAGGATCCCTTGGGACTTTGGACAGAGGTGAGGGGAGCGGTGTGAGCGCAGGTTTTGCATTTCCTGCAGTGGCAGGGAAAGGTGCCAGAAGTGGGGTGCATACTGTTGGGGGACATGGACCTGACGAGGGAGTCGCGGAGGGAATGGTGTCTCCAGAATGCTGATGGGGTAGGAAGGGAAATATATCTTTGGTGGTGGCGTCTGTTTGGAAGTGGCGAAGGTTGGTGCATTGGAAGGTGAGAACGGGGGTTGTGGGGGAGGGGGTGGTTCCGTCCTTGTTGCGTTGGGTGAGGTTGGGGTTCAAGGGTGGTGGTGCGTGAAGTGGACGAGATGGGCTAGAGGGCATCATCAACCACATGGGAAGGGAAGTTGCGATCATGGAAGAAAGAGACCATCTTGGACTTTCTGAGGTGGAATTGGTCATCCTGGGAACAGGTGCGGCAGAGGAATTGGGAATAAGGAATGGCATACTTACAGGACATAGAGTGGGAGGAGGTGTAGTCTAGGTAGCTGTGGGAGATGGTGGGCTTGTAGTGGATATATTTCCCTTCCTACCCCTATCAGCGTTCCGGAGGCACTATTCCTCCTGGTACCTTTTCCTGCCGCTGCAGGAAGTGCAAAACCTGCACCCACACCGCTCCCCTCACCTCTGTCCAGGGCCCCAAGGGATCCTTCCACATCCATCAGAAATTTACCTGTACCTCTACCAATGTTATCTACTTCATCCGTTGCACCCAGTATGGTCTCCTCTACATCGGCGAGACAGGACGCCGCCTTGCAGATTGTTTCAGAGAACATCTCTGGGACACTCACACCCACCAAACCCACCACTCCATGGCTGAACACTTCAACTCCGCCTCCCACTGCATCAAGGACATGCAGGTCCTGGGCCTCCTCCACCGCCAAGCTGTTACCACCTAACGCCTGGAGGAAGAACTCCTCATAGAGTGCCTAGGGACCCTGCAACCACACAGGATAAACGTGGATTTCAACAACTTCCTCATTTCCCCATCACTCACAAGACACTATTCAAAAGGGCCACAACACACTGCAGTACACCAGAACTGCAAAAAAGAGGAAGAACATCAGGAGCATTTCCGAACTGACAGCCAGACTACTGCGACCACTAGGACTCATAACAGCACACAAACCAACAGCCACTCTCAGACAACAACTCACCAGAACGAAGGACCCAATACCCAGCATGAGCAAAACCAATGTAGTGTACAAAATCCCATGCAAGGACTGCACAAAACACTACATAGACAAACAGGAAGACGTCTAACGATCCGCATCCATGAACACCAACTAGCCACGAAACGACACGACCAGCTATCCTTAGTAGCCACACACGCAGATGGCAAGCAACATGAGTTCAACTGGGACAACACTACTACTATAGGACAAGCCAAACAGAACAGCCAGGGAATTCCTAGAGGCATGGCACTCATCCACAGATTCAATCAATAAGCACATCGACCTGGACCCAATATACCGACCACAGCAGACAGCTGGAACTGACAACCGGAAGCGGCAGATTCAAACCACTACAAATGCCGGAGGAAAGATCACAGAAGCGCTTCACAGGAGGCTCACTGAGGATGTCACCTAGACAGGGGACGAAACGTCTGCAACGCAAATTCCCAGCTCGGCGAACAGAACCACAACAACGAGCACCCGAGCTACAAATCTTCTCACAGACTTTGAAATTCTGTTTATTTCCTTATACAAATGGCACTGTAAGACAGCAGATAACATGATGAGAGATGGATGATAAAATGAGACTGTCCACCCATTCAGGTAGACAGATTAAACAGCTTTGTCTTATTTGAAGAGGAAGATGGCTTTTCTCCTTGTGCCCTGACCAGCCTTCATCCCTTAATCATTACAAATAAAACAGATGAACTGATTATTAATTTCCTTACTTTTTGCAGGACCACCTTGTGCACCAGTTTTCTGATGTGTTGACCCACATTGCAGCTATTCTTAAAGTATTATGCTTGTCCTGAAGAATTTTAGGATGGCTTGATGTTACATAATAAGTACCAGATAAATGAGTTGCTTAAGGTAGAGTGTAGTAACTGGCTTAAAGGTTTTGATCAGACGCATAAACTGTATCCTTTGGCTTGAGGTATTCTGTCCCAGTATCTAATTTTAAACCCAGGCTAGAAGATCACAGGGTGCACAAATGTGAGAAATAAAAGCAGGAGTAGACTGCTCAGTTGCTCAAGCCTGCCCCACGATTCAACAACATTGTAGCCGATAATCTCAACTCCTGCTCCATGCCAGCTGCTAAGGACTTCTCAATCTCAAAAATCAGTCTCTGTCCTATTTTAATATATGCAGTATTCCGCGCATCTCCGTTTTAAATGATTACCCCATAAGCGAAAACATCTTCTCAACACCTATCCTGGCAAGCCCCCACAGAATCAATAAAATCATATTCCTTGAATTGACACTGTCTACACACACACCCCTCAAACTAATTAACTTGAACCCTAGTCCAGAACGGTAGAGTTTATCGAGTTTTGAGCAGATTTATAGCTCAGGTTGAGGTTCTGGATGTAAATTTATTCGTTTTCAGATGTTTCGTCACCACACTAGGTAACATCAGTGAGCCTCCGGAGAAGCTCTGGCAGTATAGCCTGTTTTTTATTTATGTGTTTAGGTTAGGATGAGTAGATGAGGAAGGACACAACTTTGACTGGCACAACACATCCATCCAAGGACAAGCCAAACAGACGTGTGTGAGAATTCCTAGAAGCATGGCACTCCAAGTGGAACTCTTATCAACAAGCACATTTACTTGGATCCCGTTTGCCACCCCCTGAGAAAATGAACATTAAATGGCATCACCAAACCAGAGAAGCCTAAACACACAAATAAAAAGCAGGCTGTACCACCAGTGCTTCTCCGAAGGCTCACTGATGATGTTACTTAGTAAGGTGATGAAACGTCTGAAAATGAACCTTCCAGCTCGGCGAACAAACCTACATCCTGTACAATTTATACGATTCACCAGGAAATATCTGTGTAATGTTAAATATTGCAACGCCATAATGTTCTCATCAGGAAGTCAAAGTTTAACCTAGAGATGCTAATTGGATATGGACATGTCAATTACAGCATTTGGTGATCATAATCTTGACCTGTTTCACAGGCGCCTGAAAGTGGCACAGTTTGACTATGGCAAGAAATGCTCGGAGCTTGCTAGAATTACTGAAGGGATGTCGGGCAGAGAGATTTCCAAACTTGGAGTAGCCTGGCAGGTATGGCATTTATTTTCATTCTCAATATCATTGGAGTGGTTAACTCCTCAAATAATCCTGCAAACCAACTGCAGCAGGATCGAGAAAGAGATGTAAAAGTGGTTTATTCTCCTTAAATAACGTGAACATTTTCCTTCCCTCAGGGCTAGAAAGTTTGGACAGATTTTCAGTGAATCTCTTTCACTTTTGTTGGCCAACTCCTCAGATCTGATTGGTGACATTTTCAGTTTTTCAAGGGGTGGATGTTTGGGGATGAGCAAACAACTAGAGAAATCTCTTGTTGACACTGAGACTATTGACTTCCTCACTTGCTGGAGCTTCTGGGTATCCCAGCTGCTGCTTGTTATTCCCATTGCGTTTAGCTAATGTCTTCAGGAACCAGTTACTTTAGGTATCAATCTCTAAATGATGTTCAGTTTCAATGTTTGTGTGTACGTGGTTTAGTTGACTGCTTGAGTATACTTTCACTTTGCATTTTTATTGATTTGAAATGTTGCAGACTTTTGTGAAACTGCATCTCTGGAAGATTTGATTCCTTTCAGGATTTAAATTATTATAAATGTTACTAGAACTAGTTGAAGAGTGGTGATCAGTTCCCCAACTTTCAACCTCTCCTATCTAAAACAAAAATTTCTTCTTTTACGTAAGGCTGTGCCTCTCTAATTATAATGTCGTTGACTGTTTTCACCATAAGCAATAAGGAGCCAACATAGAGTTTTCTTGAGTGAACGGAAGAGCAGTTTTTGTTACTTTCCAACCCTGAGAAATATTACAAAGATGCAAAGTCAAGCATACGAACTGTGAAATCTCATGAATGCTTTCTCTTTCTCCCTCTTTCGCACACGCATTCTCCTGTGTACTTATTCATAAGCTGATAAAATATCAGAGCAGAATTAGGCCATTCATCCCATCAGGTCTGTTCTGCCATTCGATCATGGCTGATATGCTCCTCATCCCCATTTTCCTGCCTTCTCCCCATAACTCTTCAACCCATTATCAATTAAAAATCTGTCTAACTCATCCTTGAAGTTACTCACTGCCCCAGCATCCACTGCACTTTGAGGTAGCCTAACCTGTTCAGCCTCTCTTCATATGACAAACCCCTCCTCTGGGATCAATCTAGTGAACCTTCTCTGAACTGCCTCCAAAGCCACTACATCTTTCCTCAAATAAGGGGACCAAAACTGCACACAATACTCTAGTTGCAGTCTCATCAATGCCTTGTATAGTTGCAACTTCCTTACCTTTTATAATCTATTCCTTTAGTTATAAAAGCCAACATTCCATTTGCTTTCTTTATTATCTGTTGTAGCTGCATGGTAGTTTTCTGTAACTCATGAATGAGGACACCCAGGTCCCTCTGTACAGCAGCGTCCTGAAGCCTCTCCCCATTCAGATAATAGGTCACCTTCCCATTTTTCCGACTAAAATGCATCACCCACTCTTACGCTTGTCTCTGCCTCTCTCTCTCTTTCTGTCTGATGCTGAATCTAGTGTCCAGTACAATGTACAATTTAAAACACTTGTGATGTCCTGAGGCATAATGTTTAACCTGACACCATGGTTGCTTAGTTGATTTCTGGAAACCTCAGCAGTATAGAATATTACAATTTTCTGTGTTCTCAGCATTCTGATGTTTCATTCCAATCAGTGGGCACTTTTTCATCTCAAGAGACAGAGTTCTTGACCTAAGCTATATCCTTAGCTGCTTGTTTCTCTGCCAAAAACGGCTCCTTCGGATACCAGCTTGTTGCTGTGTTCCATATCTGAGCTAATTGAAGTTGCATCTCCATCATATGAAAATTCTTATAAAAATATAAGTCTCAAAACTAAAAGTTATGAAGCTATGAGAAGGAAGTTGGTTGTGGTGGTTTGAAAATGTAAAAATGTTTAATGATAGGCAATGACTAATTACTTTAAAAAAAAAAATTCATGCTTGGTTTTCAAAAACACATA
Source organism: Chiloscyllium plagiosum (assembly GCF_004010195.1). Classification (NCBI taxonomy): domain Eukaryota; kingdom Metazoa; phylum Chordata; class Chondrichthyes; order Orectolobiformes; family Hemiscylliidae; genus Chiloscyllium; species Chiloscyllium plagiosum. The sequence goes on along the minus strand of NC_057743.1, from coordinate 21,219,549 downwards.
CATTCCTTTTTAAGGCAAAAAAGCTCCACGGGAAAAATAAGACGCTGCAGCTAATGGGGAGACAAATAGTATTAGTTCGTGGGAGGGAGTTTAAAATGTTGTAAAAAGATGTGTACATTTTTGAGGATGGAGAGAAGTGATAAAGGGGGAATAGGTTAGTGAGAAACAAAAATGGATTGCAAAAATTCTGGAAGTATGTGAATAGGAAAAGATCAGCAAAGACAAATTGGGTTGGTTACAGGAGAACTAATAAAGGGAAATCGAGGAATGTTACAAAAGCTTGTATGTATTTTCACAGAGAAAGATACAAGGAGCCCTCCTGAAATGCTTGAGATTCAAGGATAGTAAGAGTGAGGAACTGAAATAAATGTCAGTTTAAAAGGTAGTATTGGAGAACTTAATGTAACTAAATTTGAAAAATCGTGGGCTCTGAATGGCTGATTTCTGGAATGTGTTATTGTTCTTTAATGTATTCTCTGGCCTTCAGAAGAATGAGATAAAAAGGTAAAGTCACCATAGTCTTTCCATGTCAAAGGGCTGCTCTCTCATTAGAGAGAGTGATTGGTGGTGTTTTAACCTGAGTGTCACCAAAGCTCAAATGTGGGAAGAAGCTGTGAAGGGAATTCCTTCATGGTAACCTCAGCTGGTGCAGGAATTCAACCCACGTTGGCCTGACTATATCACAAACTAGCCATCCAGCCTACTGAGCTGCCCTGCTCCTCCACCTAAACACCACCACACTCCACACCAATGAGAGGTGGACATCGAGAAACTTAGGCAAGTCTTAAAGGGGTACTCTTGCATTTTTATTCCTATGGAAGCCACAATAGTGGTGATGCTTTTTCATGCCACCTCCTTGTAGTTTGCTGGCTGGTTTTGTTGCCTTTAGATAAAATGATCATTTTTGCTCTCCTATCCATTGTCTAATGCACGTTAACTTCATTTGTATTTTTAAAGGCCCATGGCACTGTGGTATTTTCTAACCTGGTCACCCTGAAGTTACTGAGCTACCAGTTCAAATGAAGCTGCCACCTGCAGCAGATGAGATTAGAGCACTGCTTTGGCTAGGGCTGTGGTCAGTTATTCACCACCCTTGTATGTTCTAGACCGATGCGGATGCCGTGAGAATAGACAAGGCTGCAGAAGATCTGAACCATTCTAGTGTTTCTGGCCCTGTTTCCTGCTGCTAGCACACACGCATGATCTCCAACTCGTCCCTGAGCCAGTAATCTCATGTTCACTCTCAATGTGTACAGGGCTGCTATAGAGTCCAGTAATGTCTTTTATGTGTAAGTAAGCCTGCAGACACCTTTTGGCAACCTCACGGTGTTTCGTAAAGTGGGGGATTGATGTGAGACGAATGTTGATTGGGAATTTTAGTTTTTAAAGAAAGTTTATTTTCTTCATTATATCTTTTATGGTTGCAGCAAATGCTGCTTCCAATCAGGCTAGTGCTCTAATTCTTTAGGCTTGCCTCCTTTCTTTGATCATGTGCCTGCTCAATGGCTTTATGTGCGCTATAAACGATCTCTGTTTTTCCAATTGCACTTCCTGTGCCTAATCTCCAAAAGGCACTTGCTTTTCCTAGGTGTTCAGTGATTTGAACAGATGGGATTTTATTTCGGCTTTGTCACTAAATTGGCTGTCGTTGTATATTCTCTGTCCTGTACATGTGTGTGTTTTTGGGTGGGGGTTGGAATGTTGGGGTTGGGGAAAAGAAATGGTTTTCCTCACTTAAATTGAATGTCCAATGTAAATATACAGTGGATCTTTCACCCTTATAGGTGCGTGCAGGTTTCTGGCTACTTCTCAGTTCAACAGGATGATGTATCCAATTGAATCCTTGCTGACACAGAAGTTGGATTATTAACACTTTTCCAACATTATTAACCCTGTTCCAGTTGTATGTTTACAGCTGAAGTTTACTGCATTTGATGGAAACTACTGACAAATCTGAAAATAGCAGGGGACATTAAATATCTTTTGATCCTGAGAGACCCATGTTACTTCCACTTGAAGAATTACAGCTTTCCAAATGTATTAGACTGTTTACCTTACATAGCCACTGTCACGTTTACAGTTGATTTTGCTCTGAATTAGAAGTTGATCTAATTGAAACAACTTGTGGAATGAGAGTAACACAACTTTCAAGACAGATTGGGTACAGTCAGGCTGTGATGTTAGGTTAACTCCATTTTTTAAAAAGCTAGTGTGCAAGTGGCTTACAATTAGGCCTGAGCAATCTTATCTTGTAGCTAACCTAGTTAATGTAAATTTAGCAACAAGAAAGATTGAAAAATGCTTTAAAATAAAATTTGAGGGAAACACTTGAACTGATGTAGTTGTATTTGACGGTGGTACCCTTGTAAATTGTGCTGTGGCTGTGTTTTGCTTGGGAGGAGTAAGAGTACAGAACTGCGTCAAAGCCAAAGCTAGCAAATGACTGACTTGATACTACCTTCCAAAGTGATGATCAAGGTGCAGTGACTTCAGCATTTTGCAATGTTACCCATTTCCCTCATTAAGCAGGAACCTGCGACAATTTTAGTGTGCTGCAGACATTAGACAGATTGGCTGCTCATCTGAACAGATGGTGTCAGATCCATAGTGGGGTTAGTTGCTTGACAGTGAAGTATTTTTATAGTTTAAAAAGCGTGCATACACATACGTTCATGTTTTTGCATCACAAAGGCAATAATTTGCATTCTTTAGTGCCCTGGCAGATCCTCAGCACTTCCCAAACACTTGACACTTGAAAAGTGTTTGAGATTCCCCATTTAAAGGCTGTGGGAAGAAATAAATAAGTTTAAAGAATTCCCCAACAGAATAAAATGGAATGTTTCACCTCCACCAGAGGAGGAAGACAGGGATTCAATTTCATGTCTCATCTGCAAAATAGAACCTCCAACAGAGCAATATTTGCTCAGCACTGCACTGGAGTGTCATCTGGAGGTGCAGAAAACATAGCCTTCTCAAGCTAGTGAGTATGCTATCCCTGAGCTAATTCAGCAATGAAAAGGTGCAATTAACTGAAAAGCTAGGTTTAGTACTTCTGTTTGTCTTCTGACTCAGTTCAAATAACTGCTCACGAAAATGAATGCTAGTTTTTTTAATTCCCTCCTTCAGATAAGTGTAAGCAACATCTTTGACTGCAGTAGTTTGGAGTAATCTGAAACCTAAAACAGGTCCCATAGTACTTTGCTCTTGAGTAATCTTGAGACTTGAAAGAATGTTTGACCCATGAGAGATTCATTCGGGAAATGTATTCCACATTTGTTTTATTAATTGCAAGTTTTTCTTTCATGAAGCATTATTAATTGATTTTGCTGTTCTGTGTTAGGATCTAATTTAAACTGGTTTACTTGTTGCACTAGTTCTAATTGGCAAAAAATTGATAACTTTAATCATTATTATTGGGTGATTTTAATTGTTCATTAATTAGAAGAGAGAAAGTCAGGGGCCCTCTTGTAGGACAGTGGTAGTGCCCCTACCCTTGGAGCTGGAAGCCTGGCTTCAAGTCCCAACTCTGCAACAACATCTCCTGATCAGGTTAATTTGAAAAACAAATTGAATTTTAAAGAAAAGAGACAGTCAAAGTGGGCCAGATTTTAAAAATATGTGTCCAAGTATGCTTCTTGTTTCTGCAATGAAGAACTTTGCTTGATTTTAGTTCTGGGAGAATATCTGTTTGCAGAACAATTGGAAATTAGTATTCAACAATGGGTTCCTATTAAAATAGGAAAGCATAGCCATAGCTTATCCTTCTAAAACCACAACCAGGTGATATTATTGTCAGGAATGCTCAACAATAGATCAGTAAGAACAACGCAGAGAGTCTAAACCACCTTCCATTGCATTCAGTCACATTGCCATCACTGATGTCCCCCCACTATCCACAACTTGGGCATCACTGTTACCTGAAACAATTGAACCAACCACATTTAACTAGAAGACCAGATCCATTAGAATTCTGCAATTGGTAAATTATGTTTTGATTGCCCAAAGCCTCTTCCATCATATATAAAGCATGCATTGGGAGTGTGGTGGAATACTTCTCATTTCCCTGGTTGAATATAACTGCAACAACACTCAGCCCAACATCATCCACAGCAAACCATTATCTTTAAATATTCACTGCCTCCACAAGCAATGTGGGTTGCCAAGTGTAACTCCGATACGAAACACTGCAACTCACCATCAAGGCTTTTTTGATTGCACCTTTCATTTCCATGGCTTCTACCTGGAAGATCCACCTGGGAATGTCAAGACCTGCTCATTCCACTCTTTAGCAACGTATCTTTCTAATTTGGAACTAAGTTGCCAGTGCTTCTCTATTGGGTAAATCTCCCTTCCGATTAGCACTGTGGATGTATCTGTAACTAATGGACTGCAGTGATAGGCAGATCACCAGCACTTCTCAAGTGACATTAAGGAAGGACAGTAAATATGGCATTGCCAGCAGCACTCTTGTCCCATTAACTGTACTTTTTAAATTGCAGAATTTATATAATTGGTAATGTTTGACTCTATTCCAAAAAATTATTTATTTTAATACATACAAGAATAGGCTCCTTTGCATACTGGTTGAACATTACTGCTAAAGGGAGCAGGATAATCTGTGAGCCAGCCACCTGTACACACAAGCATTCACTCACTTCAGAGTATTGGAACGTTTAGTAGATTATCAATGCTCCAACTCCCACGAGCAGGTGTTAGCATTTTCCAAATAATGTCAGTCTGTGCAGATTCTCAAATACTGTGCTTATTGGATAGTGCACAAGCCAAAATCTATGATCCTCATGCATGACACATCTGCATCTAAACACAGTGGAGTCTTGTTCTGATGTCAGCACTAGAATTATTGCTTAGTATCAAAGTACTCGTTCATCTCAACACCTGTGTCAAGATGGGGCAAGAGCAAGAATTAAGTTCACCGATCTGCTTAAAAAGAAATCACAATGGGAATAGTTTTAATAATGGATAATGTGACTTGCAGAACAGTTTCTTATTCAGCATTATTGTCCTGATTTTATTTTTCCAAATTCAGTCCACTTGTGTTGCCTTTTGAGACAGAGGGAACTGAAACAGTGGCTTATTCTGCCTAACTCTGATTTTATTCCCTATATCTTTTTTTTAAAATATACTGGACGTGAGTACAATGCAGATGGTTGCATTGGTGATCTGAGAAAAAGGGGGTTATATTGATGGGAATTTAAAGAGGCTGATATGTCACTGTGGTGCTCATGACTACAATTACTGTAAAGATCCATCTCAATAATTTGTTAAACCTACTCCTAACTGAAATAGCTCCATTCAGTTTTGAATGCACATATTGATGCATTGTCTGAATGTAATTAAAGCCGTAAATCTGCAGCATTTAGACACAGGCCCCGACATGATGGAGGAACTAGATTTTCATTGAACTGATTTCAGTTTGCTTATTTTGCTCAATGGAACCAAACACCGTTCCAAATGACATCTAGTAGTGTGAATACACTGCCCAGTGTGGCACTGAGCTGTGAATGGACTGCATGGTGAACTCAAAGTTCCTGATTTGATTTTTATTTTCTCTGTCTGATTCCACTTACCATGGCCAGGTCATTCAGGCAATGTGTCTGAGGCAGTTATGGAACTGGTCCCCAACATTAATCACTGTTTGTGGAAACAGGAAGGCAATGGAAAGAGTAGAATTCAAGGAAACTTTGTGAACACCAGTCCAACAAAGCAGCTCTTTTCCAGAGCTTGTGTCTGATGCTCGACTACTTAAGAGAACGAGTACTTTGCATCAGTGTTTACTGTGGAAAAGGACATGGAAGATATAGATTAGATTAGATTCCCTAATGTGTGGAAACAGGCCCTTCGGCCCAACAAATCCACACCGACCCTCCAAAGAGTAACCCACCCAAACCCATTTCCCTATGACTAATGCACCTAACACTACGGGCAATTTAGAATGGCCAATTCACCTGATTTGCACATCTTTGGACTATGGGAGGAAACCGGAGCACCCAGAGGAAACCCACACAGACACAGGGAGAATGTGCAAACTCTACACAGTTGCCTGAGGCTGGAATCGAACCTGGGTCTCTGGTGCTATGAGGCAGCAGTGCTAACCACTGAGCCACCATGCCACCCTTACTATTTCAGAAATTAGGTCGAGATATTGCAGTGTGAAAGCTGGGTGAGGAGTATAGGATGCAGAAATACTAAATATCAAATTTTTTGATAGAATGTAGGGAAATAGATGGTGACATCTTGAAAAGCGTCCATAATGCAGAGGAGGAAGTGCTGGATGTCTTGAAACACACACAGGACCTAATGAGGTGTACCCCAGAAATCTGTGGGACGCTAGAGAAGTGATCGCTGGGTACCTTGCTGAGATACTTGTATCATCGATAGTCACAGGTGAGGTGCTGGAAGACTGGAGGTTGGCTAATGTGGTGACACTGTTTAAGAAGGATGGTAATGACAAGGGAACTGTAGACCAGTGAGCCTGACATTGGTGGTGGGCAGGTTATTAGAGGGAATCCTGAGGGACAGGATGTACATCCATTTGGAAAGGCAAGGACTGATTATGGATAGTCAACATGGCTTTGTGCGTGGGAAATCATGTCTTACAAACTTGATTGAGTTTTTTGAAGAAGTAACAAAGAGGATTGATGAGGGCAGAGCGATCGATATGATCTGTATGGACTTCAATAAGGCGTTTGACAAGGTTCTACATGGGAGACTGGTTAGCAAGGTTAGATCTCATGGAATACAGGGAGAACTAGCCATTTGGATACAGAGCTGGCTCAAAGGTAGAAGACAGGGGGTGGTGGTGGAGGGTTGTTTTTCTGACTGGAGGCCTGTGACCAGTGGAGTGCCATGAGGATCTGTGCTGGGTCCACTACTTTTTATCATTTTATATCAATGATTTGGATGTGAGCATAAGAGAAATAGTTAGTAAGTTTGCAGATGACACCAGAATTGGAGGTGTAGTGGACAGCGAAGAGGGTTACCTCAGATTACAACGCGACCTTGATCAGATGGGCCAGTGGGCTGAGAAGTGGCAGATAGAGTTTAATTCAGATAAATGCAAAGTGCTGCATTTTGGAAAAGCAAATCTTCCCAGGACTTATGCACTTAATGGTAAGGTCCTCGGGAGTGTTGCTGAACAAAGCGATTTTGGCGGGGCAGGTTCATAGGCTCCTTGAAAGTGGAGTCACAGGTAGATAGGATAGTGAAGAAGGCATTTGGTAAGCTTTCCTTTGTTGGTCAGAGTATTGAGTACAGGACTTTGGTTAGGCCACTTTTGGAATATTGCGTGCAATTCTGGTCTTCTTTCTATTGGAAGGATGTTGTGAAACTTGAAAGGGTGCAGAAAAGATTTACAAGGATGTTGCCAAAGTTGGAGGATTTGAGCTATAGAGAGCGGCTGAACAGGCTGGAGCTGTTTTCCCTGGAGCGTCAGAGGCTGAGGGGTGACCTTTATAGAGGTTTATAAAATCATGAGGGACATGGATAGGATAAATAGACAAAGTCTGTACCCTGGGGTGGGGCAGTTCAGAACTAGAGGACATAGGTTTAGGGTGAGAGGGGAAAGATATAAAAGAGACCTAAGGGGCAACTTTTTCATGCAGAGGGTGGTGCGTGTATGGAATGAACTGCCAGTGGAAGTGGTGGAGGCTGGCACAACTGCAATATTTAAAAGGCATCTGGATGAGTATGTGAATAGGAAGGATTTGGAGGGATATGAGCCTGGTGCTGGCAGGTGGGACTAGATTGGGGCGGGATATCTGTCAGCATGGACGAATTGGACCGAAGGGTCTGTTTCTGTGCTGTACATCTGACTCTGACTCTTTAATTACAGTAGTTCGGTGGTTAGCGCTGATGCCTCCCAGCTCCAGGGACTCTGGTTCAATTCTAGCCTTGGGGTACTGACTGGAGTTTTCATGTTCTCCATGTCTGTGTGGGTTTCCTTCCACAGTCCAAAGATGTGCAGGTTAGGTGGATTGACCATGGTGAATGTGGGGTTGTAGGGATAAGGTGGGTCTGGGTGGGATATTCTTCGAACGGTGGATACAGTCTTAATGGACCAAATGGCCTCTTTCCCCACTGTAGGGATTCTGTTATTCTATGCCTGTGGTGCCTGGAAGTTGCCATGTCTCAATTTCAGGCTGTTTGTGGGCTATTTACTCACTGTTAAACATGCCACCTCTCAATGGACTCTGTTGGCTTGGTTTGAGAAAGTATTCCAGAATGCTGGTGTCACCCAAATTCAGTGTCTTGCATTCATTCCAAGAAAGTAAATTAGCTCTCCTCAGAATTTGTACATTAGTCGTTTTCAGTCTGTTTGAAAGAAATTGCCTGAAGTTCTTATTGCTTTCACTGACAGTGTAGTACGAGTACTAATATGGCCTATCAATTCATCATCCAATTGTCATGTTTTAGACTTCGACCCTTTGTTACTTAAATGTTTTTATAAAAACAAGAAAATTGGGCATAAAATGGCTACAGTGATCATCTGGTCACAAATTGAGGCAAGTATTGAGAGACCCATGTGCAATAAACAAAGATGTCTGCATTGGAATTACCATTTTTATATAAAAATATCAAAACTAAACACTTGAGTCAATGTCAAGAATTGTCATTTGTATTAATTCACGATTATCACGATTTTACATATTGGGGATTGAATGGCTTACATGCCAATTAACTAACATGGAAAGACAATGAAGTTAGACTCAGGAATACACACACTTAGCTATATTTTGGTAGCTATTTTTGGGGGTAGACAGAAAGGGAAAATAATTCTTGAAAAGTGCACTTTCACAGAGAACTCCAGTCTACAAATTATGCTACTGTTGAGGATCCACATCAACAATTAACCAACTGTGGACTCAGGTTGAGAATCTGATACCTCGAAGACTCATCTTTATAACAGTAACTTGTAGTCTCCCTTTCTGTACCAGACTTAATGCATTTTAAACTTACTATCTGAAATTATGTTTTGTTTTATTTTGGTTTGTTTGGTTAGTAGGTAATAAAATTGCTCTTTTTCACTCAGTAAAACCTTGAGCATTAGCTCCTTTGTTTTCAAGAAAACAGTTTCAGTTAAAGTGTGATAGCCATGTGCAAAAAAGAAAGTAAATGTTATTTGTGACCATCCAAAAGGAGAACTAAGAATTTAAAAAAAGGAACTGGTTTCCACTGCTTTACCTGGTTATAATAACTGGTGTGCTGTACCCTTTATTCTGCTCTGAGGATGATTAACTTAATTAAAGAAAATTGCTGCAAAATGAGCAAAAGCAAGGAATTAAAATCTGGTTGTAAAATGCCTGCAGAGAAGGCTCCTTTCTATAAATCTTGTATTTGAAGCACGTTTGTTAAGCACTTTAAGGAGAAGGTCCTAATCCAGCAGGAATTCTTTTTAAAATATCTTCTTTCTAAATTGACACTAGTTGGGTTTCACCTTTATTGTCTACATGACTGGTCTAATATAAGACTACGTACATTCTTGGTAACCTATGTATCTGTGTTCTTCCTGCTGTGCAGGCTGCAGCATATGCCTCTGAAGATGGTGTTCTGACTGAGGTAATGATCGATTCCAGGGTGACCGATGCAATTCGGCAACACAAGCAGAAAATGGAATGGCTGAAGAATGAGGGCAGGGAGAAAACTAAAGATGTAGAGCATCTTGTGCCACCCTTTCCAGAGGGCACACTGGTCTAAGTGTCAAACAGAACGACTGTACCTTGCAGCTGAGCCAAGAACCCTGGAAATGAACTGAACTACATCAACGTAAAAACATGCTTGAATAAGCACTCTGCACTCTTAAGGGGTATTCATCAATGACTGTCCAATGATATGAAAAGCTTTGCACGAGTTCAACCCAGACAGCAGTCAGTTGATGCCCTGTTGGACCTCCAGCTTGCCCTCAGCAGATTGTCTGTACGTTTTGAAACCAGTCAAAAGTAGCTCGTTAGAGAGAGGAGATGTGAAATGGCATTTCTGTCAGTCTCCGTCTGTCACACCAGCTGTAGCATCTGTGTGTCCTGTCATTCACTGGGTATTCATTGTTTAGTCTGACCTGGGAGGAGCATGTGATGGAGAACTCTGTGTAGTTAAGTATCAATGTGGAGGAGCTGTTTTGCGTTGATGTGTGTTTTGGTTCTGGATTCCTCTCAGCACTGGCCATGATTTATAATCTAATTGGATTCATCATGTTCGAGACCGAATCCCTTATTGTCCACCTACCTCAAATGTACTTCTGGAAATGAACATTTTCACTCATCTTTCAATAGCGATTCCTACAGATTCACAGCCAGGTACAATTGTGATGTGAGTAATTATTGGATCACAGCGCAGAGGGTTACTGAGCTGAATTTTACTGTGAGAAATTAAAACTGCCATATTAGAGTCACTGAACTTTTTCAAATAAAGAATGAGGGCTAACTAGAAACTCCTTCTCCATTGTTATAATTCCATACAGTTGTAGCATGTTACTGTCATCTGTATAGAATTAAATTAGCCTGATGGCTGAGCCCTTTCTAGCTGTCCTATTCATCTCCTCACCAATGACCCCGCTAAATACCTGATTATGGAATTCCTGTACGTGGGATTAGTGGAGAGGTGGCCTTCTTACTTAGCTGACTGCACAAACACCAGAGCTAGAATCTGAGATTTTTGATATTAAAACTTGAATAAATGAAACACTAATGTATCCAATTTCTACGATAAATCATTTTAAAAACATTTATTTTGCAGAAATTTATTTCTCGAACTGTTGCTTTCCTTCAAAGTAAAAATTAGAGTCAAGCCTCAAAGTTAAAATATTCTGTGGCCTCGTGCTGACCCAAAAGCAGTACTGATTGCATTGGCTTAGATCTAATTTTCAATTATTTTTACATGAAGAAGCATGGCCCTTAACAACAAGAGGTTTCCTTAGTTATTCCTATACCTGTCCCTTGCCCAAAAATTCTCATCCACCCTCTTTCATGTGTCTCTAAACTTGATCGATTTCATACAAGGTATTGAATATGGCACAGAGACCTTATTAGTCCCCTTCAGGCAGAGAAACCTTTTGTGTTTGCTAATACTGGTGCCCAAGTTGAATGAAGAAAGCCATATCTTAGCCTCCCTTACAAAGTGAACTTGTACTTTGCCAAACCTAAAAGGAAAGTAGGCATTTTTAAGAGCTGTTAAGGGTGGCCTTTTGGCCTTGCCAACAAGGAACAATGAAACATTTTGAGTCAGCTATTGCAGTAATTGATCTCCAACTTTACACTAGTGCTACCCACATGAGAGTAAGGAAAGCATAAAAGGAGAGAACATCAAAGCATTCCTTCCAGACACTTAAAAAAAATGCCTTGTATGTGCCAAACTATTGACATAAAGGAAGAGTATTAACTTCAAATTAGAGAACTCTGTCCTCATGGGCCAATAGTTATAACCCATGGCCAGAGTTGGATTTATCTGGAGCAGGTGGGTAGGAGTGTGAAAAAGGCAGTGGTTTCCATACTTCCACCCTCTGTCTCTTTTGGCTTTCAGTGATGACCACTGCATTATATTTGTGCATGTTGAGCTGTAGGCCAAAAACCTGCTTTGGAATTTGGCTTGTTAATTATTCAATATTGTTCATGATCATGGTTCCCCTTAAAAGTCTGAACCCTATACAGATGTATGGTCCAAATGGGGATTAGCTGCTTGGAGTTTCTATTACTGCCAAGAAAAATCAAATCCCGTTTTAGCCATCTTGTAAATTACCTTCATCTGGCTCTCTCCCCAGAGTAGCAGTGGAAGAAGAGTTGCTTTTGAAGACTGTGTGTGAACTTCATTGAAGTAACAAAATGAAAGTAGCAAGAATACCTTAACATTGTTTGGGCAAGGAGGCCAAGTAGGGTTTCTGGTCTGTTGTATGTACGTCAAGTAAAACATGATTTTTTGAAATAATTCTAGTGACTTTACAGTCTGGAAAGCTTGCATTTCCTCTTGTACATTGATTATAAAGTGAACAATATTATTTAAAACCTACCATACAATTATATTCCAAAAATGGAATGATTTTAATTTGATAAATCCTTTTTTATTGGATTAAATATGTAAATCCTGCTTTATGTAATAAATCAAAAGATAAGCTCTTCGAATCAGCCACATAGCAAATGGTTTACTTTTGTGAGAAAAGATGAGTTAGTTCTCACTGACAAGATTCTTGTTTCCATTCATAATGTTATTAGGGATGGGATCTTTCTGAACGTTGTATCCAACCCTCTACATTCATTCTGTTGGATGGGGCATCTGCTGGTGGGTTATGTTAGTTTCCTCAGCAAGTATTTGCCTAGATCAGATTTTAATGGCTAATTTCATACAGTAGTATGAAAACCTAGAGTATCCAATCCCTTATGGCCCAGTTTCTATACTGCGTAAATATGTTATAGTTACAACATGGTTATGTTGAAGTAGCCCTTCCCCCAAGGGAATCTAAGGCTGTTGGTACTTCACTCAGCTGCAGTCTCCAGTCAGTTCATGCCAAGTAATGTATCAACAGCCATGAGCAGCTTATGTTTGGTGTCATAAACCCAGCAATGACACCATGGCTTAGCGTACCTATCTTTTTTTTTCTAACAACAAAATGCCTGCCATGGAACCTACAATATACAATGAAGCTTTGTTCAGTTTCTCTAACTCAAAAATGTCTGTGGAATAACTAAAGCTGCTTTGATTCTGGGAGAAAGTGATATTGCCATTGGAGATAATATAAACCTCGAAAGCAATATTCGCATGAAAGTATCATTCCCAAACATCCACCTGTGGACTGAAGGAAAGTGACACGGACTCATACTTGAAATTTCTCAGTAACCTGAGCCTAAGGGCCAATGGATAAATGAAGGTTTAGCAAGTTGACTCTGAATTAGTCATTTTCCATTCTTTAGGTGGGTAGAAAATGTCCAGCTAAAAATGGACAAATGTGATGTGCTGTGCCAGGGGAGCCACTGCCTGAAGGTGCCCACTGTCTGAATTTGCTGAAAGCATTGCCATTCAACCCTGGAATTAACAGCAGTCTGCATTTACAGTTTCTAAATTTGGAAGGGTGAAGGTTCCAAGTTTTAAAACAAAATTATGGAGGTGAGTAGTTATTACACATGACATGGTCTTCAAGAAAATGGAGAAAGGAAGATGGATGGAGTTGCAAAGAGTGAGACAGGAGGTTGGATGCTCTGTTAACAGTAGTAATATTAAGGGAGGATAGAAATCACTGGATTTGAGGAGATTGTAGGAAGAAGGTGCTCTGAAGCTGTCGAGCTTCAGGTAGAACTTAGAATTCTAAATGCATTGGGGTGGAGCCAATGCAAAGATTATAAGCATTTTTAATTGAATCTGATATGGATGCTAAAGCTTGACATCAGAGGGGTGTCAGGAGCAGCAGGAAAAATGGCAGCAGACAGCTGCACACCATCTCAATCTTGGATAGGAAGAAGTTTATCAAATCTGGAGGAGAGGAGTGTGCTGAGGACAGATCTGGAAATGGTTTATTGTGGAATAAAACAGTTGTGGATTATTTATGCCTTCTAGGATTTCCTGTAAGAATAGAATTTGTATCAGAAACAGTGGCCATAAGGACTAGTCAATATACTTGACTAGAAGCATTTGATTGTGGGAGATAACTTTCTCAGGAAAATTGCAAATGCTGTCGTGATGAATAAGGGAGAGTGGGAATTTTGTGTAATATAATCAAGTTCAGGAAAAAAAAGGAATTAGGAGATCAGCTGGAATTAGTTAAATTGAGATTGTGAGGCAAGATACTATATTACTAAAAATGCAACTGTTTAAACAATGTCTGTCATAAGGATCTCTTGAAACATCAACATCACTGTGGTGGTATTTTAATGTGTCCCTGTGATTGGCAGAAACCTACAGAGAAGATTATGTTCTTGGCAATGAAGCTACCGATCAATCAACAAAGCTAATCAACAGCCTCTCAAGAGCATTTGGTTTTAAGTCCAAGCCACTGATTATAAATCAGAAAGTCTATTATTAAATATGATTTTGTTGATTATAATGTGGATGCTACTTTGTGCACAGCTTCAAAAGCAGTTTGATTCATAGCAATTAACAACTTAATGTAAAGTTATAATAAAAAAGCCCCTATAAAGTATGAAGATATTTTGTACACCATCATCTTCTTGAGAACACCTTGAGGAAAGGATAATACGGCTTTCAATGACACACCTGACCTTTGAACAAGTAAAACAAAAAAATGAAGCTGTGAACTTAATTTAACTTTTTAAAAACATTAAAATTATGATAGTTCGACCAGAAGTCTTAGTTCACAACTAGCTTTATTTAAAGAGTTTCAGAAATTCCTATGCCCACATATAGAATAATTTTCCATTTAAGTAGGTAATATTCTCCTTTTAGAAGGACCTCGGAGGAGGTTTGATAGAGTTGGAGCATAAAATTGAAGCAAAAAGATGAGGCAGGAGAATAAAAGTTTGCAGATCACCATGAAGGTAAACAGCAAAACTTTTATAAGTGCAGTAAAATAGTAATAAAGAGATATGCTCAAAACTGAGGACATGGTGGAAATTCTGACAAAAAACTTTCTATAACACATTTAATGTTGGGAAATATCCCAACCAGCTTCACAGGACAAAGCAATTAGCCAAATGCGGTGTTACAATTCCTACCACTTAAAGCAATCACTTTTTGTGGTTTCAGAGTGGTTGGAGAAGTAGCAAGTACAGTTCAATGTGGTAAATCATTAAAGAAAGAACAGTGCAAGTATACACCAATGACAGAGGTCTTTTAAAAAATGGTTTTCAGATGTAAATACCAAACAAAGCAATTAAGATTCTTGGTTTTACATTTTGGGACATTGAATATAAAACTGAAAAAGTGACACAAGCAGAATGGTTGGAATATTGCACACAGTTTTGTGTGCAACATTATAGAAAGGATTTTTGAATCATAGTAGAGTAATACTGGAAAAGAGATACCATAATTATTAAGAAAGACTTATCATTACTTTCCACTGTAATTGAGTAGACACCCTATTGAGTTTTTCAGAACTATGAGTGGCTATTCAAATGAAATTGTTTCCACTGATTAGCAAATTCTTAGCAGAAACAGAATTATCACCAGAAGAATGTAATACATGGGGTTATTAGAATATGGAATGCACTTAAGATATTGACTCAGGTTAGCATTTAAGATAATTTGTAAGGGGCAGAGAGGGAATAACAGTTAAAAATCTATCAGTGGCATAGGTATGAGAAGCTAATTGATGTAGATTCCTATAATATGTGATTCAAATCTTCTGAATTGATAGGGTCAGATGAACAGTAATATTGCTCCCTTAGCACTTTAGCACCAATCCTTTGGGGTACAGTTCATACTCTGAATACATGGTTATTGAGAGAGTATGTGTTAAACAGCCTATGTAATATTATAAATAAGGCTTTTGAGAGACACCAATGAATAAAAAATGAAAGTGATGCTGCACATTTTTATAAATCTTGATTGTTTAAACATTCTAATGAAGCTGAGCAATAATCCTCAGTGCTCTGCAAGATGCCAGAACATTTTTACAACAGTTTGCCTTTCACATTCTCAATTAAAGGACACAAGTAGATGTAGCTGCTGTTCTTTCTTGCTCAAGGCATAATTGCCCCTTGTTCTATTCTGAGGTTCAAATCCATTTAAACCAATCATGGTTTAATTACTCCGCTGGGATTAAAATAAAACGACCAGAGTTGTAAAATCTTGCATTTGGGATTATTCCCACTGCTGTAATAATTATAACTTGCATTTCTATTTATAAGTAAAACTTCGCATATCTGAGTTGTACAGACCAGATGGTCTCAGCGAGGGTTCCTCAGTGTCCTTGAATTAAGGATGAGAAATTTAGTGCCTGCTCCTCATTACTATCCAGTGATCCTGCCTGGAAGCTCGTGTATGCCTGTACACACTTCGCAGGTGATGACAAGAACAGGATCAGTGAATACCTGCAGACACTCGCTGTCTCAGCTCACACATCAAGAATGGCCACTTGGGTGAAGCACCAGACACTTAGAACCTTCAGGAGAAATGGGAAGGAAAGAAATTTGGCTTAATAGAACAGTAGCACACAGGGGAACTTTCGTTGGGTTGACCCATTTACAGAGTTCATTTATAGAAGGTGACTCACTTCTACCCAACAGCACTGTACAGGAGCTGGTTGCTGTCTGACTGATCTTCTGTTTATTGTTTATTTACATCCTTTCATCTTGGTTGAAAATATAGTTTGAAGCCCAAACTAATTTTAAAATGGCAACCTTTGGAATTTTGTGCAGTTCATTCACTTAACTATAAGCTATTAACTGCTTAATAAGGGAAATGTACTGAGTTTCACAAAACTTTTACAATTAAAAGTCTCCTTTGGAATTCAGTATATTTTCCTCATTCAGCAAAATGAATCTTTCAGGTTAAAGGTCAATGATAATGCCTGGTGCATTGTCTCAAGCACTCTCTTCTGCTGTCACAGGTCCCTGATAGAATAGATGCAATTCTTCAATCTGCTACAATGTCATAGATGCAACACCTTGAGAGTTTTATCTGGTTTGATGGACGGCTTTGGAAACACAGACTTTGGACAAATCCATGGAACTAACTTTAAATTGTATTAAAAAGTATTTACATACCACAGCACACAAACTGTTCTGTCCAAGTGTTTATGCTCCCTCAACAAGACTATTTCAGATCCTTTATCCATATTGTCCCTTGTGTTAGGCTTGTAATTTAATTCAAAAATATTTTCCAAGTGTATCCTTTCCACACTATTTACTATTTTATAAATATACAAAGAGGTCACTATTTTTGCACCTTCCGTCAAAATTGAAAATTCCAAGTTTCTACGCATCTCCATTATCCTGATCATAGGGATTATCTTCAGGATCTCTTCTTGCATTTTCTTTGATGCTTAGATATCTCCCTTTTGTCTCAGCAACCAGGACTAGATACTCTATGTACAATCTGCCTCAGTACCGGAATTCAATCTCAAATTCTTTGAGTTATTGTGCTATTTAGTATTCAGTGATTCAGTGGGTCCTATTGATTGCCACTCATAATTGGTTGAATAGGTTGGACATCAAATCTGCTGAGGCCTTTAGGCCTCCTCCTACTTTCGCTGTCTCAATGCCCCATGGGTCATCAGTTTCCTTTCCATGTCTTTTCACAACTGTCCCACCAGCCGTTGTCCTATCCAACTTATTTGGAATTTTTGAGGCTGCTTCCTTTTATTTGGTTACCACTCTTGGTTTGCATTTGCCTGTAAATTTGCACATTCTATGTTGAATTTATGAAACTATTGATGGTTGGGTTAGTGAGGAAGGTGAGTGGGGGGTGGTGGGTGAGGGTTCTCAAGGGAAACAGTGGGGAGTGATGCACATGCCAAAGGACTAAATCACCATCCCAACAAGTATAGCAAGAGAAGGTTGATGAGTGATCAGATGTGGGAGAATAGCACAACCTCCACAAAGAAAATGAAACGCACAGGACTAACAGCGAAGGACTCAGTACTTAAATGTTCTAAAAGTTGGATGCACACCAATGTGTGGGAAGATCTCACAATTATGCCCACTGAACCAGATTATCTGCAGACATTTTTAATCAATAAAGTGAAAACATTATTAATAATAATTGATCCAATGCCCTGACACCACAAAGAAAAACAATGCACCATAACACATTGTAAAGTGATTACTCACCATCACCTATACTCACCAACACCCACATCTGGCACCTGTAAGCATTGTTGTTCCACATTTGCAAATCTTTCTATGGAGCAAATTAATTCGCAGCCTGCAGACTCTCAGGTTAAAAACCTGAATGACTCAGTGAAACCCCCAGAAATCAATAAGTCCACCTAGAAATGACCTCTCCATAAGTTCACCCCCCAATTATAATCAAAAATTAGTGAACTCACCACATTATCTCTGCCAAGTTCAGGAATCAAAATTCCATTGGATACCCTTTCTATTGAGTATTTCCCAGTGGCAGGCACAGTCCTGTTCTTGAAAAATACATTTAACATCATAGTTCTTCAGCAAATGTGCAAACTTCAACCAGTTGAAGTCCTTGAGTATAGATCATTTTATCTCCAGGGAATATATCAGAATACACCTGCACAGACCGGATGTTTTATAGATATATCCAAACAGAAATCATACAAAAAGATGGATAGGAATGAGGCATTAAACAACAGGGACACCGTCACACAGGATCAGCACACCCCCATTAAACCAATAATTCCACAATTACAGTTTGGGATCTTCCTTTACAGGTTAACCTACACTCAACATAAGGGTCTTCTGCTCTTATAATCTAAACTGTTAACATGCTGTGAACAAGAGTAAAAATGGCTCCGTATTGAAATGTTCAGATTAGAAATCATGGCCCTGATACAATCTCAAATCAACGTAGATAATGTTGGATGTCCTGAAGCCCTTTTCAGAACTTTCTTGTTGAATATAAAGCTGGACAGAACTCAAGCCCTGACATACAACATACAGCAACCTGCCCCAAAGAAGTGAACTTAGGGGTGGAAATGGTCACAATCCAATCTAAAGGTGTCACTAACAAAACAGAAATCACATTACGTATAGAAATGGAGTCACATCTTAGATTGTATGCAAATGAGAAAGGACCAAATTTGGATACAAGGGTAATGCAAAGTGCAAACATTGGGCGACAATAGAAGATTATAGGAAAATTGACCGAGGTGGGATTTAAGGAATATTTCAGAAAAGTGTGAGGTAGGGAGGTTTTTGGGAGAATTTGCAAAGCTTAGGGCCTAGATGTTTGAACACGTGGTTATTTGTCAAAGGTGGATAAAGAATTAAGATGTGTAGAAATCTCAAGGCTACAGGTGGTTACAGACACAGAAAGCACTTAAAATAGTGAAATTTGGAGCAAGGATGTGAATTTCAAAACCGGGGCATTGCTGGATTGGGAACCAACAGAGTTTAGCAAGTAAAGGATGTTAGATGAACAAGACTTACAGCATATTTCCGGTGGAAGACCTGAGGCAGAGTGGAGTTGGGTGATGTTATGGAGGTGATAAGTAGGCAGGCTTAGAAATGGAACAGGTTGAAAGGTTTTCTCAGGAGAAATCGAATGTCAACATTACAAGTGGTCTAGTTCAGTGTTTCGCTTTAGCAAAGGACAGGGATGGAGTCAAAGGCTAGGAAAGTGTTTCCGGTAGGAAAATAAGACAAAGGCTGGGGTTAATTAATCTTTAACTGAAGCAAATTTCTCCTCACCCAATATGGGATATTAGACAAACAGCATGACAAATCAGAGGCTGTGGAGAAATTGAGCTGGTGACAAGGCAACGTTGAAGTTCTGATCTTCAACTTATCAGCATGACGTAGATTTGGAAAAAGTGCTAAAAACAGTTCCACAAGAACGGAGACAATTTTCATCAAAGAAAGCTAAAAGCGCATAGGAAAGTGAAGCAGGAGTAGGTCATTTGGCCCATCCAGCCTGCTCCACCTTTTAACCAAATCATAGCTGATCTGCTACTTCAGTGCAATTTTCCTCCATTATCCCTCAATATCTAGAAATCTATCAAACAGGTTGAGGTTCTTTATACCGGTAAAAAGAGAAAGCAGAGTAGTAATACAATGGAAATCTTGATGATTATGATGGAGTTTGATAGAGTAAACGTAGAGAATGTGTTTCTACTTGTGGGGGATCCCAATCTAGAGGTTGCAAATGAAAGAAAAGGGAGCTACACATTGCTCATAAGAGAATAGGCATCACATTGTACATGAAAGGTTTGCAGTGAATAGAAAGAGAAACTGCTCATGAAACAGGAGTGTGGTGACGGTTGCATACACAGGTTCACCGTTTAGAGAAATGAGGACAAATTAAATTATGCGCAGTGAAGGGGTTACATTAAGGAATGTTGATTCAAAAAACCTAAGGCTCTTCACATAAATGAGATCAAGAAAAAAGATGAGCAAAGAAAAACATTAGAGGGATAATTAAAACTTGGTCAGAGGGTGAGTGTAAAGAGAGCTTGGGTCTTAAGAGAAGTGGAGAAGTTTGGTAGTGAATTCCAAAGCTTGAGGCTGATACAGCTAAAGATGGGCTGAAGTATGAATGATTTGAATATACTTTGTTCTAATTATCTGACCATTTATCCTTAGCACTAAATCCCTCCTGTATTTAACAATGCATAATGCAAATTTCAGTAATTTTTGACTGAATCATCAGGAGTATTATGTATTCAAAAGCAAAGTCATACTCAACAGATGCAGTCACTTAGGACACATAGTGAGATTACACTGCACACAAGGATGGGCTATAAATGTTTCCCACATCAGCAACGTCCATATCCACTGAGTGAATTTTAAGAATGGCAGCATCCTATAGAAATTTTGGGGTCAGATTCACATTATATACACAGCTAATCATATTAGACTGTCACTGGACATAAAGGACCAGTCATATTGTAACACAAATGGAAGGATTGATAGTAAACACAAGGATGAAGTGTTTAGATTGTATACATAAAAATGACATATTACAACATAAAGGGAGCACACTGCACACCAAGTGGGTCACAGTTTAGACAGAGAAAACAATCTTCTTTTCCTTTCATTATGACTCAAGTCATTTTATCCAGATAGTAGTAAACATTTCATTTGATGTTTGAATGACCTCTAAACAACCTCATTCACATGAAGTGAGTGAGCTCTGCCTTCAGAACAAACCTCCTGACTGTAGCCTTAACTTCTACTTCATATGAGAGAGGTACAGCTCAGCAAAGGACTTTGGTGAACATCCTTCAATACTTACCTAAGTGTACCCTGCTCTCTTATGAATATGCCAATTAAACATTGCAGTTCATATCTTACACTTGAGCTTAGTTAGACCATAATGGCAGAATAGATGGAACAAACTGTTCTCAAGAGTGTAAACAAGAGATATAGGAATAATTTTCAAGTGTAAAAGATTAGAAGACAGCATTAGAACCTTTAATCCTTTTTAAAACTTAATTCCCAAGCCAATATTTATTGAGAAGTCCCAGAGAAGGTTATGCTGAATCAGCTTTTTGAAATCAACTGAATAACGTTAGATAATTCCAAAAGGCAGTTAAGGCATGATCACATCACTCTGGGCTGGGGTTACACAGGCCAGGCTGGGAAAGGCTAATGGATTTCCTTCACCAGAGGTATCAATCAGATGGGGTTTTAAAGACAATCCAATAGTTTTCTGACATTGCAGAGGTTCATCAGGTTGTGGAGTGCTATGTACACACTTTGGAATACATTAGATAGCAGATTACAAGAAAGGGAGACAATGGAAAAATAGTTGGCATGCAGGATTACTGCTCACATCAAGCATGGTGGGGCTGAATGGTCTGTTCCCATGTTGCAATTTCAATGCAATTTTGCAAGTCATTTGACTTCTCCCAATTTGTAATATTAAAAAGAAATGGCATTAATTGGGAAGACTGCCCCTAAATCCACAATGACTGCCATTTATTGGGTTATTTTCATACAGGTTCTATTGAGGTCACTAGCTTTCTGGTTCTTGAGATTTAGTTAATTGGACTGTGATTATCAGGATGGGAGCTCTGGTTACCAGGAATCATCCTGCTTATGGGGCTCCCAGTTACCAGTTCTGGTCACATTAGCCATATACATTCTATTCATTGATCCTTTCATCTTTTTGTAAATTTCCTTGATAGTGTTCATCCATCCCAGGGAATTGACTCGAGTTCTGGCACCCACAAAAAAAAATCTAATCCTTACACAAATCAACATCAAAATGACTTTTAATTTTTTTTTCTTGGACACGTTTCACATCCACCTGTTCCATATTTTTAATGTACTTTTTTGTGCCTTCAGCCCATCTCATCCTTGTACATTTCACACACATTTCCACAAGATAACAAATCAGCACTAGTGAGAAAGAAACTAACAATTAACAGGCATTGGAACAGCTCAGATATCCCTCTTTACCTGATCTCTCATCCCAGTCAGAATTGTGTTCAAGTACCTGAGAGCTGATAGCATTGGACATATGTCTTTCTGGAGATGTATGGGAATTTATTGTATTTTGCTCTGAGAAAGTGGGGGAATTCAACATTATTAGACAGTTAGCAAGACCGTTTTGGGCATTTTCCAATCAATTGTTTTTATATTACTAACCAATTCTACCTGCTGCCCTCAGAGTTCAGCTCTCTACACCAGGTAGATATTCCAGCTGCCCAGTTAAATCTCCTGTTCCGCAGCAATGACTGGAGAGGAATGGCATGTACCAACCTTCCAGTGCAAGAGGGTTTGTGTAGAGATGCACAGGATAGGAAGGGGCAGATAGTTGGAGGGAATGGGAATGACTGGAAGAGGCAATTTAACAGCCCTCACATCTAACTAGACAAAAGAATTACAAATTTTAGTTACAAATTACAGTTCCTTCTGTTGCAATATTAAACTTCAATAAAAGGAGGAGCC
Organism: Chiloscyllium plagiosum; assembly: GCF_004010195.1. NCBI lineage: Eukaryota > Metazoa > Chordata > Chondrichthyes > Orectolobiformes > Hemiscylliidae > Chiloscyllium > Chiloscyllium plagiosum. Next base: position 21,197,065 of record NC_057743.1, on the reverse strand, counting down.
ATGGGAATTGATTTTTTTTAAACTGTGGTGGCATGTACACAGTACTATAGACTACTGAATCTTTGCACATCATTTGGTAATATCCAGCAGAATTGCACAATTCTAAATTGCTTCAAACCATGGGGTCTGGGACCTGATTTCAGCCTTGAATTTCTTGCCTGAAAATGCTCCTATTACCAAAAACCAGGTCCAAACATTCCCACTTCCAAATAATTAAGATTTCCACAACAAAACACCAGGGCATTTTAAAGTCTAAACTGATTGATGGACTAAATTTCTAACCAACACTGGACATGGATACTCTCACTCTGCAGTGACCCTAAGGACCAATGTGCTCCTGGGTTGGTTGCAATTATTCAGGTTGTGATTACATTTCATCCACAAACTGTGGGATCTTAAACGTTACCTTCGAAAGAGACAGGAGTCTCATTTATCTACCAGGTTACACAGACTCTGGTTGACTGGTAGGTGGGTGGAGAGAAGTCAGTGTACACAGGCAGGGAAGGAGGTCTTTGAGCAGATATTAACATAATGGGGTGATTTGCAAAAAAGTTAAAACCAGATTACCAGTGAGTCATCTCCGAGCACCTCTTGTCCTACGTACTCAAATAAGAAACGAATACAGAGAAGCAGCCGCTTTGGGCAGTTACCCAGGGTATTTACAGAATGTACAGGTCACTCCAGCTGCCTTATGACAGCCACCATCACATCAGGAGCAGCAGCATTGGTTTTCATCCAGTTTAAAACAGTCTGGAGTCACCACAGGCTCCTAATTGAGTCCCAGCTTTCCGCCAGTTAAAAGTTACAGGTGTCGGGGGCTAGGGTGCCCGTTGTGATATAGTTTCTGTTTGATATGCACCATGTTCCCTGCTGAGTCCTCATACTGCCGGTGAGTACGTCTTCTGAAATCCTTCAGACTGCATAACCTTGGGATCCAGGACCAGGAATTATCTGCAAAAGGGGATGAAACAGCATCTTAGAGAAGTGCGTATGTGCGTACACATCAGCAAAACTTACTCTCACACCCAGTGCCTGAATCACATTCTCTCAATCTGGATTCACTGCACCCAGTGCCTGAACCTCTGTCTCAATCCGGATTCACTGCACCCAGTGCCTGAACCACACTCACTCAATCCGGATTCACTGCTCCCAGTGCCTGAACCACACTCTCTCAATCCGGATTCACTGCTCCCAGTGCCTGAACCACACTCTCTCAATCCGGATTCACTGCGCCCAGTGCCTGAACCTCTGTCTCAATCGGGATTCACTGCGCCCAGTGCCTGAACCACACTCACTCAATCCGGATTCACTGCACCCAGTGCCTGAACCTCTGTCTCAATCCAGAATCACTGCGCCCAGTGCCTGAACCTCTGTCTCAATCCGGATTCACTGCGCCCAGTGCCTGAACCTCTGTCTCAATCCGGATTCACTGCACCCAGTGCCTGAACCTCTGTCTCAATCCGGATTCACTGCGCCCAGTGCCTGAACTTCTGTCTCAATCCGGATTCACTGCGCCCAGTGCCTGAACCACTCTCACTCAATCCAGATTCACTACTCCCAGTACGTGAGACTCACTCAATCCAGCTCAACGCAGCACAGGGTCTGGACAAATCAGAAAAACCGAGACAAACCAATCACAAATTTTAATGTCTTAGAATTTCAATGAAGTTAATCCTCAGGATCTGTCCAAAGTGGATTTCTGAATCAAACTGGCCCCAGAATGGGTCAGGGTCAGGGATAGGTTGGTGAACCCAAAAGATTTAAAAACAAGTGTAGGTTTTTGGTGAAACCCAGCTACATCCGAAAGGCTTGCCCACCTCCCCACCATCCTCTCAGTGAGTCACTCACCGTAACGCCGGCTTGTCCTCCACGCCCTGACAACACAGTGAAGGACACCATCCATCCACACCAGGAACCAGCTGATACAGAAGCCCAGCAGCAGGCCCAGCATCAGGTCAATCTCCTGCTTTGTCACATTGTCCGTCACAAAGTAATTTTCCGAGGAATCGACCACAGACTGATCAGCATCATAGGGAATTACATAGTGAATGTGGTGCCTGAAAGAGAGTGGGGGGAGAGAGTTAGAGGTAGACAAGACTGAGAGAGCAGTGAGACATTATTCAGTGAGCTGGCAAGTGGGCTGGGGGGTGCAGTAAGCTGTGAGGACTGGGGTTGGAGATGTGGGGGTAGAG
>NC_057743.1:21054520-21194799 GCF_004010195.1 Chiloscyllium plagiosum | reverse complement strand
GGAGATGTGAGGGAAAAATGATGAGAGGTTTGGGGAGAGGGAATGCAATGTTTTGGGGGGGGGGGGAGGGAGTGATGAGAACAGAGCATCGAGGCACAGGGGGTGACCATGAGTAGAGGGGATGGGGGTGATACAGTGAGTGGGGTCACACCAGTCAGGTCCCACTAAGACAAAAGAGGAGGCCCCTCCCGCTGCTGGGAGCGATGGCGCTGGGGAGGGGGTGGAGGGTGAGAGGGAGGTGAGCACTTACCTTCCACAGTTGCAGTGACAGACCCGGTCTTCACCTCGTAAATGCGGGAGGATGTAATTGTGGAAGCGGTCCAGCAGCGCGTTCATATCCACAATGCAAGCTATCGCCTGTAAAGAGCGGACAAGTAAAGACAGAGCAGGTGAGGGTGTGTGTGTGTGTGAGTGAGTGTGAAGCCCGGACAAGCCGCCGGCTCGGAAAGCCTGGCCGCCGCCGCCAGCCTCATGCAAATTACCGCAACACACAGCATGCAGCAGGCGGGCCCGGGCGCTGCTTACCATCACCATGGACGTCCCCACCAACATGAAGATCATGGTGTTGGCGGTGAGGAGCATAAATCGCAGCCACTGCTTCCTCCTGGCCGGGGGTGGAGGTGGGGGGTTGGAAGTGGGTGCAGCGGGTCCTCGGGCACCGCTTCACTCAGTGGCCGCTCTCCCCCTGCTCTCAGTCCCGGGGGGTGGGGGGGGGTGTGTGAGGGAGGGAGGGGGAAGGGAGAAGTGGGGGGGGCCAGTCCACCCGGACCCTTTGAACCGTTCACCCTCCCCTCCCCCGTCCTCCCTCACTCAGTCCTGTCCCTCCACAAACAGCAGCAGCACGTCCCCCCATCCCCCTCGGAATCCCTCACATGCGCCACATTACTGCCGCCGCTCGCTCGCTTCCTGCCGCAGTTACAAATTGATCCGCCCCACGGTCGATAAATAATTCAGAGGCAGGGCTTAATTGGGAAAGGTGGCAGCAGCAACAGCAGAGGCCAGAGGGCAGGGAGGGTGAGAAGAAATACAAACCCTGAAACGGTAGAGTTTTTTTTGGAGAGGGGGGTAAGGAAGAGCTGGAAGGTGGAGTTACCCCCTAATGCCTTCCTTTTTCGTGGTAGCTGCAGAAACCCCCCCCAAACTTGGTGCTGACATTGCAGCGCCCAGGCAGGGCTATGTGTGTGTGTGTGTGTGTTGGGGAAGGGGGGGGGGGGGGGTTGTACTGCCGATCTGTATTCATCACCACATCCACAACTCACATCAAACCCACAAAATTAGCACCACACCGTTAACCAATCCACCCCACCGCTGTCTTCTCTTTCTTTCTTCCCCCCCCCCCCCCAAATTATTATTGAGTGTAAACATGTGAATTGTGATGATTAGAGAAATAAACAGACAGGAGGCTGGGCTCTGACCAAGGGTTCTGTTTTAATGAAGCTTCATGTTGGAGACACTTTGCACCATCGTTAGATGGAGACTGTGCTACAAGAGAAGAGATTCATTCGGACACGTTACAGTACCAGCGCCGAGCAGCGGTTCAAACTTAAAATAAACTATAAATTATATACAGATCAGCACCGCAGAGCCCACCGCCCCGCCCTCAGTAGAAGCAGACAGTGTGAAGGAAGGTCCGGCCGCTCTTCTCCTCTAGCTCCTGGATAAGCTCATCGATCTCATTTTCCATGTCTTCAGTCCGCTGGATCTAAACACAAGCAACACGGCAAAAAGGTCAACGTTGAACAGTAGGACCATGAAAGGACAGAGAGGCGAAGGAAGACGAAGTGGGAATAGTACGGAAGGGGGAGAACGAGAAGGAAGTGAAAGAGAGGGATGAGGAGCACAGTAGATTGCTCTTGCTCCCCAAGCGTTACAATGGCAAGTGGTTTACTGGCTGACCTCTGCTCCAATTGATTCAACTGGAGGTTGGTTACAAAGGGAATCTCACGAGTTGAGCAACTAAAAAACAATCTGGACTCTTCTTTTAGCGGGGCGGGCGGGCGGGGGGGGGGGGGGAAGAAGAGAGAGAGAGAGAATCTATAAACTAAACCACAATTTAAATATTTCCATCAATATTTCATCCACTTTCCCAGCTCCAGTTGAGGGAGGGGTCAGCCTTGCGCCTAGTTCTGACCTCGCGTGAACCATAATCATTGGGAGTGTTCAACAGGGGGAGAGTTCAACAGGGGGAGAGTTCAACAGGGGGAGAGTTCAACAGGGGGAGAGTTCAACAGGGGCAGGTCCAGAGGCTGGGCTCTGGAGCCCTAGCGCAAAACCAGCACTGCACGGAGCAGTTTCAGAGAGTTTTCCCCTTGTTGGGAGTTAGCCCACTGCCTGACTCACGTCCCCCATTTTATTTCACGTTCTGTACTAAGGTCGGGACTAAGGCCCTGACGCCTGTTTCTCAAAGCCTTCCCTTTCCTCTTAATTCCCTCCTTCCCATAAGACTTCAACACTATAGAAACTTGCAACATTTAAACAATTTAGAGGGTCACAAGGTTCTGGATTCAAGTCCCACTGAGTTAAGCACAAAAATCATCGAAAAAGTGTTTACTTATTTTTCAATCTAAAAAGAGAGAAAACCAGTTATTCAAACATCAAAAATAGGGAAAATGCTAGAATCTATTAAGGATGTGTTAATGGAACACTTAGAATATCAATTAATTAGGCAGCATCTACAGATTTATGAAAGGCAGGCTATGTTTGACAAATCTTGACATTTTTGCAATTGTAACTAGCTGATTAGACAAGGAAAAGCAAGAGTAGATATGAAGCACTGGATTTTCAAAAGCTATTAATAAGTCGGCAATCCTGCATGAGGTTATCATATGAAAATTGGCTCATGGGACTAGGGTTAAGGAAAAACTACAGTAACCAAACAGTAGGGATAACAGGCCATTTCCAAAGTGGGCAGGCTCTATCAAAGTGTACTGTAAATGTCACCACTTTAGGTCTCAGGTCTTTACAATCTAAAACTTAATCCCCTCATCTGAGTGTATTGTATCCAAGTTTGTGATTATTCTGTCAGTAAGCTGCAAGAAGGATGCTAAAAAGGCTGGAAAGGAATATGGACAAGAACACGGAAGGTAGAATGTGTGGGGATGTATAAAGTTATCTACTTTGGAAGGAAAAAAATTGGAAAAGCAGTTTATTTTTTTTAAATGCAACCATTGGGAATATTAGAGAAACCTGGGTGTCCTTGTATATTAATTAAAGCAGATTAAAAAATAAAAGTGAACATTTAACTGCAATTGTATAGCATCTTGGGGAGACCATATCTGCGGGTGCTGTGTATTGCTTTAGTCTCTTTACATAAGGAAGGATATGCTGGTTTCGGAAGGAGTGCAGCCAGGATTCACTTGACCGATTCCCAGGATGAGGAAATGGCCATTAAAAGGTGAGATCAAGTAGACAGACCACATTCTCTTAAATTTTTCGAATGGGAGATTATCCCGTTGAAAAATAAAAATAAAAGCATTGATAGGATAGGTACAGGAAGGATGGTTCCCTGGACCACAGAGACTAGAACAAAGGGTTAGAGTCACAGAATAAGAGGAGTTGCTGTTTAACAGGCTTCACTCAGGGACCTTTGGAATTGTCTACCAAAGAACTGTGTATGCTCAGTGGTTGAGTATGTTCAAGACAGAGACGGATAGATTTTTGGATACAAAGATAAAAGGATATATCGTGTGGGAGGGGAGATCAATTACGGTCGTCTTGAACAGTTAAGCAGGCTCAAATACAAAAAAAAGGGACAAAGAGTCATCATCCATTTGTGTTCATATTTCCATTCTAGTAGCAGACTTGCACTCAACGATTTTGCTAAATATACTTTGGTTCAATATCTCCCAATAGGAACGGAATTCCAAGAGACCCTGGAACCCAGCAGTGTTCTTCACTTCATGGTGGGTTTTATGGTTAGGTGTCAAATTGACAGTGCAGGGGTTTTAGATAATCAGCTTCAAAGTAATAGTGACAAGATATGACCTAAAAGTGAGCAGACAATGAGCTTAACTGGGAATACTGGTTAATTTTTAGCAATGAAATAGCATTTCATCACTTTGTCCTCCCAAGCACATTTTACCCAAGTACAGATGTATTTGGTTACTGCACTGCATGGATATCAATTGGTAACTGGATACTTTCTATGAATTTTGCTACTTGGTAAGTATCCTAGTGTTCCACAAGATACTCAGCATGAAACTCTAGGACACTTTTCACACTGTCCAAGATTTTGGACCTTTGGGATTAACATTCCCACACTATGAATATAAACCAAACCAGTTGCAGCCTTACATTAAATATCACTATAGAAGCCATTTAGTTTCTTGTTATACAGGAAATATAGAATAGTAATAGTTGTCCAGATTAGGTAGCGTAAGTGAAAAGAGAGACAACATTCTCAGAAGAATAGTTACTTCAGAAAAAAACTGAGTAATTGCAATATTTTGGCACCAACAGCTTATCAGCTTTACCCCAAAGAATCTTCAGAAATCAAACTTGCATACTTTAATCCAATTTTGCCAAGGATACAGCTGCAGTAAAAGTGGCATTGGTGTAACAAGCTTGGAGCATCGCATAGAAGATCCTAGCACTGGGCATTCTGAAAGACTTCATTATTGTTCTATCAAAAAATGGCTCAACTTCTATTGATTGCTCCTCACTTGAGCCACAGTCACCTCCTGTAGAACACATGCCAAATTGGTAAACTTACCAGTGTCAACATGTTGCAAAACATGTACCATATTCATTAGTCCATCACGTGAAAGTAACTATGTAAAATTCTTACAAAAATGTCAAAATTGCAATGTGAATAAAATGTGTTAAGTGTTCAGTAAAACAGATAAATTCACCTGCTAACATTTGGCTGGATTACAGGAGATCGCATTTGGATTCATTGAGAGATGTTATTCTGTGCTGTGCACTGTTTGATATCCTTTCCCAGTCCTCCCAATACACAAAAGGTGCAACACTTACACATTGGCACAGTTCACAAATGAGGAAAGCTCCGATTGTGGCTTCTTCATGATTATCCTGAATGTCCACGTTTATGACATGCACTGACTGGAATGTCTCCTGTTCTCTCGAATTCAGATCTGGGAAATCATAATACGGGGGCATCAGCAAACCACGTTTCATAAGCAGCAAGGTCAAAGGCTTGGCGAACACAAGGGATGGCCATTTTACCTTCAAGCACCTGATCGTATACCCGTTCCTCACAGGTCACTATTAGATCAAACTGGTCTTTGCAGGTCTGGAAACGTTCTGGTCGAGATTTTATCCGCTTGTTTCTGTCCAACATGTGAAGAATTCCGTTCTGTGTATATCTGCACTGAGGTCAAGGAACGTAATGTACACATGAAGTAAACTGTAAACGTGCATAGGATTTGGATTTTCCAAAGCTTATATGCTAGACCCAGTTAAGATAATCTCTAATTTACATACTCAGATTACAAATCCAGGCAGAATACAGGGGAATAAAAAAAACTTAACGTAGGTGTTGCTGGAGAGAACAGTATTTATTTGTCTCTATTTGCTCTTGTGACTTGCTGAGTGATTTCAGGGGCAGTTAAGGGTTAACCACCAATAATTACCAAGAATTTGGAACCTATATAAACCAGACTGGGCACAGTTGGCAGATTTCCTCATCCAAGAAAAACAACGAGTGAACAAAAGCTCTCCATGTCCTTTAGGGAATACAATTTGTCGTCTTTATTTGCTCTGGCTTACATATGACTCTATATACCAGTAATGTCATCACTAAAATGGCCTAGCAAGCCACTCAGTTGTATTAAACTGCCACAAGGACTTAAAGGAATGGCACCAGTGACTCCTAAACTCCCAGAATGCAGTTCAAAAGGAGCAGTCCATCACTGGCTTTTCCAGGGAAAAAAAAAAAGAGTTGGGCAATAAATATTAGCCTATCTAGCAACACTCACATTTTATGAACAAATAAAACAAAATGATATATTGTTACAACAATCAATGATTGTTTTGTGGTCATCTTTAAGGCTAACTTTCAATTCTGGATTTATTAATTTCAATTGTTGTGGGATCTGAACCCATGTCCATTGAACATTGGCCTGGATCACCAATCCAGTGAGATGACCTCCCATCAATTTCTCCCATTTGACTGTCTCCTTCAAATTTACTTGTTCCTTGTATGGTAATATGCAGAAGGCCCTCTTAAAAACTAACAAACAGCTTTCACAAGACTCAAGTTTAAGTTATGAAACCTGCAGTGTTTGGTCCTGATGACTTTAGTATCAGCATAGTGAAATAGCTCAGCCCAAACAGGAATGACGATGAATTGTGTTTTATCATCGCAATCATCTAATGTTTATGCAGTGAAGAAGGTCTTTACAACTGCTGAGAGAAAAACTGTTTTCCAGCCGAAAGAGTTTACATTAAAAGAAAATCCAATCTTATTTAAACTAAAAGCAACATTCTGTTCAAACAAGAAGCTTCTTCCCCAGTTTTCAGGCTACAATATGCATCTCAGTCATCACAAACAGCAATAACACTGTCTGGAAAGTTGCAATCAGATGGGTTACAGCATGAATGGTTTGATGGCTGCAGTGAACAAGGTTTTATAAAGTCCAACAAGGTAAATGATTACTAGATCAATACAACAGCAACAAAACCCATTCAATAACAAGCTTCCTTTGGTATTGAACTAAAGGTCAGTCATATGGTCATTATGTAGACAAGATCTCACCCCACAGCAGCAAGTAGCTCAGACCGCTTGGTGCTTTCAGTTTGTCGAGAGCCTTGTTTCCATTGAGATTTCAGCTCTCCTCCAAAGTCCTTCAATGAAGATTTGGCAGAGTGAATATCCTATTAACCATCATATTCACTGGACATCTGCCACCTAACTGCTATCAAAAAACCCTGCTACTTTAATCATTTGCAAAAACAGAGCACCAATAATAACCAACCACTCAGGTGAGTGAGTGTATGCATTTGACTTGGAAACATATCTTGACTGTCTGAATAGTTTGTTTTCTCTCTCCCTAAAATGAGGGGGCAAGTTTAAAGATATGCACACCAGTGATCAGCTCACTAACTGTAACCCATAAAGAAAATCCCCAACCTCAAAAGTTAGCTGAAAAATGCGAACACTACATTCATGTAAACAAAATGGCTTGCTCCATCTCACTAGAATTTGCTGTTTAATCACAGAATTCCGAAGCTGACAGGTTTTCCTCAGTATTACCGCACATAGTAATCAATGGAAATAAATTTAAACCTCAAATGTTTCAGAACGGGAGCTGTCTAGCTTTTAAGGTTAGAGTAGGATGCTGATGATCCAATTATCCACTACACAGTCAGTTACAAGTCACCAGGAATTTGGAATACAGAAATCAATCTTACAAATAAGGTTATGGAAAGGTGGCTGTCAAGATAAAATTAGGTAGACTACCTCCCAAAATAAAAAGAGCTGCATGAGCAAATTCTGCAAGGATTATGTTGAATTCGTGCAAAATAGTCTGTTACATTTGGTGAACTCAGGGAAGTCTGACTATCCGAACCAAAGATTCAACCAGCTGAGACACAAAAAACCCTGGTTCGTGAACTGTGCTAAGGATTGTCTTGAGTTGCTTTGGAAGTACCCCATAGGTGAAAAGATACATACCCCAATCTCAGAAAAATAATGTCAGAGCAAATTAATTTTGGACACAAAGTCAAGTTGTGTCTCTCAAGATCAAAAATGACCCAAAAAAAACCTGAGGTTTTGCACAAACACTGAATTGTATCTCTATCAAGCAATGTGACATTAAAATGCTGTGAATTTTATTTCGAATTGGTCACTGTGCTTTGACTGCTACAGTATGTGTACGTATCAAACCCCAGTAGAGATGAGGAAATTGTTTAGCCTGATTGATTCTTGAATGCAGAAATCTGACTCCATAGAATGCTACCCGTTCAGTTTTTCCTCCACAATGATTTGTTAAATTGTTTGTGGTAATTAGCTTTTAAATTTCTTACAACTTAGCACTGGAACTAAATGGTATTAACATTTAATGGCAATTCTGGTACATTTTAATTTGCTCCAACCTTCTCTGAAATAATGAGAAATCTGGATGAGAGGGAGAGAAGACAGCAATTGTCAGCTTCAGTTGGAGATAACGGGTACTTAAAATAATATTTTTACATATATCACTTTTCATAGCTTCAGGACAACCCCAAATGAATTACTTTTGAAGACTGGTCATCTTTATGTAGGGAAACACTACAGTAAATCACTTATTTTGGAATAGACCAACTCAGTATCTGTATTCGGTACCAAAGATTATGGTATCCACCAATATTCATCTCCTATTCGAAGCTTTAGCCTCAGCTAGCTTGTTGAGGGGTGGTAGTGATGATCAGCCCACCTTATAAGGAATTACTGCTGAATATTCCAGAACATACTGCCATGAGCACAATCATGTCCGATCAAATAGTTGGATGTCACTATCCACCTGTCTCCAGTTAAAGTTAGTCCACAGCTTGGAGGGAAGAAAGGTTTATTAAAGCAGTGGGTAACTTGAACCACAGCAGTGAAGGCAGAGGTTTGATTTATGGGCCATTAACTAATACAAATTATGTGCAGAAGTACCATAGCTAGTCTTTTGGTGATTGTAACAGTGCAGTGGTTGTGTTTTGTTTCAAAAGGGAAAAAAAGAGAAGAGAGGGGGAAAAACAGAGGGAAGAGAAAACAGACAAAGCTTTCAATCCCAATTCTTTTCTATATTAAACAAGAAAATGTGGGCATGTGCAGACTGGACTGTGCCTGGCCAGGCCCATCTGTTTCACCCCAACTCTATTGCACATTGACAGTTATTATTCAGTGCCAGACAAAAAAAGTCACTGAACGGGATAGATAGCCAAACTGTAATGGAAGAAACCTGGCCTAGTAATGAAGGGCAGGGAGAGAAAACAACACCAAAAGGCAATTTGAAAGTCAAAGACTACAATGTGGCTTATTCAGAGGTTGGTCCATGAAAATAGGCAAGTAAAACGTTGGTAAATGAAGGTAAATCAAACAACAGGTGTCCCTTAGACATGTGGAAAATACCTCAAGTGTGGAGGAAGGAACCGATAAATGAAAATCAAAAGATACATTACGAAACAGGGTGTTTAGTAATTTGAAGAAAGATTAGATGGATGTGCATTACTGTTGTTTGAATGCTGTCCAATAGCAATTGTGTTTATAATGTGTGGTGTATTGAGAGCAGTTGACTTTTTAAACCTCAAGATCATTCCATTCCTTCTCCAGGATATATGTCGTTCTCCGTTAATGTGATGGTTTACAACTCTGCATTGTAGAAAAATCGTGCTTTAGAAACAGCACTTAAAGTGTTGGCAATTTAATCACGTTACAGCCAACACACATTTTAAAAGTTCATGCTTTAGAAACAGTGTCCCAAATTCGTCAATCGTGTTACAGCAAATTCAGGTTTAACGAAACGCATTATAGCAGAACAACCTGTACTAGTACAGGTAAAATTAATTACAAATGGATCAAGATTCAAGGCTGAATCTTGGAATTGCTAGAAATTTAGCGATGTCTGGAAATGTTAATAGAGCAAAACAAAAGCAAATGCCAATTCAGAATGTTTGTAATGACACCGCCAAAAACATTTTGCTAAGCACAAAGATTTATTATAAATATACAAGTCACTGTGGACTTTTTACATCAATGTTCTGAGGATGTTCTTTAAATAAATCACCCTAGATTAATTCAGCAATTATATCCACAATTGTTCTGTTTACATTTAGTTGAACACATACCTGCACCCAGCACAGAAAGGCAGGGTCCATAATCTGTTGCTGAAATATTTGATGAGTAATACTTGCTTTCCATCTTGAACACATCAAATAGAACAGGCCACTTGATCCCTGGTATCTTCAGGTGCAAGTTATGCTGAAGCTAACTTGGAGGCATCAAAATATTTTGCACTTTAATAAATTATTTTAACAATCAAGACATTGAGGGGGTGGAAGTTATGGAGACATCCAAATATAGAAGGAAAACTGTGGTTGAGCATTTAAAGCACAGATTTGTGGATCATCTTGGGAAATGAGCATGGCTTCAACCTTTCTTAGTGCAACATAGTCACTTCCAGACTTCATGTAGAACACAAGACTGACCAATAGCTAAGCATGTCAAAATGGAGAGAGAGATTTTGCTTTTACTGATTGACATTGGCGCAGGATCTTTCCAAAACCCACACCATACATTCAAGAAACTTATACAACTATACCTACTTGAACAATTGACTGCACCACTTTAGTCATCAAGCCTCCAAGTTTTTCTAATGAATATTCAAGTTGCAGTTAAAAATAATTTGCTAAAAGCACAATAGGTGTGGCAGCATTGTTAGACAGAAATGGACTTCTGAATAAGTCATATATAATACATTAATGCTGGTTCTCCCTTTCCACAAATTCTGACACTTCAAAAGTTTGTTTCTGACTCACCAGATGTTGCCAGAGCCAGTGAGTGTGAATGTTTATAGCACTTTGTTTTATCACAGGTGTTGAATAATGGATTCACGTGGAGATTCGGGAGCATTTTGAGCAGGGAATGTCAGCCATGAAATATATAAGATTAGATTTGGAAGGCCAAGGGGTCCTCTCATTTCAAGTCGTGTATTTGCAGCAAGCAGTCTAGATGGTTGAAGGAGTAGTGCTCCAAAAACTAGAGATTTCAAATAAATCTGTTGGACTATAACCCTGGTGTCATGAAACCTCTGAGCTAGTCTAACATCGGCACCTCCACATCAACACTACACATACACGGGAAAACTACAGCTTGTTGAAGACCATCCGTACTCACTACTTTTTTTTCTCAAGATGATCCTTGGAAAGGATTCTATTTTAGTGGAGAATTTTTGCACATGATGTTTAGTTACTAATAATTTTTCACATTAGTTCCTGTGTATGAAAGCAGTGGCAACGTGGCAGAGAGCCCAATTACACTGTGAAAAGGTACAAATGGTCTGTTAGGATTATTCTCTCATCATTGCTTGGCTAGAGAAACTGTAAACAAAATTCTTAATTTCTGCTGATATTCCCTTTCATGTCTGCACCACTTACTCCAGGCAGGGTAAAACACCTGGAGCCAAAATGGATATTCCTGATCTAAATCTACTGCTGCACCCACAAGGAGATTACTTTACATTGTGCACAGACAGACAGAACAGGTGGTCCATTAAAACAGATGACCTTTTCTCCAATCTGAGTAGAAATAATCAGATCGAATTCCACTCCATCATAGCTGCAAACCACCAGAACAGAAAAAATATGGATCTAGATGTTCACATTCTAGTAGAAGCTTGGTGCTGTATTACATGGCTTACAGGACAAGAGGCCATTCAGCCTATCAAATCCTGTCACTTCTTTCAAAATGCTGTCCAATTAGACCCTCTTCATTATGTCCATGTTACTGCATTTTCACTTATGTGTCAAATTCCCTTTACTTTCAAACTGCTTCCATATCTTAACTAATCATTGCATTAAGAAAACCCATATTATCCCTAGTTTTTTTGGTCACTTAAAATCTCTCAATTGATGTTTTACCCTTCAGCCTTGGGATACTATTCCTCTTTATCTAAACCCTTCAAGATTTTAAGCAGCGCTATCAAAAGTTTCCTCTTCAATTTCTCTGTTCTCAAGGAGAATGAACCCGCTTTGCCATAGTTTCATCCATTTAACTCAGTTATGGAAACACTTCCTCATCAGCCAATCTCTAAAAGGTGGTGCTGGCCTTGTGTATTGTCTCTGGACTAGTAATCCAGAGATAATGTTCTGGAGATCCAGGTTTGAATCCTATGGTGGGAATTTGAAATAAATATTTAATGACTACCATGAAGTCATCTGGTTCAGTAATAATCTTTAGGGAACAAAACTACCAGCCTTCAGACTCAGCAACGTAATGACTCTTCATTGCCTTCTGAAAAGATTTGAGAAGTTATTCAACAGTATCAACTAGTGGAAAGGACTGGACAGACCACCTGTCACTTTACAACAAATACAGCCTTGTCGATACTGCGTACTGGGGGCTAGTGTCAAAACAGAGAGCTCTCTTTCGCATATCAACAGGGAGAAAGCGAGGACTGCAGATCAGAGTAGAGAGCGTGGTGCTGGAAAAGCACAGCAGCTCAGGCAGCATCCGATGAGCAGGAGAATCGATGTTTCGGGCATAAGCCCATCAGGAATCATTCCTGATAAAGGGCTTATGCCAGAAATGTCGATTCTACTGCTCCTTGGATGCTGCCTGAGCTGCTGTGCTTTTCCAGCACCACACAATCTTAATCAAACAACAGCCTGATATAAATCATAGAATTATACTTTACAGACAGTATTTCAGGCACCACCACCCTGGGTACATCCTGTCTCACTGGCAGGACAGACCCAGCAGAAGCAGTGGAACAATGGTATAGAGTTGGAAAGGAGCTAATCAAGGAGTCCTCAACATTGACTCAATTAAGTCTCATGGCATGGCAAGAAAACTTCCCAATTAAGTTTCAATAGCTGAGCTCAATGCTACACAACATTTGAAGGAAACACTGGATTCAGTAAAGTCACAGAATGTACTGGGTGGGAAAATCCTCACAGAGCTGGCTCTGTGGCAGGTGGTGAGGGAACCAAACAGAAAAATGTACTTTATTTCATCTTCACCAATCTGCCTGCTGCAGGTGCATCTGTCCTTTTCTATAATGGTATAGTGTGACTACTGCAGAGTCCTTGGAGACAAAGCCCCACTTCACTTTGAGAATACCCTTCATTGTGTTGTGAGGCACTACCAGTGTTAAGTGGGATAGTCTTTGAACACATTTAGCAACTCAAGTCTGAGCATCTAAGGCAGTGTAGGCCATCAGCAACAGCAACAAATTATTTGAAACCTCATAGCTCAGCACATCCACATTTTTTGCCATCAAGCCAAGGGATCAATCCTGCTTCAAAGAAGAATTCAGAAGGGCATGCTAGGAAGTGTCAGTCAGGTATAAAAAAATGTGGTGTCAATCTACAAAGCCACAACATTAGCCAAATAGCACAGCAGCAAATTTTAGAACAAAGTGATTCTACAACCTATGGATAAGACCGAAGCTCTGCAGTCCTTCCATATCCAGTTGGGAATCGAGGTGGATAATTAACTCAGAGGAGGGAAGAGGCTCCACAAACCACCTCATCCTCAAGGGAAAGCTCAGCACATCAGTGAAAAAGATATAGCTGAAGCATTCACAACAATCTTCTGCCAGATTTACCGAATGGACAATCCAAATTTGTTCTCCTCCAGAAGTCCCCAGCCAATTTGATTAATTTTGTGATATCAAGAGAAACAGTTGGAGACACCAGATATAGAAAGGCTTTGGACCTCATTAACATTCCAGCAATAGTACTGAAGACTTGTGCACCAGAACTTGGTGCTCCCCTACCCAAGCTGCTAGAGTACAGCTTCAACACTAGCATCTACCTGACCATGTGGAAATTTACCCAGGTGTGTATGCATGCAAAAACCAGGAAAGTCCAACCCAGCCAATTATTGCTCCATCAGTCTACACTCTCCCAAGTGATGGAAAGTGTCATGAATCAACAATTGCTCAGCAATAACTTACTCACTGACACTCAGTTTGGGTTCAGGCAGGGTCACTCAGGTCCTAACCTCATTACAGCCTTCGTCCAAATTGGGACAAAAAGAGCTAAATTCTACAGGTAAGAGTGCGACTTTAACATCCACGCCCACCTTTGATGGACTGCGGCATCAAGAAGCTCTAGCAAAACTGGAATCAATGGGTATCAGAGAGAGAACTCGCCACTGGATTGAATCATACCTGGCATGTAAGATGATGGTTGTGGTTGGAGGTCAGTCTTCTCATTTCTCTGTAGTCCCTCAGCAGTGTCCTTAGCCCAAAGAACTTTAGTTGCTTCATCAATGTGCACAAGGGTCAGAAATGGGAATGTTCGCTGTTGACGATACAATGTTCAGCACTATTCACCCCTTGACAAACCATAGCATAACTGCTGCAAATCCCCAGGAACATCTTGGGAGTTACCAGTGGCCAGAAATTGAACTCGACCAGTCATAGAAATACAGTGGCTAGAATAACTGGCCAGAGTCTGGGAATCTTGCAAGTACTCACCACCATACTCCCCAAAACCTGTCCATCTACAAGGCACATGTCAGGATGGATACTCTCCACTTGCCTGAATGGGCCGGTGGCTGCAACAAAAGCTTGACACCATCTTGGACAAGGCAGCCTGTTGACTGGCACCACATCCACCATCTTTACCATTCACTCCCTCCACCACCGATGCTCAGTAACAGCAACGTGTACTACCTATAAGATGCACTGCAGAAGTTCTCCCAAGGGTCCTTACAGAGCACCTTCCAAACACAAACCCACTACCATCTGGAAGGACAAGGCCAGCAAATGTTTTAGAACACCACCACCTGCAAGTTCCCCTCAAAGCTGCTCACCTGACTTGGAAAAGTGACAGTAGTCATAATCTTTTGCTCTCCTGATCTGAACTCCCAATGCAGTTTGAGGTTTTGGAACCCTCCCGTGAAGCACCCTGGTGTGTTTTAATAAAAAAAGGCACTGTATAAGTTGGTCAGAAAATTAACTTTTTAAAAGGAGAGTCTTGAAAGATGTACACAAGGTGGAAAGGTTTAATGAATTGAAGTCAAAGCCAATCATGTTTAAGTGATAAGATTCACAGATTTCTTTGGATAGTTGCAGGGATGGAAGAGATTAAAGAGATGGGAAGATGCAAGACCACAGATTTGTAAATTAGGTTGAGAAATTGTTCTTAAATGGATGCAAATATTATAACCACTGCAGAGAAGGAAAACGAAACCCAAAACAGTTGCCCTACCACAGAATTTGAAAGAACATTCCAAAATGTCACATTCTCACTTGATGCTTTTTAAAGATTGATCTGAGTGCACTCCAAGCCAGAGTTATTAGGTGTATTTCTTGCTTTCTGTTTACACTGCAGCCGCAGTCAGGTTCATAAAAACGTTGACGTGGAGGTTAAAGATTTGTTCTGTTTTGCCTTTAAATCCCCCAACGTCGCCATATTGGTTTGTTTTTCCATCTGTAACAGCTGTTTCTTGAAGGTGAGAAATCAGACAGCAAGCTTTATAAACTACAAGTGCAGGACCACTTCTCATTTTGGTCAGCCAGGTGCATGAGACTGAAATTCGTCATGTCCATAAACCAAATCACTCAAATTTTAAATCCGCCTTAATTTTACATTTAAGGTATGAAATGCACAGCAATATGGACTCCTAGAAACGAAGTAGGTCAGTGACCCAGCACAAAGCAGGATGGAGAAGTGATGGAAAGTTCATCTAGGTGGCTTGGTAGGAGGGTGGAATGATGGAGATTCAACTTGCAGTACAACTGGATCTACCAATCACTTGGTAAATGACTTGTGCTTTAGCTGCGGCATAGCTCTCTCAATTAAGAATCTCCAGTTTAAAAGGAGAAATTTCTTTATTCAGAGGGTGATTAACATTTGGAACTCTCTCCAGCAAATAGTTGATACTGGTCATTGACACTATAGGAGGGATGTGATAGCACTGGAGAGGGTGTAGAGGAGATTTACTATGGTGGACAGTTTAAGTTGTGAAGAGAGATTGAATAGATCAAGGTTGTTTTCCTTAGAGCAGAGGGGATGTGATTGAGATGTATAATATTAAGGAGGGGCATAGAGAGAGTAGACAGGAAGAAACATTTCCCTTTGGTGGAGAGATCAATGACCAGGGGCACAGATTTAAGGTAAGGGGCAGAAGGGCAAAGATGAGAGGGGGAAAAAGCTTTTTCACTCAGTGGGTGGAGAGAGTCTGGAACACAGCCTACATGAGTTAGAGGCAAAAACCCACATAACATTTTATTAGTATTTGGATATGCACTTGTGAAGCCAAGGCATACAAGGCTATGGGTCAAGTGCTAGAAAATTGGATTAAAACAGTAGGTGGTTGTTTTTGACCAGTGCAGATGCAATGGGCTGAAAATCTCTAAAACTAACATATACAAAGCCGACTGAAATAACTCTTGATGGCTTTGTCAAATTATGGGGGATAACCAAGGAAATGAAGATTGGGCTGTGATAGACCTATCATACTGACCAGTACAGCAGGCTGAAGGGACAACTCCTGCTCCCACTTCATTACCACATAACCATCATAATCACCAAATCATGCTCCAAATCAACCACGGGCAAGGAAACTCTTTCTGATTGTCATCTACCTCCCTCTTCAGTGATAAATGAGTACCTTTCCATGTTAAAACACCACTTGGAAGATGGACTAAGGGTAGCAAAGGTTGAAAGTATACTCTGGATAACCAAGATGTGAGCCACTACTGACCAACCTCTCGAAGGACACAGTTGACAGCCTGGGCCTGCAAGAGTCGCAAGAGGGAAAAGCAAACTGGACTTTGTCCTTGTCAACTTATTTGTCACAGACACACCTGTCCATTATAACTGAGTTGGTAGTAGTAATCTCTGCTAAGTCCTGAAGGAAATAAAGTCCCATTTTCCACTACGCTGAACAGGACAGTTTCAGAACTGAAAATTCAAAACTGGACATCCATGAGGTGCCAATTCTTGGTCAGTGAATGGCACAAGCATGCCACAAAGAGAAATATTCCCTAAAACCAATGGAAGAAATCAAAAGTCTGTAGTCCTGCCATACCGATGTCATAAAATTAATGGATAATTAGGCTCCAGTAACAACCTATCGTCAACAATGGCAAAGCTGAGCACGAATGCAAAAGACAATACTGAAGTATTTGCAACATGTAACTTTTATTCAGGAGTGCTGAATGATCAATCACAGCCTCCACTTGGAGGTCCCACAATCTCAGAAGCCAGTCTTTAGCCAATTACTTCAACTGATAAGAGAAATAGCTGAATGTCCGAGATACAAACGAATCTGGACCATGACAACATCGAGCTGCAAGCAAAGACTTCCACTCCAAAACTAGCTGCACTTTTGTTAAGGTGCTGGGGTACACCTACAATGACATCTTCCTATGCCCAGCGACATGCTGGCCAGAATCTGGCTACTCCCAAATATCCGCATGATGATTCAAAATGCGAACAGTACCACCAAGTGGCACTTTCACCATTAAGTGACTCAACAGTCTTCAGGTTCAATGTGTCAGGACCCCTCAAGTCAAGGCTTCATTACCAGCTTGTTCCAAAGCAGAGGTGAGATGAAACTGACTGCACTTGACAAAGTGTGGCATCACAAAGTCGGAAGTAAAAGCAAACTCAATGGGAAACCGGGCAAAATTCTCCATTGACTCAAGTCACTTACAATAATTGTTGGGAGGCCAATTTGCTCAGTCCCAGAACCTTAATCATTGGCAGGATGGTTGGAGGAGTTTCAGTGGGTGTGACAAAGATTTAACAGGGGATTTGTGTGGATTTAGGATTAGCACCAGGGATGGGTCAACCATAGCACTGAAGTTGGGGACAATTACAAAACCGTGACCAGGAATTTAAATTAGAGAACTGCAGATGTTTTGTTTTGTATGCAAGCCAACACATGGTCAACTGGTTTAACTGGTCAACTTATTTGTGCCAAAACTGTTACTGTTCCAAGTAAATCAAAATGCAAGCTTTGACTATGCACACAGTGCAGAAACGCTTCAATCCATGAAGGGGCAAGCTGTTCTCTAGATGCTGCAAAATATTACAAATACCTTAGCTATGCCAGAAAGAGCATACAACACACCTTAAAAAAACTGTGCAAATTACAACTGGAACACTATCAAAGGAAAACATCCAGACTCCGATTTAAATCCACCCACACACACTGCCCTCTGTAAAGCTAACAGGGCAGCCAGTTCAAGTTAGTTAGATCCAAAATGCACTCCTAAAACAGATTCAACTATTGACAAGCTTGAAACCCAGCCAATACCAAAGATCTTCACATCTGCTTGGAGACAGCACTGGAACTCAAATTTAACAGAGTACATCTTCCAGGGAAAAATGATGTGCAGCTATAGTAAGGAGTGGTCACAAAACCATGGTTTTAAAAAAGGATGCTGAAATGAAACATAATTGTGCAGGAGGAGTGTGACAGCATGTTCTTTAAAGGATCGATGGGTCAATGAAGATGCATTGCAAAGAAAAGGAAACATGATGGTGAAGTTTAGGGATTAAGAGTTCGGTTCAGAGGGAGCAAGTGGGTATCAATAGTTTAGCTGGAGATGGGGATTGATGAGAGCTGATGGGAGAGAAGCTGAGTGCCAGGAGTTATGAAAAGGAGGTAGCATTAGTTCCAGTCTCAACAAGACCCATCGCTCCTTGTAGTTTACACTACAATCAGCTGGTAAAGGGGCCAAAAGTCATCAAGATAAACAAAGGGGTGTATTTTCCTGGGGCACTTAGAGCAAGAGAGCATTTGACTGTGGGTAAAAAGACAAGTTAAATAAGTAGTTTGGACCTATTTAACTACACGTGCGTCACACAAAACATTATGGTATTTCAAATCATTATAACAGAAAAATTTCTTGAGAACAAAAAGTAACTACTGCCTCCCACTTCAGAGAAAGCTTGCCATGCTCAGATTTAAATCTGCAGGATCTGCTTGCTTTCAGTCTTTGTTAAGATAGCAATTTAAATTCTGACTCAAATCTTACAGCTTCATTTTGCACATCTTTCAACTAAATGCCACCTTGTCTTCATGTTTCTTTAGATGAAAAATCTTGACAACTTGAGACTAGACAAAGCTAAAAGAGAGCTCCCTTTCATAAAATTGGGGACTATTTGGAAGAATTGGTTTAAGAGTTGACAAATTGTTTTAAAAGTGCACTAAAGAAATTGTCAAAATTTCAGTCCCATTTCCATCAGTAATTGAAGTAAAAAAAGTATGTCACTCAGATCACGAATGCAAGGGAAATCCAAGAGCACTAATCAACGGTGAGTTGACCCAAACATCAACCTTAAGAAGCTGCAAGATCCATTCAAAAAACCAAAGCACAACCACCTATCTGGAGGGGCAACTGCTTCACACAATGGATGGTGCATATATGGAATGAATTGCCAGAGGAAGTGGTAGATGCAAGTACAGTTACAACATTTAAATGATATCTGGACAGGTACATGAACAGGAAAGGTTCAGAGGGATGTGGACCAAAAGCAGGCAAATAAGACTAGTTTAGTTCAGGAAACTTGGTCAGGACGGATTGGACCAAAGGGCCTGTTCCATGCTGTATGGCTCTGCAATTCGGTCACAACCCAGTGTCAGAACAAAATGGACTAAAGCCAACTTTCAAAGTTCCTGAATCAGAAATTTCTTAATTTCAAGGATACTCCAAATGAACAATGGAATGGTAACAATATATTCTAAATTATAATTTATAAGATAGATATGACAAAGTATTTGTAATTCAGAACAATCAGGGAATAGACTGAATCGCTCCATGTTGGAGGCTGGAAAAAGGCTTTTAGAAAGACTGTTGCAAGCCAGTGCATTAGATATGGAGATGATAAGTGGGTTCGTTTTCAGTTCTTTATCAGCTGAATTTCACAGTACTTTTTTGAAATTAAGCCAGAGGTATTCAGGTTAATTCTGTCAGTCAGTCATTATAGACTGTATAGAATTTTAAATCCAGTCAGTCATTCTATGGAGAACACTACTTTGCCATGTGATTTTAATCAAAATGCAGACAATTAAATTAGCTGTTTCACAAACGCTTACTTGTGGGCTGCTGGCAGTCACAACATGATCCTTCGCATTTCGTCAGGAACATGACTTGGTAAAGCACAGCCAGCAAATCTTTGGTTTGTATGTATTTTAGCACTCAGACTTCTGTACAGAAACTGATGACAGAGGTGTTACTTTCTGAAATTAAGAGTCATGGAAACAAAGCTAAAATCTTGCCAAAAGCAAGTTATTCTACCCATCAAAAGCCTTGAATTTTAACTGAAACACAGGAGGTCCCTGCTGAGGACATTGCTTTAGAAGCTGAAATGTTGTATTTTACTTATAGAAAGCAACAGGTGTTACAATAATTATCTTGGGGTGTGGAGCAGATTTAAAGGTTGCAACAATTTTAGGGTTGAAGACATTTCAAGAATCTGTTGCAAAGTGTTCAATGGCTGTAAATGTTAATTTTTTAACTTGCAATAGTCAAAAAAGATAGAAGACAATGTAGTCTATACCTTGATCACATTGCTTCACCTGTTACAATTAAAACACACATTTGCAAAATATAACTTTGTCTGCATGAGCTATGTGATTGCTTAAACCTATTTTTCATTAGCAGCAGGGCTGCTGAAAGATTGCCCAGTGCGTATTTTAAGGACGTTCCAAATGATTATTTTAAACAGGAACTTTCTGTTCTGCCCACGGCCATAAACAGAAGATCAATAACAATATACACACATGACACAAGTGCATTGCATTGAAGCGAATGCCGCTTATCAAAATGAATGCCTAATAGCAGAGGGCACTGGGCGAAGTTAGACTTGAAGTGGAATCCAGTTCAGCTAATTTAATTCTACTTCATTTTCATTAACTTGCGCTCAGGGAGCAAAAGGCAATTTCGATCTTCTGCCAAAGTTCCCATTTGATGGTAGGAACTATTTTGATGAAATCCCATTTTATCATTAAGTATATTAATGAATTCAGAAAGCAACAAATTTATCTGCAATTTTAGAAATTTAATTGTAGATTCATATCAGCCCTTTTAAAACAAATGTAATAAGTTGAGAGAAAAGTGAGCAACTGTTATATTGCATTCCATTTGTTAACTTCAGACGATAGCCGGTAGATGTTAATATATCATACAAAACCACCAAATTCATTTTCTGATCTGCACAGAATGGGATAGTCTCATCTAGAATACTACGATGGTCATCATTGCTGGTATAACATAGGGCAGATAGGAGCATAAGGACAGGGTGCATAAGGTTGAAGGACAGGAAAAAAGTGAGAATTAGAAATCTTGAAAGAATATTTGTATCAAATGTAAAGCATAAGAGTTATTGCTCAGATCATCATTATTCCAGTTGCATAGAAATTACAAATCTAACACCAGAAACTAATTGAGATTTATAAAGAAATTTCAAAAAAAACTTGTTGGGAAAAACTCAACAGGCCGAACAGCAAATTGAAGCATCGATGAAATATGTTCTCTTGGTGGTGGTGATAGTGGTCGTGGTGGTCTCTGCAGCAGAAATATGAACTATGCTTTCTCTCCACAGATACTGCCAGAGTGCAGAGTTTTTCCCAACTATTTGAGATTTATAAAGGAATGGACTGCAATACAGTTATCAGGCTGTAACAGAATAGCAAAATGGCACTCAATTTAACCTCAACGTTTGAGAACACAACATATATAAAATGAAAAAACCTTCCCTGCATACACCATATGGGTGGAGTAGGGAATTTGGGAGTTTTTGGGGAGCTACAGCCATTGAATACAAAATCAGAAAAGACACTGGAGGGCATGAGTGGGAAGTGAAAAGATGATGCACGCAAAAAAAGAGAGGTAGAGGTATACAAACGTTGAGATATCAAGTGAGGGACTGAACAGATACTTTCAGTGAATCACATTGCCCCCGGCAAATGAAAAGATTTTGATTAAGCCCCACGAGGCTGATATTCCAGGTGGTGCAGTGATGAGAAAACACTGCAGAGTTGGGTGTTTTGTTGCTCAGATATTAAACCAAGCCATTCTGCCTTCTCAGATGCCTAAACAATAACTCAACACTATTTTAGGAGGAAGTGAGATTTCCATTCGGCACTACTTTGATCCAAACACTGATGAAGAGCTGAATTCCCGAGGGGAAATGAGAGCGAGTGCCAAATGCTACCTTGAACACGAAAGTATGGCATCAAGGAGCCCAGAAAAAAAAACTGACATCACTGGAAATCAGGGGAACTCTCCAATGGCTGCAGTCATTGCTGGCACAAAAAGGGAGATGGCTGCTATCACAAAGCCAATTATCTCAGTCCCTGGACAGGCAGGGTAGTTTAGGGTGTAGGCTTGCTCGCTGAGCTGTAGGTTTGATATCCAGACGTTTCATTACCTGGCTATGTAACATCAGTGGCGACCTCCAAGTGAAGCAAAGCTGTTGTCTCCTGCTTTCTATTTATGTTTGTCCTGGAATGGGGTTCCTGGGGTTAGTGGTGATGTCATTTCCTGTTCATTTTCTGGAGGGGTTGATAGATGGTATCTAGATCTGTGTGTGTTTATGGTGTTGTGGTTGGAGTGCCAGGCCTCTAGGAATTCTCTGGCATGTCTTTGCTTAGCCTGACCCAGGATAGATGTGTGTCCCAGTCAAAATGGTGGTATTTTTCCCTCCGTGTGTAGGGCTACAAAAGGAGAGAGGGGGTCATATCTTTGTGGCTAGCTGGTGTTCGTGTATCCTGGTGGCTAACTTTCTTCCTGTTTGTCCTACGTAGTGCTTGTGGCAGTCCTTGCATGGAATTTTGTAGATGACGTTGGTTTTGTCCATGGGTTGTACTGGGTCTTTTTAGTTTGTTAGTTTTTGTTGGAGAGAGTGTCGGTGGGTTTGTGTGCTACTAGGATTCTGAGGGGTCTTAGTAGTCTGGCTGTTATTTCTGAAACTTTGATGTATGGTAAGGTGGTTAGGGTTTCTGGCTGTGTAACCACCTTACCATACATCAAAGACACGTCCCTCTCTCCCTTGTAGCCCTACACACGGATGAAAATAACCACCATTTTGACTGGGACAACACATCCATCCTGGGACAGGCTAAGCAAAGACATGCCAGAGAATTCCTAGAGGCCTGGCATTCCAACCACAATGCCATAAACAAACACACAGATCTAGGTATCATCTAT
This sequence comes from Chiloscyllium plagiosum, assembly GCF_004010195.1. Lineage (NCBI taxonomy): Eukaryota > Metazoa > Chordata > Chondrichthyes > Orectolobiformes > Hemiscylliidae > Chiloscyllium > Chiloscyllium plagiosum. Next base: position 21,171,976 of record NC_057743.1, on the reverse strand, counting down.
CAACCCCTCAGAAAACGAACAGGAAATGACATCACCACAAACCCCAGGAACCCCATCCAGGACAAACATAAATAAAAAGCAGGAGACAACAGCTTCGCTTCACTTGGAGATCGCCACTGATGTTACCTAGCCAGGTAATGAAACGTCTGGATATCAAACCTCCAGCTCAGTGAGCAAACCTACACCCAAAACCTCAACCTGAGCTACAAACCTTCACAAACCTTGCAGGCAAGGTAGTGTTACAGACCCAGCCACCTGTAGCTGCTTCAGCAATGACCTTCTTTCTGTCATAAGGTCAGAAGTGGAGGCACTCTCTGATGATTGCACAATATTCAGCAACATTCATAACTCCTCAGATATTGAGATGGCCTGTGTTTGAACAAAGGGAAAAAGTGAGGACTGCAGATGCTGGAGATCAGAGCTGAAAATGTGTTGCTGGAAAAGTGCAGGTCAGGCAGCATCCAAGGAGCAGGAGAACCGATGTTTCGGGCATGAGCCTGAAGAATTCCTGAAGGAGGGCTCATGCCCGAAACGTCAATTCTCCTGCTCCTTGGATGCTGCCTGACCTGCTGCGCTTTTCCAGCAACACATTTCAGCTGTGTTTGAACAAAGCAGCCCTCAGTTGATAAGATGAGTAACAACCTGGCAATTCTCTCGAATGAGAATCCAACTACATTGACATTCAATAACATCACCACTAAAACTTCAACTAAAAACATCTCTGGGGGTTACCACTGAGCAGAATCTGAACTGGACCAGTCACAAACACAAGAGGAGGTCAGAGGCTGGGAATTTGAGGTGAGTAATTCACGTCCTGAATTTCAGCTAGCCTGGGTGAATCCATACCAATCACTGACAGCAATATAGACCATCTACATAGTGCACTACAGCAATTCACCAGGGCTCCGATGACTATTTTCAAAACTGGTGACCTCCACCAGCTAAAGGAGCAAGAGTAACAGGTGCATGGAAACGTCACTTCCTGCAGGTTCCCCAAGGCGGCACACCACATCCTGAATTTGAATTAAAAAAGATAATTCCCTCCCTGTTCTAGAACAAACATCCAAATTGGTTCTCTAGTAGAAATGTTGATGTATTTGCACCAGATGGACTACAGCTAAGAAAGCAATTTCCTAACACCTTCCTTCAAGGAAAATTAGAGATAGACACAACTGGTCAGCCAGCAATCATTACACCCATAGAACAAATTTTAGAAATTTGTTGCGTTCACAGACCTCCTTTAAATCAAGAAAAATATTCCTTTGTGCACAAAGATTGATGCTGCACCTACAGGTGTTGGAACAGTTTGCCAACTATTTGCTCAAGGAGGAAGGGTTGAAAAGAACAAATGAGGTAAGAAAAGGTGAGCCAGAGTGGAACAGGAAACAAATTTCAGAGAATAAGGGTCTAAATTGCTGTAGACAGTTAATAAGTTTGATTGGAGGATAGAAAAGATTTCAGTCAAGAGTCAGAGGAACAGATTTGAGGATTGTAGAAGGTTAGAGATAGGTCAGCAAGGCAGTGGAGGGATCTGAACATGTGAATATTAAAATCAGTGTTTTTGAAGAACATAAGCTTATGCACAGCAATGAGGAATCATCTCGAATGGAACTTGGTGGGAGAGGAGATTCAGGTGATGATGATTTGGATGGGTTTAAATTTAAAGATTGTGAAGATATGTGACTGTCCTTAAAACAGCAGAGCTTGATAATAATAATAGTTTCAACAGATGACCCGAGTCACGAATGGAGACTGGTAATAAAGAGGGTGGAATTAAGTAGTCTTGGAGATACGGAAGAAATGGAATCAGAAGCTTCAGTTGCGAATAGATACTTTGAGACTAAACAGGGCTATTGTCTCTGAACATGTCTCCACATGTGGCACCACAGGTTTTATATTACCAGCACCACTGGGTACTGCACTACCAGTACAAGGCAGTTATCGGGTTGCATGGATCAAAAGATTTAAATCACTAACTCCTCGAAGAATTATTCAGGTTTTATGTAGCAATATTAACAATTATCAGTGCAGCTTGAACCTGGAGGTTCCAAAGATAGATAGAATGTGTTACAACAAAACAGGAGAATAGTGGATAAATGCAATGTTCAGCAATACTAATTGTAGCAAAACAAATGATGAAACACTCAAAGTACCACACCAACATAATATTAGAAAGATGTAATTTTATCCTTGAAGTCTTTGCTAATACAAGTTGTTTTAAAAAAGTTAGATCAGCTACTCTCACCAGAAAGTTTCCTATCATCAAGCATCAGAACACAAACAGGCTTCAAATGAAGCATAAAGGCAAAACCTTAAAATGAAGGTTACTTCTGTGATGTAATAAATTCCTCACTTTGTTTTATACAAAGTTCTTTGAATAATGACAGCTTCAAATGGATCAGGTGGAGCTTCAGGGACATTCTTTTCCCATATGTAGAATTCCTAATGTTGTACTAGGCAAGTATCAGAGTAAAACTGACATGCATCATCATGGTCCAATCACCAAGGTACTTTCCAACACCCTTTTCCCATCTATAACTATATCCTAGCAATGACCACCAACCCAAAACTTTACTGGATTAGTTACGTTAACACTGTGGCTACAAGAGCAAGTCAGATGTTGAAAGTCTGCAGAGGGTAACTCAGTTACTGACTCCCCTAGCCTGCCTACTGTCATAAGATGTTAACCAGGAGTGTAATGAAATACTCTCTACTTGCCTCAATAAGCACAGCTCCAATAACACAAACACCTCATACACCGACTCCCTGCAACACCGGCATACAGCAAGTGTATGCCCCGCTACAGATGCATTGCAACAATTCACTAAAGCTACTTCAACAACACTGTCAAAACCACTGACCTCTACCACCCAGAAAAGGTGCAGCAGATTCAGGAGAACACTAACCACCTGCAAATTCTACTTGAAGCCACATACCCCTTTACTTGGAATGGATTGGCAGTTCCTTTGATGAGAGTAAAAACAATGACCGCAGATGCTGGAAACCAGATTCTGGATTCGAGTGGTGCTGGAAAAGCACAGTTCAAGCAGCATCCAAGGAGCAGGAAAACCGACGTTTCAGGCAAAAGCCCTTCATCAGGAATACAGGGGGGGGGGGTGGGGGAAGGTAGCAAAGAGTACAATGGGTGGATGGGGGTGGGATGAAGGTGATAGGTCAGAGTCAAAGTCAAACCCCCTTCTTAAAATCACTTTGAATGTGGACTTTAGTGATCATGGTGACAGCTCACCAGCTTCTAAAGAGTACAAGGAAATGATAAGTGGTAGACTTGCCAGCAACATGCATCCAATGTGAGAAAATAAACTGAGCCACTTTCTCAGTCTCTGGTGATCAAGTCTTGCAACAGCAAGTCATAATGGAGGTGTTCACAACAGTTACCATTTGTAAAATAAGACTTGCAGAGACTCAATTGGATAGAACAAAGATTCAAAATGTAGTTCACTGAATTGTAGTATTAACTGTAAACTGATGTCTGAACAGGCAATGGGGTGTGGTTGCCAACATGACACACCCACGTAAGAGATACGAGGGGTATAGTTTTTACCTGAAGTAGCATCAAGTGGCTGAGTTTATCTTTGTGTTACTTTTTGTTAAAATAGATCCTATTTCCGGTGAACAACTGGAAAACCATTCACCCACTGGATGTGATTGATTCAAGTAAAGGCTTATTTTTAAAAGTGTTTGTGCACTTGACCTCCTTTGGTCTGACAAATTCAACATCCCAAAGGACTGGTCTCCAGGCTGCTGGATTAGGGACATAGAACCTGTACCTCAACAATTGTAATTTCTTCAGATTTTAGAAAAGTGTATCAGTTGCTACCTAGACAACATTAATTTTTAAATAGCCAGAAGATAGCCTTAAATCTTTGGCTAAAAACAGATGTAACAAACAACCCAGTAAATTAGCAAACAGGGTTTTCACTTCCAGAATTGGCCCTGAAATCCTGCCGATCTTCATTGGACAAGTTCCTCCACAGTTACTTGCAATGCACCATGTACAAAATGAGGGGCAGCAAAGCCAGCTCAGCCCCTGCAAGATGAGGCAAATGCAAAAACTACCAGTTCCTCAGAACTCCCCAGCAACCTTAATAAGCTGGGTGAATAATGAAAGATACACACTTTTTGGTTGCAGTTAAGCATACGGTTCAACTCTGAGTGAGGAAGCAGTACATCAAAATGTTTGGGTCAGCTGGATCACAAAAAAAGTTAATTTTCACTCATTGACAGGCACAAATTTTCTTAAAGAATGGGTTTTTTTGCATGTCATAAAGGTTGATGTTACTCAAATCACTTCAGTTTGTGGGTAGTGTCCAGTTTTTACATGGAAGATTTCTCCAGATTACATATTCTTCTGATCACCATTAAGTACCTGGCATGGTGCTACGCTCAGTTGGTTGAAATGTCTGCTGTTGGTAGCTTTAATACAGAAATGTCCTAGAGAAATTAGAGTTGCATTCCTGTCAAAGTCATTGAATTAAATTTTGTGTCAAATGCCTACTGTGATTCAACAGATCACTTTATTTGTTAAATTTGAGTAAAGAACTATTGTGGCATGTGCAGAATCATTTTATACCTCCAAGCTCTTGATGTTGGAATTGTTGACAACTGGAGTATTTAAGTATTCATGTTTTGCATCACTGATGCATTCAATAGCTGCTCTACAGTGACATGACTGAAACAACTCACATACTGCATGTTCTTTTCCTTTGAGGACAGAAGGAAGGCAGTTCTTCATTAAAAAAAAGATTGAAACCCTTTAGGCGTAAATGGATTAGATCCTACAGTCTTTATAACCTTTATGGGTTTTGTGATCATCTTTTGAGCTGTTACTTTTGTAAGTATTAACTTATCTAAAGGTCCTGAGCTACATCTGTGTGACTCCATCATTGTTCAATACTCCAAATAACTCCAGCAGCTTCTGGGAGAATCACAAAAGGTATGCTTTCCCCAGGTAATCCAATTTCAAAAAGGATGCTATTTATACAAACTTCCAGGACGCAAGTGGTAAGGTTCACACAACTGGCCATCAACAAAAACTAAAGGTGGTGGAACCTGAAGCAACATGGATAGTAAACTGGTATTGGAGCATGTGGACCAGTGGCATTCTTCAGAGATCTTGTAGTTCCATTTAAGGGAGAAAAAAAAGGAACAAAATTACATCGCCAATTATGCAACCCAGTTAGGTGGCAGATTAAGTGTGCAATTAAGAGATGTATTGACATTTAGCAAATTAAGTGAAAGGGCAAAGCTGTGACAAACAAGTTCAATGAGGGGAAGTATGGGGTCAGCTACTTCGTATCTTAGAGTAATTAGATGAATTAAAGTATTTCAGAAATGGGGACATTGGCAAGTTGGAGAAATAGATACAGAAATAATTTGAAATACCTTCAAAATGACTTAAACAGCAAAGGGTATGTTAGTCTCATCTTAGGGGAGCTGGTGTGAAAAACAAGTGGATGTTTAACTCCAGTAAAACTTCCAGTTTGAAACAGTGAAGCAGTTTGCATCCAAAAGCAGCAAGGTCTGGACAATATTTAGGTTTGGGTTGACAACCAGCAAATTGTATTTGTGCCACACAAGTGTTAGGCAAAGACGATCTCCAACAAGAGAATCCAATCATCACCCTGACAATGACGGTGCCAGTGCCATTGCTGAATCCATCTGACTAACAACATCCTGTTCACCCTGAAACTGGACAATCGATATAAATACTGTGGTTACGAGAGCTGAAATCCTGCAGTGATTGATTCACCTCCTGACTCCCAAAGCCTGCCACCATCTACAAAACAAGTCAGGTGTGTGACAGAATACTTTCCACTTGGCTGGACGAGAGCAACTCCAAATAACAAGGAGCTTGACACCATTCAGGAAAAAGCAGCATGGTGTCATGCATTCCCTCCAATGCTGAGTAGCAGCAGTGCGCCCCATCTAACTGATGCACTGCCAAAGTTCACCAGCACTTTCCAAACCCACAACCATTACCAACTAGAAGGGTAAGGACAGAAACATGGGAACAACTGCAAGTTTCCTCCAACTCACTCACCATCCTGCCTGGGAAATATATTGTTGTTCCTCATTACTGGGTCAAAATCCTGAAACTGATCAGCTAACAGCATTCTCAGCCTACACCAAATAGACAGTAGCTGTTCAAGGCAGCAGCTCACCATCATCATCTTAAGGTCAACTAAGGATGGTGATAGGTGCAACAGGTAGTTGTGTGTTGTGGGCTTTACCTTCCGGAATGAATGAGTTTTTAAAAAATGTACTGCATATTCAGAGAGTTATAAAGGGTTAAATTACAAGGATTGATTGCAAAAACTAGGCTTTTAAATTAAAGTGATGGGAGATGTTTAAAAAGTGTGACAGCTTTTTGATGTAGGTACAAAGGAAATAATTTCTTCTGGTGGCACAGCTCAGACCAAGGTGGTATAACTTTAAAATAAAAGCAAGGCTTTTCAGGAGTGATGTCAGATGCACATCACACAACAGAAGAAATTCAGAACACTTCCCAAATAGCGGTTAAGGCTAGGTCATTGATCTAATTGAAATGGTAGAACATAGCAAGGGACAGGATGACCTACTCTTGCTTCTATTCTGAGTCACAGACTGGATTACAATTCCAAGAGAATCCAATCCAGTCTTTGTTAATGTCAATCTGCTGAACAGATGCTGTATGTAAAGCATTAAAAAAGAAATTTAACTCCTAATAAATTTAACCACAATTAGATCCATATCATTTTAAGGGGATACAACAGGCACAGAAGGATGTGGCAATCTGCCAGATTGAACATTTGAGACAGTTCAATAAAAGCAAGGACCACAAAATGACCTCAAGCTTGTCCTCAAGGTGTTATTTTAGTATGTTAAGCCTCAAATGAACTGTCTTTTAAAAACTATTACAGCAAGGTACCTACAGTAAGTGATGCATTTGTTTCTATCTTGCATCCATCATAACTCACTCCTGGTTCATCAGGTGGAGACATTTTGGAAGGTGAAGTAGTTTGGGAAAAGTAGTGTGTGAAGGAAATTGCAAATCAGGAAAATAGAACCACCTCTCTTGCTGTGACAGCCAGCTAGCGCAGAATGTGATCCCCTTGACCAAAAACAAAAAATGAGCAGCCAGGTTTACTTGCTGCAAAAAATTAACAGTTCTGTTTTGAAAGGCTTTTAAAAACCAACAAGCTATGATGGAGAAATCTGAATTGGTCTATTTTTAGAGGCATTTATCCTCCTGACCAAGTATGAGCAGACTAATTAGGAATAGAAGTAGGCCAATCAGTCCTTCAAATCTGCTCTACCATTTAAAAAGATTACAATTGATCGGTTTGTTCCAAATTCATTATTTCCAATGACCTAAATGGTTATTATTGTGTCAAGTTACTAACTACAGAAGTAAACTTGGAAATCTTTTATTGACAGATTGGTTATAGGCAATGTGCAGTGCAGAGACCCTAATGTTGACATGTACAAGTCGTTTGAGCAAGTTCCGCAATAACAAAACTGCTGGGTTTTATGTATTCAGCGCTTTAAAGCTTTCTGTAAAGGGGACCTGAAAATCAGAAAGGAAAAACTTGTCAAATACAAGTAAAAAATTGGGCAAAACGGTAGCATAGCAGTTACAGCACTGGTCTGGTAATTCATAGGTTCAGGATAGCGTTCAAGATAAGTTCAAGTCCCACCACCATTGATGGCAGAATTCAAATTCAATTTTAAGAGCTGGAACTGAAAGCTAGTTATTAATGGAGCAGCAATTATGGCAAAAAACCATTGGATTCACTAATGACCTCAGCAATAACAGCTCACTGACACAGCTTCAGTCCCTCGGTGCCATTCAGTTCCTGACTTCATTACAAACAGACAAGTGATCTGAACTTCACAGGTGAGGCAAGAATGACTGTCCTTGACATCAAGGCAGCATTTGACTGAGTATCATAAACTAGGCCGAGCAAAAATCGAGATCAATGGAAATCTGGGGAAACTCTACATTAACTGTAGTCATAGCTGGCACAAATTGAAAATTGTTGTGGTTGTTGAAGGTCAATCATCTCAGTCTCAGGATAAAGCAAAAGGTCCTTGGGGTAGTGTTCTAGGCCCAAAGACCTTCAAATTGCTTTATCAATGACCTTCCCTCCATCATAGGGTCAGATATGGGGATGTCCATTGTTACTAACACAATGAACAGCAATGTTTGCAACTTCAGGCACTGAGGCAGTCCACAACCAAGGCAGCAAGACCTGGTTGATATCTAGCCTCAGGCTGACAAGTACTCAGGCAGGAGGCTGGAAGAACACAACAAGCTAGGCAGCATCAGGAGGCAGAGAAGTCAACATTTTGGGTGTAACCCTTCTGACAAGTAGCAAGCAAAATTCATGCCACACATTGACAACCACCTCCAACGAGAGAGAATTTAACCACTATCCCTGACATTCAATGGCACTGAAACTGCTGAAACCCCAACTAACAACAGTCTGGGAGTTACCACTGGCCAAAAATTGAAGGGGACTAGCCATCCAACACTGCCCACAAAAGCAGGTCAGAAGCTATGAATCCTGCAGTAAGCAACTCACCAAAGCCAAACAGAACCAGTTATGTAAATATTGTGGTTATAAGAGCCTGTCAGAGGTTGAAATGTCATGGCAACTATCTCCTTTCTTGTTCTTACAATGCATGCCCATCATCTAGAAGCAAAAATGGAATACTCTGTAGCTGTCTGGATTGATGCAGCTCCCACAAGAGGACACACCTCTGTTTGCTTTATCTATGCACTCTATATTCACCCAGACTCCCTGGGTAACACTTTCCAAACCCACAATCTCAACCACTTGCAAGGCCACCAGCTACATGGTCCCCTTTAAGTGTCTACCAGAGTGACTTGGAACTAATTTGCTGTTCTTTCACTGTTAAAATCACTAAGTTAAAATAATTTCTTAAGAGCACTACAGGGTACCTATATTAATAACAGCAACAGTTTAAGGCAGCAACTCATCACCTTTAAGACCAATGAGGGATGGGCAATGAATATTGGCCTAGCTAGCAATGCCAAAGCACCATGAATTTATAAAAATAATCCGCAAACTCCTTGCTCTGACCTATATGCGATAATCTATAAAAATGAGGTTGACTTTAACTGCCCTCAAACAGCTTAGCAAGGCACTAATTTCATGAGTAAACACAGACTGGCAACGAAGGTGGCCTTGCCAGGGACACAGTTTGAAAGATGAAACTGGTTTTTAAAATATAAATGCTGAGAAAGTAATTGAGACTTTGGATAAACAATTCTCTAGGATTCATAGCTTGGAATAACTATTCAAAGTTTCAATTTCAACAAGGATTCTGCTGTTGGATTTGAAAACTTCAAAATGTCACATGAGCACTTAAGCTGAGAGGGAAACAAAACAGCTAGAAAGTTAAAGTTTCAGTCACAAATTTCCAGAATTGTACAAGCAGAGCAACTGTGCAGCACTTCTACAAGTATCAGCTGATCAGAATCAACTTAGATCAGAGATGGCCAAGTCACCTCTGATTAGCGACATGCTTTGAGGTCACCAGAATGCCAGATAAGGGATTGTGAATGTCATCTATATGGACATTGTAGAGATCTGATCAAGGCATCTGATCAATTTTGAGAAGGTGAGGACTGCAAATGCTGGAGATCAGAATAGAAAAGTGTGGTGCTGGAAAGCGCAGCATCCGAGAAGCAGGAGAGTTCATGTTTCGAGCGTGCACTTATCAGGTTTCCTGCCAGGCTGCCAGACCGGTTGCGCTTTTCCAGCACCACACTTTTTGAATCTGATCATTTTGTCCAGATTAGCCAAAATGAGTATACTCTCAATTATAAAGTAATTGTATGACATGAGTTAACAAATGGTCCTGAGGCGCAGGGGGTCAGTTTTCTCAGTGCCCCTAGATTTGATCCAAGAGATTTGAGTACAAGTAAAATCTGTCACAGAGACGCATATCTTAACAGGTTGATTAAAAATAACATTTCATTTTCTAATTTTTGAAATGTAGTAACAGCATTCCCTACAGATTTGTACAGATGGGACATCAGCTTTTTAACCATACATATCATTGGCTCGAATGAAGGGAAAGACAGCTCCATTACAAATGGGTAGCTAAGTTAGAAGTAAACCGCATGGATCGAGGGTGAAGTTAGAAGGGGAAAGTTTAAGTTGGCATAATGGCAGATGGAGTACAAGGTCGCAATTCCAAGTTCAACCGCTTTGGGTCACAAGCTAGAATTTGTCCTCAATAGTGGAAGACTAGGAAACTTGGAGCAAATCTATTTAGATAATCAAATTTCAAAAACGACCAAACCAAAAAAAAAAAATCACTTAAAAAGCTAGAGGACAGGTAAGAAAAAAATTTCAAAGGCAAATAAAATATTGTTTCTTGTCTTGAGTGCCCACCTAGAAATATGAACTTTCAGAAAAATACTAGGCTTGGCAGACAGTGTGGGTTGATCAGAATAGCAGGATTCAAGAAGCTATGAAGCTGCATTGCATAAATTGACTTGTTTCATACAGTTTAGAAGGATGCAAGGTTGTCATATCAAAGCATTCAAAATTAAAAAGGCGTTTGATGAGCTAGATTCTTCTAGTGGAGCAATCCAGAATGAGAGCACATATCTTTAAAATCAGAGCTAGATCATTTTGAAAATAAATCAGCAACCACTGACATGGAGTGGAAATTTAGAACAACTCTCCAAAAGATTGGGTGCTGGATCAATTGAGCCTTTCAAAAAAATTGAAATTTATTCAAAGTCTTGTTGCTTACATGTATGATCAGTGTAACTTGGTTTCAATGCCAAAAGGTGGTTTTTATTGTGGAACCATATACCAAGTGCATCCCTATTTGCAAATGGCACAAGAAACCTAGGGCAGCGTGGGCATTAACAATGTCTTAAAAATGAAATTCGCAAATGTTCACCAATTGTTCTACTGGTCACTTGTGAGCAGAGGTAACTGAGTCCTGAGCTAAAACTCACCTTTATTAGCTCGTGGTACTAAGCCACTGGAAAATAAATGAAAGATTCAGATCAGTGATGATCTAATTGAAAGACAATAATGGGTTACTGAAAGAGCTACTCCCATTTGGTACTGTAGCACGGAGGCTCACAACACCAGGGACCTTGTGCGACTGTGTGGTATTTGCACATTTGCCCTGTGTCTGCACGGGGTTTCTTCCAGGTGCTCCAGTCTCTTCCCACAGTCTAAAGTTGTGCAGATTAGGTGGATTGGCTATGCTAAAAAGCGTGCCATCGTGTTCAGGATGCACAGGTTAAATGGGGTAGCCATGGCAAAAACCCCATGCAGGATTATGGGGGTGGGGTGGGTCGGGTCTGGGTGGAATACTCTGCAGGGTTGGTGCAGACTAATGGGCCAAATTGACTCTTTCTGCACTGTAGGAATTCTATGACTACGTTTCCAAGCGTACTTTGCCTTGCATTCCAGAAAGTGTTTGATGCTGATATGAAGTAAATGGGACAAAATCTAAAGAAAACTCAAGTATGTTTGGTCACTACGACCTTTACACTAGTTAATATGACAACCAGCAAGTTGCTCAAGCAGCTTACAGATAACCATGCAACTGATCAGATGAAATCTCAATTCCCAAGGCCAAATTGTTCAGTAATTCAACTGAGTATTGGTCAACTACCCAACCAAGACAGTGATTTGTGTTAGTATATCGTTTGATTCAATACCACTTACATGGAATGGAATGGCTGTTGAACTGCTTGGATCTACGGAAGTAGTCTTCAAGCAGATGCCAGAATATCATCCTCTCTGTTCAGTGAGGTAGTTCATTTTCTTCAGGTGCTTTGCAGTTGACATTTGATGAAACGTTGAGATGCAATTTATATAATACCTTTCAGTCATCCGCTTGATCAATTTAGTGATGAAGCATCAGCTCCCACATAAATACCTAATTTGAGGATTTGCAGAGAACAGAGTACGTGTACAGGGGGTGCCTGCAATACTAAATGTCATAAGACAAAGCTGTTCAGAAAATCAAACAAGATTATATTGACTATGTTATAATTCTGCTTTATCATTCATCTTTCGGAAGAGATGGTATATATACACATTTAGCTATTCAGCTTTCCACGAGTTTAGGAAGGAAGTACAACACTAGTTTATGCTCAGAGGGGCAAAATAACCCTTTCCCTGTGTAAAATCACCAGCCACAATTGTTTAAAAAAAAGTCAGATCTTGCCCTAAAAACCCATGCCCTAAACGGATGAGGCCAGGAAAACACCAGCATGGCACTGAAAGTTTGCCAGCGTCCCCAGTATCTGAACTACTCAACAGGAAAGACCCCCTGCAAATAAAAGGTGGTCACTACAAACATGGCTATGATAATTGAATCAGTGGTCAGTTACAAGTAACCTCTGGAAAATTTCATTAAGACTGGAGATATAATCAATTTAGAAGTGCTGGAGGAGAGGTACACAATGTGCAAATCCCTCTCTCCACACTTCTCAAATTAAGTTTTGAGCATGCAACATCCATAGGATTATAGAAGAGACCACAATTGAGGGCATTTTCACAGGTGTCATCCAGAAAACAAACAGTCTATGAAAACCAAAAAAAATTAAATAGTTAAAAAGACGAGATTGAATTCACAGATAAAGTAAAATACTATGGATACTGCGAGTTTGAAATAAGAGCCTGAAATATTCAGGTCATGAATGCTTTCTCTACATCTAAGATCCCTGTAAACTAGCAATGCTGGAAAATATTATAGGTTTTGAAGTGAAAGTGGTAAAGGTTTGAACAAGAATAAAATGGATGATCTGTGACAGGATGAAGCACAAGATAGATTAAATGACAAAAGGTTTCATGGTGTAAGGCTTAAGGGTGTAGGACATTTAAAACAAGTAAAACACAGGAAATAAAATATTCAGGTGGTCAGCCAACAGTGGAGAATCAAAAGATTTAATCTAATCAATGGCCCTTCACCATTTTGATGAAAGACTATTGAACTGAAACATTACAATGGTTCTCTCTCCATGCATGCTGCCTGGTGAGTCATTCGGACATTTACCTATTGATTTCAGTATCCACACTATTTTGCTTTTGTGCAATATCTAGAAGTATGAGAATGACAGGATCCCAAATAGGATTTAATTAACTTGAATGAATGGGCAAACATAACAGACATAGTACAATTTGCCTCAATACAAAGCTATACACTGATGTGAAAAACACTAAGAATTATTTAAATGGTGCTAAATTAGAAACTGTGGATATACAAAGGTATGTGTTCTTATACATCAGTGAAAAAAAGACAGCAGGTGCAGCAGCAATTAGAAGATACATGGTATACAGAACCACCTCGATTATCTGAGTGAGACAGGCAAGGAGTATTTGGTTCGGATAACATTGTTTGGATAACTGATTAGGGTTCCTGTGGAGGCGACAATAGCAGGAACAGGGTTCCCGTGGCAATAGCAATAGCAGGAATTGGGTTCCCGTGGCGACCCCGTTCTTGCTCCCACCTCCAGCGCAGACTGCCTGCTCTTGCTGTGCTTTTATTTAAATTTAATAATTTTTTGAAAACAGGACCTTTGTATCTTGTTCAGATAACCTAAAATTTGGATAATTGATGTTTGGATAACAAGTTGTTCTGTACAATTTTTTCTGCAAGAGGACTTGCGTTCAGAAATAGAGTTGCCTTATTGCAGCTATACAAGGCCTTGGTGAGACCAGACCAGAGGAATGGCATGCAGTTTTGGATACTAGCAGATCGTACTTCATTGAAATTCTTCGCTACAGAAGGGTGCAGGCCAAAGGACAAAATATATTCAAGGAGACAGATAAAATTTCAGATTTTAAAAGGCATTGAGGGGTCTGGGAAAAAAAAAAAGACTACAGCATTAACACACAGGATCAGGAGTGCTCAGTGACAGAGCAGGCTCAAAAGCCCAAATAGTCCACTACTAATTTCTATGTTTCTATGTATAGCTGCCATAAAAGGTAAAATAAGAGTAAACCAAAAAACAAACTGTCAAATACAAAGTTAAGCCTTGAAAGTTATAAAGTGCAGAGTCAAAAAGAGGTGGTGGTATTCATGAAGCTTATGTTGAGCTTCATAGACACTGCAGTATGTTCAGGACTGAAAAACTCGATTGGGAGCCAAGTGGAAAACGTACAGTTTCAGGGGACTGGACACATGCAAGTGTGCGCGTGTATGGAGGTATTTCACAAAACAGTGTAAATGGTACATGGATTAAAAGTAGCACATTATTTTGCCTGGAAAGAGTATTGGGCCACAAGATAGTGAGAGGGGAAGCAAAAGACTGGGTGCTGCATCACCTATGCTTCCATGAAAACAAGGAGCTGATGGAGGAATGGACCAGTATATTGTGGAAGGAATGCCAAGTTGGGTCATGCTGCAGGTGACAGAAGTTGACCAATTTAATATGGAAACTGGTGGGCCAGGCCTAATTGCGATTCTGTAGAGGAGGGTGTGACAGAGCGGTGTGAAAAATAGGCCCAGGAGGAAAAAGGAAGACATGTCAGAAACAGTTGTACAGTTTGTGAGAAAGTATAGTCAAGGTCACTATAGGAATCAATGAGCTTATATTGGGTTAACATTCTTCCCCCATAAACAGAGAAGTCAAGTAAGGGGAGACCTGGAGATGGATGTAAAGGCGAGAGTTATGTGAAAAATCAGAAACAAAAGTTAATCAAATTTTTCAGTTCAAGGTGAGAACAAGAAACAGCAGTCATGAATATAGCGGTAAACAAAGATGCGGATGGGGGTCTAGAGTAGGCAGGGAACAAATGTTCTACTAAAAAAAAAAGCAGGCATAGTGAAAATCCACGTGTTAACTGAAGGAAGTGAGAAATGTGGAAGAAGTTCTTCAATGGCAGAATAAGGCCAGATGGAACAGGAGATAAAGTAGTCAGGTGTTTGCTCAAGGAAGCGAACAGCTCTGTCTAATGTCACGGAGTAATGGTAGCGCAGAAGGATTGGCGCTCCATGGTGAAGAGGTATAACTGATATCACCATCAGGAAAAAGATTGTAACTTTTGAATAAAGTATGATTAAAATAGAAAGTCTATAACTTTCTTTATATCAAAAAGGTTATCCACTGCTCGATTATTTCCTGAAGACAATGATTCTCTGAAGGGATGCATCAATACTTACTACAAACACATGCCACATAATTACTATAATTGGCTGTTTTTCCTCTTTGTTTAAAGATCAATTGGCCTTATGACAGTATTTTGAAATGTAGCATGAATTTCAGCCTCAATAGTATCCATGTAATAGTCGACCCCATAAATTTAACCTTAAAGTCTAAACAATTTTACTTTTAAGTGAGTATATACAGATATTTGCCTGCTCCCATACTGGATCAGTATACTGCATTCCAACTGTTGACCACCTTGCAAATGTGATGATATCTTAAAAAAGATTATATTACCAGAACCAGAATTCTTACTGGAAGGAACAAAAAACAACATGCAAATCAACACAACCAGGACTAAAGCAAAAAACAGAAATCCAAATAACCAAGCTCCTTTAATTTTCATTTGTGCACTTCTCTATTTTAGTCATTATAAAAGTCAAACAATTAGTATTCAGTGTTTGTCATAACATGCTTAAAATGTTTTCCATTAAATATGGACATATTGCCAATAAATTGCTGGGATTAAGGCTGCTACAGAAGGTGGTGTGAAGAGTGAAATATTCAGTTAGTTCAGGAAGAGCAGTTGGACTTTGTGATAGCTGCACTCAGAACTGTACTTAAAGAGTTGGACTAAATTTAGCAGTTTATCACAATTACAAGTACTCAGAAGGTCAAGAAACTGCTGCTGCATTGACCACTAATACTTTAAAGAATGTCAAGTTTTAAAAGGATAAAATTTGAAACACTATTGATTTGAGTATACCCCTGCCATACTAACAATTTAGTCAGATTAAAATATAACTAGCACATGGTTAAAGGCTAGCATATGCTTTCATGATGTTGCTTCGTAACCAAAAGGAATAACTTGGTTAACACCTAGTGATTTAGCTTGGTTTCAAAAATAAATTTTCAATCAGCTCATTTTAAATCCAAAAACATCTCTGCTGTCTAAATTAAGCTATACAAATTTCAATTTATAACTTTTTAATGCTTGTGTTCAGATACAGAGTAGTCTATCATATCCGCCCTGTTTAGATCTGCTCCATTTCAATTACCTTTGGCAAACAATAATGAAAAGCTAAGAGTGCAGCTTAAATACTGACAAGTATGCAGACACTGCCTGAAGCATACCTGAAAATGGTTAGTTTTACTCACTTGTGAATGGTACCTTTAAGTGAACAATTTGGTCTTAGCACCTACCAGACTTGTTAAAATTACAAGGCTTGCAAAACCTAGAAATACTTAAAAATACTTCCAGAAACTGACAGTTCACGAAAATACCAGTGGTAAACTGCCATATTTAGCACCTACATTTGGAAATCTGTCAGCAGAAAATACCTGAATATCTGTGTGTTGTTTCAGACATTCAAGAGACCAAATCCTTTTCAAAGTCAGATTTGTTTTTATTGCATTTAAAAAGTCAACTACATACATATTCAACACAGTTCAATGCTCATCATAACTGAACCTCCATTTAACTTTCTTAGTCTTGATTCTTACATGATCTCTGCATAGCCAAGAGGCAAACCGCTCATGAATCTATATATACTGCCTAGCCAAAACGCCTGCGTCCTGACCTACTTTGGGTTGGGGATGGGGTTCATGCCATGCAACCACTCAATTGTGCCCAGAGCCAAAGCCAGAAATTCACAGGAGAATTGGACATGAAACTTTGTTTTAGCTCTGAACACACTACATGATGTCCAACTCGGGTGAATTTTTTAAAAAGCTTATGGAACTTACACTGAATTGGAGTACTTGGTGAAATTTTACATACTAGAGATGCACAGCAGACGTAGAATTACGTTTCCAAGTTTGACGCCTTTACCTGGCAAAGGCATTCAGGTCTATATGCAACAGCTACCCAGGTGGATAACCCATTCCCTATGAAAAGTCACCAGGTAGTGGCAAACATTAATTAATTCAACTTTGCTTCCATGAGGTAATTCAGCTTAGCTCCCTTGGAAGCACTATACTGGCACAGTCTTGTAGCTTCAAAACCCACCACAAGACTTCATTGGATAATCTGGGTCGACATTCAAGTGTCATACCAAGAAACTGCTGCATTGAAATGACTCCATTTTGATGATGTGAAATCCTATTCTAAACATAAGGATTTGTCTTGTGTCATACTCAAAACTCTTCCCTTAACCATTAGGGTAACTAAGATTTTACATTTTGCTGCAGATATTGCTAGATTCATGGTTGCACTTGAATCCAAATGCCCAAGTGTTGTAGAATTACAACTATTTACAGGACTCTCAATTGACCTTTTTCACAATTATTTGAGCTGCTGTTTAAAATGATCACACTAATGGGATAGTCAATTCTGCAATTCCTACCACCACTCTGTAAATAGCCGTTTTAACAATTGATTAGTCTGATCTTCACCAGAAGCATGTCAAATGTCAGCTAGTAAGCTTCAATTTAACAATCTAGTCCTCTTGTTTGTGGGAGATTGGCGTGGGAGAAGGTTACTCAAGTCCTGACTGAAGTATATTTTTTAACAAATAATACAAACTGCTGCTCAGCTACACTAAATGCTAAGTAGCCAGGATTGTCTCAATAATTACATTGGTTACTTACGCGATAGAAGCTAAAATTTTCTTCTTCACTTCAGGAAAATGAACCAAGTATTTGTTGAGTATGCAACAACAGCCTCCAAATATAATGCAGTCAATGGACAGATTCTGTTGCACTGAAGATATGGAATTGTTAAATGTATTGTACATTCAAAACTGCATCTCTTTCTCAGTCCTCATTCTAATCTTCTGCAAAAACTGGCTATAACTACATCACCCAGGCTGTCCACACCACCCCAAAATTTAGACAGAACAGGGCTTGTCATGTTATACTCCAGAGCAGAGAGTGAGAGCAGCAAGAAAGCAAAGTTAAATCACCTTGGCTCATTTAATTAAATCTGTCACTTAGTTTTTACACTGTTGGATTCCTCTGCTTTTTCACCTCCTTTTCTTGCTTAAGCATTATACCCTCAAGGGAACAGAAGGACGATTACTTACATTTATCTTTTAAACGATTCACAGACCAAATATGTGAAATTTTACTGGGTGCTATCTTGCTTTTTTTCCAGATTGAGTCAGACACAAGGCTGCACCATATAACATTCCCAACAAGGCAAGAAAACAAAACTGCGGCTTAATGCTGATTTACTGGACAGACTAGACAAGGTCCCTCACTGCATTAAAAGCCCATTATGCAGTGACAACTCTACTGTCCACCTAACACCTGCATGCATGGTAACTTGGCATCAAACATGGAATCAAACTACTGATATTCAGCCAAGCGTATTGCAACAAGTTGATATTTACAAGGGCAACATCAAGGCCACTACTGCAACAAATTTCAGATTATATTAAATAGAAATGCAATGGTAGGGTTAAGTTTAAGGATTTTTAAAAAGGATAGCTGACCTTCCCACAGACAGTAGCAATGAAGGTGGTATAAAAAGTTGAGTTTGTACAAGGGAGCACTTTTCCTTGATATATGAATCATCTAACCTGGATCTGCAAGCCACAATTTCAAGATTTGCAACTGACAAAACATGAAGAGTATTGATAGACTTTGACAGAATGCGAAAATGGCGGAGTCATAGAGATGTACAGCACAGAAACAGACCCAACTCATCCATGCCGATCAGATATCTAAATTAATCTAGCCCCATTTGATGGCTCTTAGCCCATATCCCTCTAAACCTTTCCTATTTATATACTCATCCAGATGCCCTCTAAACATTGAAGTTGTCCCAGCCTCCACCACTTCCTCTGGCAGCTCATTCCATACATGCACCACCATCTCCGTGAAAAAATATTGCCTTTTGTCCCTTTTAAAATCTTTCCCCTGTCACCCTCTCATTCTGGACTCCCTCAGCCCAGGGCAAAGATCCTGTCTACATAACCTATCCAAGCCCCTCATTAATTTTATAAACCTCTACAAGGTCACCCCTCAGCCTCCAGCACTCCAGGGAAACACTCATGGCAAGTGAAATTTAAATTCAGATTTGACATGACACATTTTGAAATGAGGAAGGAGAAGCAACATAACCAAAGGGTGCAATGCTAAAGGGGATGAAAGAACAGCAAAACCTAGGGGCATAGGTACACAAAAGGTGGCAGGACAGGCTAATTAAGTCATTAAAACAGCATAGGGATGTTGGGCTTTATAAACTGAGGCAGATTATAAACAAGGAACATTCACAGTGGAGTGCCACAAGGATGGAGGCACAGTGAAGTAAGTTTGCAGTTGACACCAAAATTGGAGGTTTAGTGGACAGCGACGGTTATCTCAGATTACAACGGGATCTTGACTAGATGGGCCAGTGGGCCGAAAAGTGGCAGATGGCATTTAATTTAGATAAATGTGAGGTGCTGCATTTTGGGAAAGCAAAGCTTTGCAGGACTTCTACACATAATGGTAAGGTCCTTGGGAGTGTTGCTGAACAAAGAGACCTTGGAGTGCAGGTTCATAGCTCCTTGAAAGTGGAGTCGCAGGTAAATAGGATAGTGAAGGTGGTTTTGGTATGCTTTCCTTTATTGGTCAGAGTATTGAGTACGAGTTGGGAGGTCATGCTGCAGCTGTACAGGACATTGGTTAGGCCAGTGTTGGAATATGGCATGCAATTCTGGTCTCCTCCCTATTGGAAAGATGTTGTGGAACTTGAAAGGGTTCAGAAAGAATTTACAAGGATATTGTCAGGGTTGGATTTGAGCTATAGGGAGCAGTTGAGTAGGTTTAAGGGCTGTTTTCCCTGGAGCATCAGAGGCTGAGGGAAGGTTATAAAATCATGAAGGGCATGGATAGATTAAATAAACATGGTCTTTTCCCCGAGGTGGAGGAGTCCAGAACTAGAGGGCATAGGTTTAGAGTCAGAGGGGAAAGATATAAAAGAGACCTATGGGACAACTTTTTCAGAGGGTAGTGCGTGTATGGAATGAGCTGCCAGAGAAAGTGGAGGAGGCTAGTACAATTGCAACATTTAAAAGGCATTTGGATGGGTATATAAATAGGAAGGGTTGAGGGATATGGGCCGGGTGCTGGCAAGTGGGACTAGATTGGGTTGGGATTTCTGGTCAGCATTGACAAGTTGGACCATGTTGTATATCCCTACGACTATGAATCTATAATTTTTTGTTAAATTGGCCCCATAAATTAGATTAGAAGTAATCTAATCTAGATTGGGTTGGGATTTCTGGCCCCATTTCAACTGGAGTGTTGAGTGCTGAAGAGTCATACTGGATTTGAAATCTTAACTCTCCACAGATGCTGCCAGACTGCCGAGTTTCTTCAACATTGTGCTGTTTCAGATTTCTAGCATCCATGGTGTTTTGACAAAATGCTGGGCTCCACACTTAAAGGGTGCAAAGAGATTAGAGTAGGATTCCAGGGATTAAGGACTTCAGATTGAAGGCGGCAGGGCTGTACCCCTTATGGAAGGTTAAGAGGAGATTTAACAGAGGTACCTGGACAGAGTAATCAGGAAGAAACTGTTCCCCTGGCAGAGAAGCCAATAACAATGATATGAGGAATAACATTCTGCAGCAAGTGGCAAAGATTGTGAACGCATTCAGAGTGTAATACTGACAGAATTCAACTTTGGCTTTCAAAGAATCATAGAAGACCCAGATGGTTTAAAAAAAGTTGCAATGTTGTTATGAGAAGGGTTAGTCAGACCACACAAATTGTTCTCAGGATAATCAAATAGTCAGCCCAAATGCCTTTTTCCTGTGCTGTAATCGATAGGATGGAAAAGTAATCAATTTATTCCTTGGGGAAAGACTAACTCCAAACTCTCTATTCTACATTTGTCTTGATCCCACAGTTTACAAAATGATATCTTCAATGGCTCAGTCATCCTCAGTGAGATAACCTTGAAGTCACCAATGTCCCACTCTTTATAAAAGGCAATTTCAAAAAATTTAAAGTTGAGCTCTTAAGGAGATATGAGAAGACAACATTTTAGTTGGATTTTACTTACCTCAGAGGACTGTGTTCACTCTTCAAACTGAAGACCTTTCAATTACTACTAGAATAAACCCCAAAGTAATCAAACTACAGGTTTCATTGTATAGAATATAGGACCTATACAGCAGTTCTCCTTGAGCTCTTAGGATTTGGTCTCTTCAAAATTACTCTAATTCCCTTCCAGTCAAAAAGAGCTAATATTGAAAATAGAACATGCATGCTCTCAATAAAAACTGTGCAACATAGGATAACCCAAGGGAAAGATTGAACTGCTACTCAGGTGTGTTTTACACAGTGACACTTGTCTGCAAAAGAATAATTATTTAAGAGTGTCAGAGATACAACTAGCACTAGTTTGAATTCAGGTGAGGTGAAGCAAAGAACTTAATAGGATAAACTGCCTGGACGTGCTTGAAACAGTGCAGATTTCAAAGTAATGAAACTGATCTACCTGCAGTCAAGAACTGTATCCTCTGCAATGACCATGGTGCCTTATCAATTCTTGTCTGAGCATCCCAACGACATTTGATAATCTGCTTGGACCACTGGCTCCATCTCGGTTCCCTATAACCACTGTCATGAGATATTATCACATCTACTGCAAGCCATGGCAACCTGTATGCATAAGTGACTTCTACAATGTCCCAACTCATTTCGCAGTAGTATTAGCCAATGTGGGAGCAAGCCACATAAGGCAATACCAGGGCAAATACGCAAAGGGCTGGTCAAAGAACGGTCTTAAAAGGAAAACTTACAATAAACTGGAGCAGAACCAGAGAGCTTTAGGGAGTGAATTTGAAAGCTTCAGGCCTTGGCAGCTGAAGGCATGGTGCTAATCGCAAAGAAAATTGGAATGCCAAAGCCAGATTTAAGGGAGTACACTATTTAAAAGGGCTGAAGAGGAGCTTTGAAAACGAGATTAAAATTCAATGCATGGCTTAATTGGGAGCCAAGGCAGGTCAGCAAGATAGAGTCGGTTGAATAAGACTTTATATTTGAAATATGGGCAAAGTTTTGAATGTCCACAAATTGATGGAATGTAGAATGTAGAGCATAAGAAATTGAGAGAAGACTCTTGTGGTGCAGTGGCAGTGACCCTACTTCTAAACCAGATATATGTCCTACCTGCAACAGAGGTGCATCATGACATTTGACCAGATTGATTAGAAAATATCTGATTTCCAAACAGATGGAGATGGAGTGTTTTGCTCCAGTTTCTACATTTTCCCTCTTTTTAACCATAAAAAGTGGCAGAGGCCTTCGTTGCCTTGGCTCCTCACTTCAACTCCTCTGGCTTATACCTTTTAAAGAAAGTGAAAACTCTGTCACCCTTCCCAACCAATTTACTTTGGACTTGTTTTATATTGAAAAAGATGCTGTATGAATGTTGCTGATTGCCAATCTACAGAACAGGTTGCAGCACTTCTAGAGAGAATGACCAAGCATGGAATCCTTGATATTCCTGTTTTGATGGCATAAGCCATTTCTACTCAAGTAAAAGTTGAAGATTAATCATACTGAAGCATCACACTCCACCAGAAAAGTTTGACCCTTAAATTAATAGGGAGTATGTATGCTCAAACATGAAGAATTCATGCATCTGATCTTAACCATCACTGATCTGAACTCCTGTCTGAATTCTTATCTATACTGTTGAAATGTCTCCGGGGTTCATAGATAAAGAATGTGAGTTGTCAGCTCAGATGTAACACTTTTTCTTTAAAGTCAAAGTGCTCCAGTGCTACACTGCTGGAATTACTATCTTTCAGATCAGAGACATGAAACAATGCACTGGATATAAAAAAAAATCCCATGGCACCATTTTTGTTAAAGTGCAGGGAAGCTAGTCTCAAGACTCTTCAATATTTCTCCCTCAAAACACATTATACAAAAACAGATTACGTGGCCATCACATTGCTGATAGTGGAATTTTTGTCGTGAGTAAATAGGCTGCCACAATTTATTATAAACAGTGACTACACATCAAAACTGGTTCATTGGCTATAGAGCACAAAGGACATCTGGTGGTCATGAAAAGAGCTACATTCGTGCAAGATTTCTGGTTTGATCTGGCCCATTTTATAGAATTTGATTCCTTCGACGCGTTTCCCTCAAGTTGCACAGATTGAATATTTAGCCTGCTCAACTAGCCAAATCGAATCAAGATTCAATTCTTCGGTTCCTTCGTTTAGGTATTTCATATAGAAACAGGAACAGGCAATTCAGTCCCACAATCATGGTTGATCTCATCTCAGACTCAATGCAACTTTCCTATCTGCATGCCTTAACCCTTTAATACAAAAATCTCTCTTCAAATTTAGTCAGTGTCCCAACATCTACCACACTGGGGGGGCAGGACAAATTCCAGATTCACAACCCTTTGAAAGTAGTAATTCATGTTATAAATTTGCCACCCATTAACCTACAACTATAGCCTCATTCTAGATGTTCCACAAGGGGAAAACAGACACTAAGTATACTTTGTTAATCCTCTTTAGTGTCTTATATACCTCAATTAGATCTCCGCTCATCCTAAACTCTAGAGTATTGGTCTGAACTGCTCAATCATGACAGGAGCCTTTCATCTCTGGAATTAATTGTTTGAATCTTCTGTGAATTGCACCCTCCACGTAAGGGGCACAAAACTGTACTCAGTCTCCAATTGCTGTCCCTCAAATGCCTGTGCAATTGCAATGTTTCCCTACTTTTATACTCCATTCTTTCCATAACAAATGCCAAATTTCCATATGCTCTCCTCTTTACCAGCTTTCACTGCACAGAGTCTACTGATATAACAGTTCCATTCCCATGCAATCCTGCATTAGAAGAAAAATTGCGTAATAACAGCACCATTTAATCCAATGGAACCAGAATCACATTATAGCCATTACAGGTAAAGAAAGTTGGCATTCTACAAATAATGGTCTAAATTATTCAATTACATGATAGCTAATTCACACAGAAGATACGCACATTATAGCAGAATAACTGTACTGGTTTTCTGAAAATCATGCACCAGGTCAGCCAGATCCTTTTATAGTGAAGCATTTTGAAGCTCGCTCCATTTAGATAATAAATTGCCTTTTATTCTTCCAACTAGTATGCATAACCTTCTCACTTATCCACATTAAACTTCACCTTAAGATTTGACTATTCATCTAACCTAGCCATACCAACTTGTAAATGTCTTATTGATTTATTACAACTGACTTTCCACCTCTATCACCTGAAAATCTTATACGCTCTATCCCTGCATCCAAGTTATGAATTCAGATTGTAAATAGTTGAAGGACAGGGACTTAACCCTGTGGCACTGCACTAGCTACAGCTTACTAAGCAGAAAAAGACCCATTTATCCTAGCGCTCTGCTGGCTGTTGGTTAGCCAATGCTTTATGCAAGGCAATATATTATCCCAAATTCCATGGCTTTCTAACCTTGGATATTAATTTTTTTCTGTGACACTTTAACAAATGCCTTATAGAAGTCCAGATATGCTACATCGTGTATGGGATGAGCTGCCAGAGGAAGTGGTAGAGGCTGGTACAATCACAGCATTTAAAAGGCATCTGGGTGGGTATATGAATAGGAAGAGCTTGGTAGATATGGGCGGGTACTGGCAAACGGGATCAGATTAGGTTGAGATGGATGGTCAGCATGGATGAGTTGGACTGAAGGGTCTGCTTCCGTGCTGTACATCTCTATGATCCATAGGGCCCCCTTTTATCCATTTTGCTTGTTACATCTTCGAAGTATTCTAGCAGTCAAACAGGGTGTATCCTTCATAAAATTATGCTTACTCTGCTATATAATAGCATTAAATGGAATAGCTAACTGAGTATGTAATTAGGGAAGGACGGCAAAACATTTAACAAATAGGTATGTTTAAAATGGATTTCCTTGCCCCCTTCAAGAAAGAAATCATATCCTACACTACATGCACACAATTTCAGTGAAGTGAAAAGTCAAAGTTGTATTATAGGGTGAGGAGTCTGTACACTGAGTAAATGTAGATGGCGCAGGAGCAACTTGAGTACTTGTAATAACATCCCTAGAAAAATAGGAGCGAGATACTTACATGTTGGGAAATCATATTATAGACAATGAATTCACATCTCAATTTCACCAATTTCTAACTAAGATTCTGGTGAAAGTAAAAGTTGAGTCTCAAGTAAAAACGCAGAGCAGAAGGCTGATTATTTAAGTGTTGTAACTGATACATGCTAAAGCCAATGGGAAAATAGCTAGGACCTTTGCAGCTGAATACGATGGAAAAGTTTGATCAAATTGACAATCGTGGTTAGTCACCAACAGTCACTATGTCTAAGTGTTGTTTCCTTTCTGATACTAAGGTAAAAGGCAACACTTTATTCACCTACATCAGAAGATTAAAAACAATTCTCAGGAAGAGAAAGTTGAAAGAAATTGTATTTGATCTTAGAAGTAAGTTTGTAAAAATGCTAAAGTTTAGTTAGGAAAATTTATAGATAAAAATTCAAAGATCATCTCAAACTATTTATGTCTAAGTTAGAGAACAAAGACACAGTACAAAAGAGAACAAAGCTAGACTATGACCACAACTAGTGGCATAGTGGGCAGTAAGGAAGGTTATCTAAGGTTACAAAAGAATCTTGATCAATTGGGCCACTGGACCGAGGAACAGCAGAAGGGAGTTTAATTTAAATGAGTACGAGGTGCTGCATTTTGCTAAGATGAACACAGTTAATGGTAGGCCCTGGGGTATGTTGTAGAACAGAGACAGCTAGGGGTTCAGGTACATAAATTATTAAAAGTTGTGTCACAAGTAGACAGTGATAAAGGCAACATTTGGCATGCTTGCCTTCATTGTTCAGGCCATTGAGTGCAGGAGTTGGCATGTTGTGTTGTGGTTGTATATGACACTGGTGAGGTCAATTTGAGTACTGTGTACAATGCTGGTATCCTGGTAGAAGAAGGATATTCATAAATTAGAGAGAATGCAAAAAAGATTTACCAGGAACTAGAGGGCTTGAATTGTAAGGAGAGGCTGGAACTTTTGTCCCTGGAAGGTAGGAGGTTGAGGAGTGACCTTACAGATGGTGTATAAAATGAGGAGAGGCATAAATATGGTGATGGGTAAGGTGAATGGCAAAGGTCTTTTCTCTAGGTTTTGACTGGGGGGGGGGGGGTGCGCAAAACCAGCAGGTAGATGTAAAAAGGGACCAGAGAGACAACCTTTTCCACACAAAGTGTGGTTTGTATGTGGAAATGAACTAAAAAAGTAAGTGGCAGATGCAGATACAGTTACAACATTTAAAATACATTTGGACAGGTACATAAATAGGAAAGACTTAGGGGAATATGGTCCAAACATAGGCAAATGGGATTACTTTAGTTTGGGAAACTTGGCTGGCACGGACAAGTTGGAGCGAAGGGTCTTTTTCCTTGTAATAATGATCATGGATGACAACTGCTGAGGCTGCTTCCTTGGAAAAAAAGCTCAAGCATCTCAATGAAAAGCAGAACTGCGAACCAGCAAAAAAAAATGTTGCGCTGTGAACAACAGACCGATTTGAAATTTACCAGCAAGATACAAAACGAAACCAGAAACGGTGACTCAGCCTTCTCTCCACAAATGCTGCCAGACCTGCTGAGTTTCTCCAGTAATTTTTGTGTCAGATTTCCAGTGTCTGAATATCGTTGCTTTTGTTTAGAGCTATTAAAGCCGTGGACATTAAAGACAGTTCTCTGGATTGATATGGTTAAGGTTTTAACCATAAAAGACAACGTAAAAGTTGTAGATAATGAGTCTACACAAAACTTGAACAATTTAATTTAGTATACTTAAGATTGAACTAAGCATGCAGGAACAGCACTACAGAAAAGATGTTGATTTTTCAGTTCGTACTATGAAAAAAGGAAACAAAAGCAAAAGAGAAAATTTCTGGATTTTTCATCACAGCAATGCAGATCAAGTGATAATGACAGGTGTTATAAAAAGGTAGAACAAGGCATGTAAGATTATTTCCAGTAGTTCAATACAAAAGGCCATACATTCAAAAGCAAGAGAAATCTGTTTGCAGAACTGTAAGGTGTGGATGTTAATACAGGTTTAGTAATTGAAGTAGATAATACAATAATGATTACATTGATGGATGAAAGCAAAAGGAACAGAATAGGTACTTAAAGTGAAAGTTAAATAGGATTTGGTCAAACGGCATGTTCCTCCTATATACTACAACACACCAATGTTGTGACTCTTTGACCTTGAATGAATTTAACCAAATTATTTATGGAATCCTTAAAACCTAGCCTAATGATATTAGTTGTATTTATCATGGATGTTAAATAGTAGTTAATGCATCAGTGCTTGATCCATTTAGCTCCGCTACCCTAAAGAGTGTATGGACAGGCGAAAGCTGAAAAGAAATTTGGACAGCTTTTTCATCTATCATCCAGGACTTAGCCTCCATTTATTCTACATAAAAAAGAAAGATAAACACATTTTGATGAGGTTTCTGAATGGGTCAGACAGATCAAATAAGAAAATTTCAATGTTAAAGGTTTCAGATAACGAGGGACAGTGATACTATCACTTCAGGGAAGTTTAAATATATCAGAGAATGAAATTGCACGCTTTAAAAGAACACTTTAGAAATGCTATGAGGCCATTAAGCTTTGTAAATAAGGACTCTGAATTTACCAAGCTGGTACAATATAGTCCAGTATAATGGTTAGGATTAGAGTTTGGCTACAGGTTGCAAGTTCAAGTTAATTTAAAGGTATGTTTGTCTGAAGGGAGTCTTGTTCGAGCAGTTAAAAGAACAGAAAAAGGCCAACATAAGGCAAAGCACAAAAATGAGTATTTTTGGACGGGGACTGGTTACAGGTTTGAGCATCAGCTTAAAGACAAGCAGAAAATTAGTAACTACACACAAGCTCAGTCACAGACAAAAACCTAATGGAATTTATGGAGGGGTGTTCGTCCCTTCAAGAAAGCAGGATGGGTTACATTAATTTATCTGTGGGTAACAAGAGGAAGTTCTGGCTCATTACAAATAGTGAAACGGCAACCATGTGTGAAATCTTGGGACATACTGGGAGAATCATGTGACTTGGGTGAATCCAGGATATAACTGGGCACAAGGCTGATGAAGTTAAATACAAGATCAATGTGCCAGACTTTTTCCAAGTTTACAATAATCAAACAATCTTTATTCTTGACAGGTATAGTCCATATTTCTAAAGGCTTTTGGGTCTTAACCACATAACCTAGAGTCATGGTGTATGGTACTAACGAACTTCTGCACTGAACCTTCAGTTTAAACCATAGCCCCCCTTGCATGTAAACATATGGTATTGTCTCCTCCCAGTGTCTCGGACAACACTGATCCCTCAAACAAATACCAAAAATACATCAAAAGGTCAAGATTGTTGGCGTTGGAAATCAGAAATAAAAACAGCAAGTTCTACCAACCTTTCACAAGTTTTAAATGTTAAGAATTGCTTTTTTCTCTCTGCAGACGCTAGAAGATCTCAGTATTTTTGTTTTTAATATCAAAATAAGTCATTTAAATGTTATTTGTGGGACTGTACTGTGGGTAAATTGGTTTCTGTTCAATCAGTTGTGAAGTGCTCTCAAGCAGGGTAAGGACATGAGGGCATTTCATGAATGCAATGCAGTTGTCATTTTCTTGGCTATTGGGTTTAGTGCCACAAATAGATTTGTATCATTAACTCAGGTGGCATCTAAATCAATTGCATGTTACTGTTCCAATGACATTCAAGACCATTGTGAACACAGCCTCGGAGGGCAAACAGAGAAAAATTAAAATCCATCTAAATTAAAGGATATCTACAGGGAATAATTTTGACATGATAGAAATTATATTGCGAATGGGGCAATAGTACAGCAACTGTGAATACATAAACTCATGCAACATCCAAATGCACTCGTGCTTCAAAGATTTCTCAGAATGATTAGAATACAGGAGCTGAGCTGCCAGCGGGAACAATTCACCTCGTCCTTTTCCCATTAGCCCTACACATTCTTCTCCTTCAAGTAAGGTAATTTTTAAAAATATTGATTTTTGAACCACCTTGATCACACATTCAGGGAAGTTCCAGACATCACTTATGCATTGTGGAAAAATAGTTGCTCATGTTACCATTGCATCCTTCACCAATTTCCTTAAATGTGCATGCTCTGGTTCTCAACGTTCCCAATGGCAACAGACCAATTATCATTTTGAATACCTCAAAATAACCTCAATCTTTTCCCCAAGACCATCTCATTTTCTCCAATCTATCCTCATAAGGGCCAAGTGCTGAAAAATGGGATTAGAGTAGATTGATGATTAACAACTAGCATGGACATGGGCTGGAGGGCCACTTTTGTGCTGCTCAAACATTAAGACTCAATTACTGAAGGTCTTCATTCCTAGAACCAGTCATATGGTAGTTATGGAACTGTTCTCCAACACTGGTCACTGCCTGTGGAAACAGGAAGGCAATGGAAAGAGTAGAATTACAAGAAACTTTGTGAACACCAGTCCAACAAAGCAGCTCTTTTCCAGAGCTTGTGTCTGCTGCTCGACTACTTAAGAGAACAAGTACTTTGCATCAGTGTTTACTGTGGAAAATGACATGAAAGATATAAAATGCAGAGAAATAGATGGCAACATCTTGAAAAGTGTCCATATTAGAGGAGAAAGTGCTGGATGTCTTGAAACACACAAAAGTGGATAAATCCCCAGGACCTAATCAGGTGTACCCTAGAACTCTGTGGGAAGCTAGGGAAGTGATTGCTGGGCTTCTCGCTGAGATACTTATATCAATAGTCACAGGTGAGGTGGCGGAAGACTGGAAGTTGGTGAACATGGTGCCACGGTTTAAGAAGGATGGTAAAGACAAGCCAGGGAACTATAGACCAGTGAGCCCGACGTCAGTGGTGGGCAAGTTGTTGGAGGGAATCCAGAGGAACAGGATGTACGTATATTTAGAAAGGCAAGGACTGATTAGGGATAGACAACATGGCTTTGTGGGTGGCAAAGTCATGCTCCACAAACTTGATTGATTTTTTTGAAGTAACAAAGAGGATTGATGAGGGCAGAGCGGTAGATGTGATCTGCATGGGCTTCAGTAAGGCGTTCAACAAGGTTCCCCATAGGAGACTGATTAGCAAGGTTAGATCGCATGGAATACAGGGAGAATTCACCATTTGGATACAGAACTGGCTCAACGGTAGAAGACAGAGGGTGGTGTGGAGGGATGTTTTTCAGACTGGAGGCCTGTGACCAGTGGAGTGCCATGAGGATCGGTGCTGGGTCCACTACTTTTCATCATTTATATAAATAATTTGGATGTGAACATAAGAGGAATAGTTAGTAAGTTTGTAGATGACACCAAAATTGGAGATGTAGTGGATAGTGAAGGTGGTTACCTCAGATTCAATGGGATCTTGATCAGATGGGCCAAATGGGCTAACTGGCAGATGGAGTTTAATTTAAATAATAATGTGAGGTGCTGCATTTTGGGAAAGCAAACCTTATTGGCAAGACTTCTACACTTAATGGTAAGGTCCTATGGAGTGCTACTAAGCAAGGATACCTTGGAGTGCAGGTTCATAGCTCCTTGAAAGTGGAGTCACAGGTAGATAGGATAGTGAAGGTGAGGTTTGGTATGCTTTCCTTTATTGGTCACAGTATTGAGTACACAAGTTGGGAGGTCATGTTACAGCTGTACAGGATGTTGGTTAGGCCACTTTTGGAATATTGCGCGCAATTCTGGTCTCCTTCCTATCGGAAGAATGTTGTGAAACTTGAACGGGTTCAGAAAAGATTTAAGAATTTTGTCAGGATTGGAGGATTTGAGCTACAGGGAGAGACTGAATAGGCTGGGGTTGATTTCCCTGGAGTGTCGGAGGCTGAGGGGTGACCTTGTAGAGGTTTATAAAATCAGGAGAGGCATGGATAGGATAAATAGACAAGTCTCTTCCCTGGGGTGGGAGAGACCAGAACTAGAGGGCTTGTATGAGTGGTGCGTGTATGGAATGAGCTGCCAGAGGAAGTGGGGGAGAGTAGTACAATTGCAACATTTAAAAGGCATCTGGATGGGTATATGAATAGGAAGGGTTTAGATTAGATTACATTACAGTGTGGAAACAGGCCCTTCGGCCCAACAAGTCCACACCGATCCGCCGAAGCGCAACCCGCCCCATACCCTTACATTTACCCCTTACCCAACACTACGGGCAATTTAGCATGGCCAATTCACCTGACCTGCACATCTTACAGGGATGTGGGCCAGGTGCTGGCAGGTGGGACTACATTGGGTTGGGATACCTGGTCAGCATGGACGGGTTGGACCAAAGGGCCTGTATCTGTGCTGTATATCTCTGACGCTATATGAATTGCAGATCTGTTAAAGCAACTAATCAAATAAATGCCAAATGAAAAACTGAATAATGGAAATCAGAACATTGTAAGTAGTATAATATTCCGATTAACAGTAAGCAATATCCACATCAGGCATGTGGCAATGTTCAAGAGAAAAAACTAATCAGCTGCACTTGACATTCAAAGGCATGACCACAGACTCTAACATCCTGCAAGTTATAATCAACTAGAAACTGAACCAGCTTTACAAATACCACAGCTGCAAGAGCAGGACAGAGCTAGGGAATTCTGTGACAAATAACATCTTCCAAAATCTGTTGAACCTTCCAGGACAAAGCAGCCCACTTAATTAGCACCCAATCACCATCTTCACCATTCATGCCATTCACTATCAGTATACAATAGCATATTTTCTACAAAACGTATTGCAGCAAATCACTGTACTGATCGCAAACAGTAGTGGCGAGCAGTGATTTTTTTCAAACTGGAGAAGATATGCAGTGGGGTTTGCCTATAGGAACACTGCTTTTCTTGATCTAAATTAAAGTCATCTATACTTGGTGTGCAGGGCAGAATTTCAAAATGGACAAATGACAAACTAAAAAACTAGAATCTTCAAGGACAACAGTGACAGACATCAAGAGAACATACGCTGGTGAATGGGCAGACAAATAGCAGATAAAATGTAACAAAGAAATGGGAGGGCGATAAGATATAGGGAAGAAGAACAATGAAAGACAACAGAAAATAAGGACATGATTCATCAGGGTTCACGAGCAGAGGGACTTAAGGCAATTGTTGAAGGTAGTTAATAAGACATACAGGATCCTGGACTTTAAAAACGGAGGCAAAGAGTACAAAAGCAAGGGCATTATGGCAGATCTTGAACACACTGCTTGGGCCTCAAATGGAGTTTACTTTAAGGAAGGTTGGGGGGAGTATGTGAGGCATTAGTGAGGGTGCAGAAATTATGAGAATGACTAGTGACAATGGATTCCAGTTACGTAGGCAGATAGGTGAAGTTAGGGATGAGAGAAATTTGACATATTCAAATTCACAGGAGTAGAGGGGGAGAAACTGCTCCTATTGTTGGAAGGCTTGAAAACCAGAAAAGAGGAACTTAAGGAAAATGGCAAAAGAATCAAAGACACATGAGGGCAAACAATGCTAGAAAAGGTATAGTGGAGAAATATTAAGTCATAGCTTGGAAGAGAAAACATTTGCAAAGCTACACTTTGGGTGGCACGGTGGCACAGTGGTTAGCACTGCTGCCTCACAGCGCCAGAGACCCGGGTTCAATTCCCACCTCAGGCGACTGACTGTGTGGAGTTTGCACGTTCTCCCCGTGTCTGCATGGGTTTCCTCCGGGTGCTCCGGTTTCCTCCCACAGTCCAAACATGTGCAGGTTAGGTGAATTGGCCATGCTAAATTGCCCGTGTTAGGTAAGGGGTAAATGTAAGGGTATGGGTGGGTTACGCTTCGGCGGGTCGGTGTGGACTTGTTGGGCCGAAGGGCCTGTTTCCACACTGTAATGTAATCTAATGTAATCTAATCTAATCTGTAATCTACAATAAAAAGCAGAAGTTGCTCTTGCGGTGAGTTGGAATAGCCATCAGATGATAAATGGTCTCCTCCTGTGCTGCAACCATTCTGCAATTGTACTTTATAACAAAGAGCAGATCTCAATGAATACTGGTTGAACTAATCCAACATGGCCAATAACTGCCTTAACAGTCGTCTTCATCAGCAAAATGATTGAAGCGGTCACAGATAGTGCCATTAAGCAGCATTTATGCAGCAACAACATGTTCAGTTTGGATACCATCTTTGCAGCCTTGGTGTAAACATGGACAAAACAGCCAAATTCCTAATGTGAGGCGAATTAGCGACTCTTGACATCAAGACAGCATTTGATGGATCATGGCACCAAGTAGTAAAGCTGAAGTTAGAGAATCATTGAAAATACTGTTTTAGTCACAAATAGAACAAAGGGAGAGTGTTGTGGAAGATCAATTCTCTCAGTCCCAGGACATCATTGTATGGAGTTCCACAGGATAGTGTACTCGGCCCAACCATCTTCAGCAGCATCTCTCCAGGTGGTCAAAATTGGAGATGTTCAGTGTTGACTACACAATGTTCAGCATCATTTGTGATTCTTCAAACACTCAAGCAACTTGTTCCCACACATGGTGAGACCTGTACAATTTCCAAGTATGGTTGATAAGTGGCAAGTAAGATTCATAACATTCAATAAGAGAATCCAACCATCTCCCCCTTATATTCAGTTTCATTACCATCAGTAAATACTCCATTAACATCCAAAAATTGAACGAGCTATTTAAATACTGTTGCTACAAAACAGGTTAAAGGCTAGGTATCACATGGCAACTAACTCCCCAAAGTCTGCCCACCATCTACAAGGCACAAGGAAGGAGTGTGATGGCAGAGTCTGCACTTGCCTGGATTAATGCAGCACTAACATTCAAGAAACATGACAATTCAGGACAAACTGCCTGTTTGATTGGCATACCATCTTGCATCTGACACGTTTACTCCACCACTAATTGACAGTAAAGGAGTATGCATCATCTACATGGATGCATTGCAGCAAAACTGCTTTGACAGCACCTCCTGCATTTGTGAGCTCTAATCACTTAGAAAAGCAATCAAATTCTTCTCCAAGTCACCCACAATCCTAACTTGAAACTATACCTTGGTCCCTTCACTGGAACTGGGTCCAAATCCTGGACCTTCTTTCCAACAGTACATTAGTTGTACCGTCTGTCCATGGATTGCAACAATTCAAGAGAACAGCTCACCACTACTTTCAAGGGCAGATGGGACTCGGCAATAAATATGTTGGCCTGTGATATACACACCCATTAGTATAAAAAAATTAACAAGGTATTACTAGACTGAAACAAATGGGAATTTAAAACACTCAATTCATTCTTTACCTTCGCAATAATCTACCTGGAGGTCTGATGTTAGGGGAATTCTAGACGAGAGGCAATTCGAGAGACAGACCATATAACAAAGACAAGTGGGCAAATGATACATGATCTTGGTGTCACTATTATTATTGTCTGATCTCGTGCTTATATTCACACGAACACTACTTGACATCCAAATATCAACAAACGTCCAGCCGAAGACTAGTATTGATATAGCACCTTTGAATCAAGGCAGTAATGTGCTTCATGGGAATATTAAGCAATTTCTGACAAAGTAAACATTAGAGACAATGAACAGGAGCTAAGTAAGAGGTGGGTTTTATGGAGCGCCTTTTGAAAAAGAGCAATTTATGTTCGGGATTTCCTTTTCATGATTTGGTCCTTGACAGATGGAGGCACAGCCACCAAACGTGATTCAATTAAAATTAAGGATGCACATGATAACCGAAAGAGCACAAACACCCAAGAGTTGTGAGGATGATGGAGATTACAGATTTAATAAGAGTTGAGTTATTTGAAAATAATGAGAAGTTTAGGTATTGCCGAAATATGCCAAAGAGAGGAGGAATAGATGGATGCCACTTGGTACAAGCTAGAAAAGATGCTGCAGAATTTTGGATTATAGCAAGTTTATGGTCGCAAGAATGTAGGCCAGCCATAATGGCACTGTATTAAATCAAGTCTAGGATGCAGTAAATGCTTTGATGACTATTTCAGCGAATTAGGTGAGGAAGAGTGGAGTCAGGCAATTTTACAGAATTGGAAGCAAGGAGTTTAAGAGTTCAGAGAGGGTAATCTAGCGATGATGATTTACTAAGTTGAACACTACTTGCAGGAAGCAAAAGGCAAGGGGACAAGTAGTACCCTGGATGGAGGACTCAAATGGCCACCAATACTGTTTCAGTAGCACCAGAGCTACAAAAGGTTGCAGCTGTTAGGCTGGACCTATAGCAGAGCATGACAATGTCAACATGGATTAACCCACAGTACACGATTGTAGTACCAGTTCTAAATGTATGTTTATGACATAGCTACGAGTGATCATCTCATACTCATGGAGATGAAGGCGCTTCACAATGAAGACACATGCCATCACATTAAAAGGCACTATCATTCTGTTGAGATAGCTTAAAAGACACGATAGCTCAACTGAGCAAAAAGGGGTAGGGCATTCTGAGTGACCAGCAACAAAACTGCTCAGACACAAGTTTTATGGTTTAGTTTGCCCCTCTCAATCAAAAAAGGTGGCCAATGCTGATTTAATTGGGGCATGTTACTCTACAGTCAACTATAATTTATGTACTAACTCGATGCATAGCACAAGACAGTAAACAATAAACAGTGGCAGCTGGCTATCACTACGAAATCCCACTTCCAACAGATCAAGCCAAAGCTTGGCAATCCTGTTATTTGGAGGCATGGAATTTAGTGAACAAACAAATATCTAAGTGAAGACGGTGGTTCTATTTGGATTTTTGGAATAGTAACAGTGGAACAGTGAACTCATCACTGAAGTAGCAATCCAGGAATCTGGGCTAATGCTCTCTGGTTTGAATCTTACCACAGCAGATGGTGAAGTATCAATTCAATTAACAAATCAACAATGAAACCACCAATTGTTGTAAAAGTCCATCCACTTCACTAATGTCCTCTAGGAGAGCAAAGACCTAACTAGGTCTGGATAGTGAGACTCCAAATCCATAGCATTATAAATGATTTAATTTTTTTTTAAGAATGTTCATTCATGGATTGTGGGCTTTACAGGACCTGCAAGCCAGTTAATTGTACCAATACAGTAGTTCGTCAAATTTTTAAAAATAGGAATAAAACTGGACAGGCCACCCAGCATCAATCAAGGCACCAGAAATGACTGTTGCAAACAGTACACCAACTCTTCAAAGTCCTCCTTTACCAGCATTTGGAGGCTTGTGCCAATTTGAGAAGCTGACCCATAAACTAATCAAGCAAACTGATGTAATCTGACATTCTGAGAAAGGGTCACTTAACCCAAAATATTAAGTGCTTTCTTTCCACAGATGCTGCCAGACCTGCTGAGCTTTTCCAGCAATTGGGGTTTTTGAACCTGACATTATCGTATGATTCTGTGAGAATGCCCAAATCCCAAACTCCAAACATCACTATCACTGTCTCGCTGACAGGACAGGACAGACCCAGAGGTGGGGGCTGCCCTGGAAGTCTTCAATTGGTTCTGGACCCCATGAAGTCACATGGCATCAGGTCAAACACAGGACAAGAAAGCTTCCTGATTACCATCCCTCCCCAATACCATAAAAATCCTCCATTTGAAGGATGCACTGCGGTGCACAAAGAGCGACATGGAAGCACACTACAGATTACACTGACTACAGTCCTAAAGGACATGGCAAGGGTCTGCAGCAGATGGTGGGGAGAAACAAGAGGGTTAAAAACATACTTCTCTCGTTCTTACCGATCTACCTATAGCAAATGCATCTATGACAGCATTAGAAGAAATTACCCACAGCACAGTCTGGTGGAGACAAAGTCACACCAACTCCTTATCCAAGGAAAAACTTGCTGCCTATGGAAAAATTGCAAAGGTTTGCCAGACTGATTCCTGGGGTAACAGGATGGATGGATGAGGAGACAGTGGACCAGTTAGAGTCACAGATGTACAGCATGGAAACAGACCCTTCAGTCCAACTCGGTCCAACTCGTCCATGTCAACCAGATATCCTAACCTAATCTAGTCTCACTTGCCAGCATCAGGCCCATATCCCTCCAAACCTTTCCTATTCATATAAACATCTAGATGTCTTTTAAATGTTGCAATATTACCTGTAGTTCAGATGAATGGAGTGGATCCCATAGAAACCGCTAAGATTCTAACAGGATTAAAAAGGATAGATGCAGGAAGAATGTTCTTGATGACTGGAAAGTTCAGAACCAGGGATCACAGTCTAAAAGATACAGATAAGCCTCTTAGGATAGAGGTAAGGAGGAATCTCTTCACCCAGAGTGGTGAACCTGTGAAATGGTGTCACAGTAAATCACTGAAGACTATCAAGAAAGATGTGGATATAACTCAGGACTAAAGACATCAAAAGGATACGGGGAGAAAGCAGAAATAGGGCACTGAGTTGGAGGATCATTCATGATTTTAATGAATGATGGAGGAGGCTTGAGCAGCCAAATGGCCTAAACCTATGTTGGCGATAACCTCCACTGCCTTGTGGGGAACTGCCATTGTACGGAAGGGATTAGATTTTGAACAGATCTAGCAACACGTGACTAGGCACCCTGAGGCATGTGGATCATCAGCAGAATTAAATTACAGATCTGCAATCCTGACTATCAAGCCAGGGTATCAACACTGGTTCAAAGCAGAGCTCAAGACATATTGCCAGGAGCAACTGCAGGCATACCTGAAATTGAGGCATCAACCTGGTGAACTGACAACATGGGAATACAGCATGTCAAACTGCATAGCAGCAAGTGATGGAGAGAGCTAAACAATCCCACAACCAACAAATCAAATGTCAACTGATGTAGAATGCCTCACATTCTACATAGCTATGGAGAAGGAGAGGATTAGGCATAATGGGAGGATATTTAATTGGGGAAGAGGAAACTATGATGCGATTAGACATGAGTTAGGAAGCATGGATTGGGTGCAATTGTTCCATGGTAAAGGCACTATAGACATGTGGAGACTGTTTAAGGAACAGTTGTGCAAGTGATGAATAAATATGTCCCGAGACAGGCAAGGAATGGTAAGATAAAGGAACCTTGGATGACGAGAGCAGTGGAGCTTCTCGTCAAAAGGAAAAAGGTAGCTTACATAAAAGGTGGAGGTAGCTAGGTTCAAGCTCAACTCGAGAATTACAGGCAGGCAAGGAAGGAGCTCAAAAATGGTCGGAGGAGAGCCAGGACGGGGCACGAGAAAGGCTTGGTAGAACGGATTGGGGAGAACACACAGGCATTTTACACTTGAGGAATAAGAGGATGGTCAAAGAAAGACTGGGCCGATCAGGGATAGCATAGGGAATTTGTGTGGGGAGTCTGAGGTGGTAGGGGAAGTTCTAAATGAGTTTTTTGCTTCTGTCTTTATGAAAGAAACGAACTTTGTAGTGAATGAAACCTTTGAAGAGCAGGTGTGCATGCTGGAATGGATATAGAGGAAGCTGATGTGCTGAAAATTTTGTCAAACATTAAGATTGACAAGTCACCAGGCCCGGACCAGATTTGTCCTCAGCTGCTTTGGGAAACAAGAAATGCAATTGCTTCGCCACTTGCGAAGATCTTTGCATCCTCGCTCTCCACTGGAGTCGTACCTGAGGACTGGAGAGAGGCAAATGTAATTCCTCTCCAAGAAAGGAAATAGGGAAATCCCCGGCAATTACAGACTAGTAAGTCTCACGTCTGTCGTCTGCAAGGTGTTGGAAAGGGATAGGATTTATGACCATCTGGAAGAACATGGCTTGATTAAATGCAGTCAACACAGCTTTGAGGGGCAGGTCGTGCCTCACAAACCTTAGAGTCCTTTGAGGATGTGACTAGAAAAATTGATGAGTGTCGAGCTGTGGATGTGGTGTATATGGACTTCAGCAAGGCATTTGATAAAGTTCCCCATCGTAGGCTCATTCAGAAGGTCAGGAGGAATGGGATACAGGGGAACTTGGCTGTCTGGATACAGAACTGGCTGGCCAACAGAAGACAGTGAGTGGTAGTAGAAGGAAAATAGTCTGCCTGGATGTCTGGTGAGTGGTGTTCCACAGGGCTCTGTCCTTGGGCCTCTACTGTTTGTAATTTTTATTAATGACTTGGATGAGGGGAATTGAAGGATGGGTCAGCAAGTTTGCAGACGACACAAAGGTTGGAGGTTTTGTTGACAGTATAGAGGGCTGTTGTAGGCTGCAGTAGGACATTGACAGGATGCAGAGATGGGCTGAGAGGTGGCAGATGGAGTTCAACCTGGATAAATGCGAGGTGATGCATTTTGGAAGGTCGAATTTGAAAGCTGAGTACAGGATTAAGGATAGGATTCTTGGCAGTGTGGAGGAACAGAGGGATCTTGGTGTGCAGGTACATAGATCCCTTAAAATGGCCACCCAAGTGGACAGGGTTGTTAAGAAAGCATATGGTGTTTTGGCTTTCATTAACAGGGGGATTGAGTTGAAGAGTCGTGAGATCTTGTTGCAGCTCTATAAAACTTTGGTTAGACCGCACTTGGAATATTCGTCCAATTCTGGTCGTCCTATTATAGAAAAGATGTGGATGCTTTAGAGAGGGTTCAGAGGTGGTTTACCAGGATGCTGCCTGGACTGGAGGGCTTATCTTATGAAGAGGTTGACTGAGCTCTAACTTTTTTCATTGGAGAAAAGGAGGAGGAGAAGGGACCTAATTGAGGTATACAAGATAATGAGAGCATAGATAGAGTCGATAGCCAGAGACTATTTCCCAGGGCAGAAATGACTAACAGGAGGGGTCATAGTTTTAAGCTGGTTGGAGGAAAGTATAGAGGGGATGTCAGAGGCGGGTTCTTTACACAGTTGAGAGAGCATGGTATGCGTTGCCAGCAGCAGTTGTGGAAGCAAGGTCATTGGGGACATTTAAGAGACGACTGGACATGCATATGGTCACAGAAATTTGAGGGTGCATACATGAGTATCAGTGGTCGGCACAACATCGTGGGCCGAAGGGCCTGTTCTGTGCTGTACTATGTTCTAACTATGCAGTCCTGCCATATCCAGTCATGAATGGTTCTGGACAATTAAACTTACTGAAGGCAGCCCCACAAATATCCTCAAATGTGGTGGTGGCGTTGGGGGGCATAGCATACCAGTGACCAAAGACAAAGCTGAAGCTGTTGCAACTTTCTTCAACCAGAAGTGCCAGTTGGATCATCCGTCTCAGCCAATTTGATTCACTCTATACAATAATGAGAAAATTGCGAAGGCACCAATGACATTGATAAAGGCTATGGGACCCTGACAAACAACTTATGCTCCAGAACTAATTGCACCCTTAGCTAAGCTGCCCCAGATATCACAGGCATGGACAATTCTTCATACATGTGTCTACAGTAAGTAGGACAAATGTAACTCCAATCAGTTACCACCCCATCAGTCCATACACAATTTAAGTGATGGAAGGTATCACAGTGCTGGAAAGCAACACTTGCTCAACATAAACACATTCAATGAAGCTCAGTTTGGGTCCTGTCTGGCCCACTTTGCCCCTGACCTCATTACAGTCACAATTCAAACATGGACAAAACAGCTGATGCGCAGAGGGGGAAGGGAGGTTGACATCATATGACCGAGTGAAGCATCAAGGAGTCCTAGCAAAAAACTTGGCTCAGTGGAATGAAAGGGGAAACTCTCTACTGGCTGGGTTATACCTTACACAAAGGAAGGTGGTTCTGGTTGTTGAGACAGTCAGCCAGCCAGAGGACATATTGCAGGAGTTCTTCAGGAAATATATTAGGCCCAACTAACTTCAGCTGCTTCACTGACCTTCCATTATCATATAATCAGAGGTAGAAGTGATGATCACATACAATCTAGGAACAAGATTTGGCCACTCAGCTCAAGCCAGTTGTTATTCAATAAAACATTTCTCATGACACAAAATGGCAACTACCATTTAATTTTCTTAAATATTACATTTTTTAAAAAACTATTTTCTAACTTTTTTTAAAAAATAGGATCTAGACTTGTCCACAACTGGAAACATTCTTTCCTCATTCACTTTATGATCATTCAGGATCTCGTAAAAACTTTAATCAAGTCACCCCTTGCTTTTCTAAACTCCAATGAA
The DNA here is from genome assembly GCF_004010195.1 of Chiloscyllium plagiosum. Lineage (NCBI taxonomy): Eukaryota > Metazoa > Chordata > Chondrichthyes > Orectolobiformes > Hemiscylliidae > Chiloscyllium > Chiloscyllium plagiosum. The sequence continues at coordinate 21,130,708 of NC_057743.1, read as the reverse complement.
CTCAAGTCCAGTCTACCCAACCTATCCTTATATGATAACCCATTCACTCCAGGCAACCTCAAATCTCTTCTCAACCAGCTTTGACATTATTTGAGAGGATGTAAATATGAGATCTTAAAAGTGCACACAGAATGGGAGATATGGTATCACCATGTCCTGGAGTGAAGCTTTTCTTCATTATCGTATGAATAACTGAACAGAAAAAGGATGACATTCCATTAACCTTAATTATTTCTGTCCTTGCATACCAATTCTGCAGTCAGTCATTCTCCATTTAATACACAAGCTTTTTTAAAATTTGTCATGCTAACGTGAACACCTTGATATTTTGCATTATACTGAACCAGCCAGATTTTTATCCATTCGTTCTAGCTGCACAATGTTTGGCACCACTTGTAACTCCTCAGAAAATGAAGTAGCCCTTGACCAAATGCAGCAAAACCCAGACTATAGTCAGGCTTGATACATGGCAAATAACATTCATGCCACACAATTGCCAAACAATGACCATCTCTAAAGAGAATCCAAACATCCTTTGGCATGGCATATGGCATATCACTGAATGCCCCACTATCAGTATCCTGGGGACACTACTGACCAGAAGCTGAACTGAATCAGCTCCATAATGTGGCTACAACAGCAGGTCAAAGGCTGGAGTTTCTGTGGCAAGTAACTCACCCGATTGCTCAAAGCTGATCCGCAGTCTACATGGCACACATCAGGCGGTGTAATGGAATATTCCCCATTTGCTTGGATAAGTGCACCTTCGACAACCTTCAAGTTTGACACCATCTAAGACAAAACAGCCCACTTGATCAGCACCTTATCTAACATCTTCGACATTCACTCCAGCCACCATTGATCCGAGCAGCAGTGTGTGCATCATCTAGCATTCCAAGGCTCCTTAGACAGCCTTCCAAATCCACAGTCTCTAGTACCTGAAGGACAAGAGCAGCACATGCATGGGAACACCACCAAATTCCCCTCCAAGTCATTCATCATCCTGACTTGGAAATATATTATCCCTCACTGAGTGTCAAAGTCCTGGAATTCTCTCGCTGTAGGGAGATATTGTGGGTCTACCTACAACACGGACTGCAGTGATTCAAGACAACAGCTCACCATCGTCACTTCAAGGGCAACTAGGGATGGGCAATAAATGCTGACCAGTTAGATACATGTCCCACCCCAGAATTTTTTTTAAAAAGTGACAAGGATGACGTGTGCACAAATCTTCAGTTGGTCTGTTCAATCCTTTTCCGTCTCCTCTGTAAAGCCACTGCTGTCACTTGGCTACAGCAGCCTTGATTCACCACATAACATTAAGTAACAGCAGTCACTTAACAGAGTAAAAGTTGCAGAAGTAGTACTGAAAGATGGTCTTGGTTCAATTTATTCTCATACAGCTGCAACGCCTGCAATCAGCATCAGTGAACATGGAGAATTGTCTTGGTGAGTCCCATCCAAAACACAAACAGGACCAACAACATTTAACACTCAATTCTGGTTCTGTCTGGATATGGGTACCAACATTCACTCCAAACAGGAGTGAAAGAGCAGAATTTCAGAAGTGACAAAATAACATTGTGGAATGTTGTATTGGTGTAAAAGTGCAGAATACAGTAGAACAGAAATTAAATGGAAATCTATGGAAAAAAACTGACAGTTGTCCCTAGTACAAAGGAAGATGGCTGTAGTTATTGCAAAGTCAATCATTTTAGCCCCAGAAGATAACAGCATCTCAGACTGAACTCCTTTCAATTGCTTATAGTGAACTGTGTCCACGTCAAAGGAAGGCTGTTTCCTAATTGCTTGAACAGCACTAGCTTCACAATTTCTCCATCCGCCATCAACTTACTGTGATTTGAGCATATTCGATCCAAAAGGTTACACTGCAAGTAACACCTTCCAAACCACTAAACTGTCACCCAGAACAAGGAAAACAAATGCACTGGACTACCAAGTTTCGCTTCAGTCATGGTCTCCAGACTTCAGACAGATTGACCTTTTATTATCAGTGTTGGAACAGGTAATAAGTGCCTTCTTTGCCAGTCAAATCCACAACCTGAACATAAAGGTCCACAAATGCTGCTGGAATTGTTGCATTTTCAGAAAATTGTAAACTAAATGACAGTTAGTGCTGGACAAAATCAGCCAACATCTTTCAGACATTTTAAGCTTAACATAGGGAATGTAACAAACGCACACCTGGTGCGAGGTGAGAACTGAATACCCGTGCACCTACCCAATTTCAAGGGGTGGAAGCCAAGCTGCACCAAATTCTTTCATTTACCCAGTAAGAGTGTTGGACCATATTCCCCAGCAGGAGGAAAAATATTTTGGAAGAGGTTTCTCAATTACAGTTCAGGTACTTCAGGCATTTTTCACAACCTATACTTAAGGTTAGGCAGATCATTCAGTTGCCAATAGCTTATTATTTGTTTTGGTTAAGGGCTATGTCTAAAGCACGTGAAGGAGAAACATCCAAAACAAACCAAACTGGTAAGGGATCTAACTACTGAACTCAATTGCAGTCAAGTCCAAAAACTGGAGACATGAGCACAAACATCTCAGCTGAGGGAGTGCTGTATTAGTGGAGATTTTATAATCCCATATGTGTATCACTTTCCTGATAAAATTTAAATTATCCTTGGAATAGGTTTGGAGAGAAAGTGAGGTCTGCAGATGCTGGAGATCAGAGATGGAAATGTGTTGCTGGAAAAGCGCAGGTCAGGCAGCATCTAGGGAACAGGAGAATCGACGTTTCGGGCATTAGCCCTTCTTCAGGAATGAGGAAGTTGGTCCAGCAGGCCAAGATAAAAGATAGGGAGGAGGGACTTGGGGGAGGGGCGTCGGAAATGTGATAGGTGGAAAGAGGTCAAGGTGAGGGTGATAGGTCAGACTGGGGTGGGGGCGGAGAGGTCGGGAAGAAGATTGCAGGTTAGGAAGACGGTGCTGAATTTGATGGATTTGACTGAGACAGGCTGGGGGGAGGGGAAATGAGGAAACTGGTGAAATCCGAGTTCATCCCTTGTGGTTGGAGGGTTCCTAGCCGGAAGATGAGGCGTTCTTCCTCCAGCCGTAGTTTCGCTGTGGTCTGACGATGGAGGAGTCCAAAGACCTGCATATCCTTGGTGGAGTGGGAGGGGGAATTGAAATGTTGAGCTACAGGGTGGTTGGGTTGGTTGGTCCGTGCAAGAGCTTGAATAGGTTTGGAGGCAAGATTATATTAGAGGCAATCATTTTCAGTACTCTCCCATTCTGGAACTGAACTATTGGTTCATGATTTGTACTCTGGGAAAAATAAAATCCCTTTGTTCAGGGTGTTCCCACTGCCAAAAGGGAGGAGGCAAACATTAACATTCCAGTTATAGATTGCAGTATCCCTGTGTTCGTTGAGCAGCAGCATATCTCTACACATCGCTCCTTAAGGGCATTGTGGACCGACCTACGGCATATGGACTGCAGCAATTCATGACAGCTGCTCACCACCACCTTAAGAGTATCTAAGGATGGGTGAATGCTGACCAGCCAGCAACCTCAATATCCCACAAGAGAATAAAAGAGTGCTTGAGACATTACTGGTTCCAGAACAATATTATGGCAGTAGTTAGGATCTGTAGAGTCTATTTGGGGAGTAGCTATATAACAGACAGTATTCACTGGCCATCACTACATATCTTGGCAGAATCTAAAGCCACGAAAATTCAAGTACAGTTTTCCCAAGCGAGGTCAGAAACTACATGAAGCTGCAAATGTAACAATAATGAATATTCCAAAAATCCTTCATTTGTATTTTTGAATATACACAGCTAGTTAATTTCAGGCATTTTTCACAACTCCTAAAATGTTGCAAAAACAAATGAGGGATAACATCAATGGACAAAGCTATAAATTTAGAATTTGTTGTCCTTTTAAAAAGGGGGTTGCAATAAAATGAAGAGGTGGGGCAGAAAGACAAAGACAGAAATAGCAAACTGAGAAACAGCCAGCTACAACAGCACTGGATCCATTAAGAATACTGTGCATTACTGGTTTGAGAATGCTCATTTAGTCCACAGTAGTTCACAGTAAATTTCTTCATCTGATAATTTTCAAGACTGGTAAGACCCAAACTTGAGTTCAACCAACCAATTTTTTAAAAAAACAAATCTATAGTCTAAACCCCACATTTTCAAACAGACACAGAGGAAGCTCTGGTGAGAGTTTATCAAAGAAATAAGAATTCAGTGTGCAGCAAGTATTTACAGCAAGCACCAGAACTCTAACTCTTCAACTATTTTACAGGGGAAAATATTAACTAACCTACTGGTGTCCTTCGGTACATGCAAAATTACACAAAGAACAGAACACCAAATGAAGGGTAGAAGAAAAAAAAGCAAATGGCCATAAGTTTTTCAACCAAAAAGCTTTTACTGGAGAGGTTGGAAGATAAAATTTGCCGCCACAATGAATAACTGATGAGAACAGGAGACACTCGAGTGGAATATAAAAGGAAAAACAGTATGCTGACACATTCAGATGAACAGAACAGGATGTGAAGCATAAATGCCAGATGAACTCATCAGGCCAAATGGGCTGCCTATGCTAAACAACCAACACATGTAGGTAAGAAAGAAGCTTGACTCAATTTCATATACCTTTAGTCAGGCATTTGGAAGTCCAGTGCAATGTGCCATCATTCATTGGTTAGAGAAAAACCAACTGGTTCATGGCAGATTCTTAAATCCATCTACTCGAGAAATTATAAATCCTCAGAAGCAATAAGTGGTACAGGTGAAAGGTTTGTATAAATTCAACTAAACAAATTAAAGTATTCTGATAATTCTACATTTTTAAAATTCAAGAATGGTTTTCACTGACATATGAATGATTTGAGTTTCATCATAAGTAAAATTCAATCAAGGCAAGCTTAAATTAACTAAAGAGTAGCTTCGCCATGATTCAAGGTAACAGAGCCAGACAAGTAAGGGAGGCTCTGGCTCTGTGCAAAGCAATTGAAGTTTCAGTAAAGTTAGCCATGACACCTTAGAATCCATGGGATGGAGCAGCAGAGGTCTCATGGCTTTCCTGTTGAAAGGGGCTTGTGTAACTGTCAAATGAGAACAATGCAGCTCATCATCCTACCAATTCTCTCCTCTTCACATGAGGTGAAATAGACTTAATACTTACCACTGGTATTCACAAATGAAGCATAGCTACTTGGCAAGGAAATAAAGAACGCTGATCCCTGCAGAAATGCACCAGAGCAAGTCAGTAGCTTCCTTATAGGCAAATGCTCTAGATGATTGTCTGAATGGTACATTACTTCAAGACACAAATTCTGCAAAAATCAGTGTCTTACTAATCAAACTGAATCTTAAGAAACTTAAGGTTGGTAAACGAAGGTATGCTTGACAGTCACACTGGATTAATATAAAGTTTTTGATTATAATCAGTTCTACTTGCTACAATTTTAAAGATAAATAGAAAGAGTCAACACTGGGCTAAGACTCAACTGCACTTCTAATGATTATGGAACTACCTGGAGATAAATTTCCAGCAATGTCAAGGAGGGACCACTTTTATGGCAGCGTTTTAATGCAGTATTTTGAGTGAGTAAATCCTTGTTAAAATAAACTGCATTGAAAACAATATACTTGCCTTTTATAGAAAAGGCATATTAGCCTGACTTTCCATGCAGAACTTAACTGGAGTCATAGAAAATCTCCTCAGAATAAAATGGAGTTGATAGGCATGGTGGTAGGGCAAGATCCAGCCTAAAAATATGATACAAAGATATGCGCCAGTATAAAGGTCTTGATTCAATGGCAAAGTGGCCTACATGGGGCACATTAACAGAGGATGCTATTAAGGCATCAAAGTCCATGTCACACCTACTTGTATCCCACACAGTAAAGGAGGGAAGTTTGTTGGGAAAGATTAAGATTGCTCAGGTGTTTTATTCTCAAGGTGTATGGATGCACTACCAGGCCAATTAAACTAAAAACAGTGCTACATTGTCTTAAAAGATGACTGGTTAGGCCTCAAACAGTATCTAGTTTGAGAAAGCACAAGTGCACGAAAGAGGAAAAGACAGAAAGATAGAGGGAGAGGAGTGTGCAGACTCAACACATACTCAATGTTACATACCCGACTTAGTGGATGATGACAGAACACAGTAATTTATACAAATCAGTGTCAATTTGGTCACCTGGTCGACTTTTGATTGCCTTAAGCCAGGAGAATTATCTCCCATGTTGATCTGCTTCCTAAACTGGATTATGGCTTAATGCAAATACAATTTTACTGGGTGTGAGCAATGCCAGCATTTGTTACTCATCCCCAACCACCTCCAAGGGAAGCGAGTTGTCTTCTTAAACCACTACAACGTAACGTTTGCACTGATTCAATGCTGTAAATGAAGTTTCAGTATTTTGATTGAGCAACAGTGAAGAAACAGTAACTTGGTCCCAAGCCAGGGTGGCATGTGGCTTGGAAGTAAATTTGTAGGGGTGTTGCCCACGCATCTGCTCACCTTGTCCTTCTACATGCTCAATGTCATGTTTCATAAGTCGTAATGAAGGGGAGTTCATGCAGTGCAAACTGCAAATGGTACACACTGCTGCCTCAAAGTGGTGGTGGAGGGAGTGAATGCTTACGGTCATGAATAGAATACAGATCAAGCAGGCTGCTTTACCCTGGATGGTGTTGAGCATCATGTGCTGTTGGAGATGCAAGTGGAGAGTACCCAATACACGTATTTATGACATGGATGTGGTGGTTAGGCTTTAGGGAGGCAGGTGAGGTAGTCACAGCAAAACTCCCAGGCTCTGACCTGCTCTCACTGCCTCAGGATGCATTCAATCAATCCCAACCCCATCCATGGGCAGTGACAGTGGGTATTCAGCAATGGTGATGCCATTGAATATAAAGGGAAAGTAGCAAGATTCTCTCTTGTTGAAGACCATAGTCACTGCCCAACATCTGTGGTGCAAATGTTATCTAGGCCTTACTGCATTTGAACAAGGACTGCTTTCAGCATCTGATAAGTCTCAAAAATGAAAAGTACCGAATATTGCATAATCAGCAAACATCCCTATATCTGACCATATGCCAATGAAAGATTTACTGATGAAGCAACTGGGGACAGGTGGGCTTAGGGCATAAACACATCTGTTGGAGGACAAGAGATGCTGTAAAATTATGCTCACGATAGTGCACAGGCTAACCTGATTTTTTACAAGATTAGAGTGGTGCTGGAAAAGCACAGCAGGTCATGCAACAGAGGACGAGGAAAATTGACATTTCGGGTAAAAACTCTTTGGAATTTGCCTATCCAATGCTTCATATGGAAAGAAAAATATTGGAGCAAGATTATAACTTTTTCAAAAACAGAAGTTGCTAGAAAAGCTCAACAGATCTGAGAAAGGGTCACCAGACCCAAAATGTTAACTGATTTCTCTTCACAGATGCTGCCAGATCCATTGAGCATTTCCAGCAACTTCTGTTTTGTTTCTGATTTACGGCATCTACAGTTCTTTCAGTTTCATATAATCTTTTAGCAGAGAGTTATACAGCTGGTTTTCAATGCACAGTGACGCTAAGAATGTGTTCAATTCCCACAGTGGCTGAGGTTACCATGAAGAACTCTCCTTCTCCGCCTCTCCCCTCATAAGGCACGGTGACCCTCAGGTTATACCACCACCAATGAGTGCGCACATCCCTAATATCCGGTGAGACTATGGCAACTTTATACAATTGAGTTACATCATCCAAGTATACAATCAGTACTCCCGTAGAGGTGTTTAAATGGTTGAAGTGATCGAGTACACATGAACTTGTCTTCTATAACTCCCAATTTAACTTTGACTGCACTTCACAGTTACCCAGAGAATTTTCAACTTTCAATTACAACTAAACTATAAAGAGAATACCTATATATGGATGAAGTGAAAGGAAGTTCCAAGCCATCATTTAATCTGGGGCTCACAACAGAGGCTACAAACTTTATTCTGAAATTCAGTAGTAATCTGCGTTGCTACAGTATTCCTCAAGCAAAAGATATCCTGACAGAACCCAGGAATTAAATCAGAAGCTTGATACTTTGTCCAAAGTATCCATTCTTGCACTTCAGAGTATTATTCCAATTCAACTGGCAGAAGGGCCTGTAATGTTCTGCGCTGTAATGTTCTAGGTTCCAAGTTAAGAATCTGCCTCAACTACAGTACGCACAATTAAAAGTGCTGGGATCCACCTGCTCCTCTAGTAAAGGTACCGTTCCAACTTACTGCAACTGTGCATGTAGTGACCCAATTTCCAAATCAGCACTTTTCACAGACTGAATGCTTTCACACCAACTGTCCTGGATACAGCAGAGGCTAGGGAGGCTACCAGTATTCAATTTCAAAAATAGATCTGGAACAAGAATAATCTAAGGAGTGCAAGGATGCAGCACTATTTCCTGTATACTGCACTCCTAATATTTAGTGCAGTAGGTGATGTTGGGTACTCAGAAAAGCCAAAACAATATAATAAACATTTAAAAACTGCACAACACAAAGATGGGAATTGTGCATTTGGGAGTACGAAGTACATAAATTGGATGAAAAAATTGCAGTGGACTCAACTTCATAGGAATAAAATTAATCCACACGAACAAGGTATTAAACTGTTAACTCTTCAGTTGTTACATCAGCTACACACTTGTGCATTCTGCTCCAAGTCACCCTTCTATTCCAGAAAGAAATACTCTGCTTTCTATATTACTAATTTCTCATTTTTATAAAAGCTAATTATCATTTTTTCTTCATATTTTGACTGTGGTCTCAAATTAGCAATATTTATGGCTTTAGGAGTGACTAAAATGAAACTTACATACTCTAACATCAAAAATGGAAAAGTTGTTGAAGTCGATTATAAGAGACATAGTAACAGAACAAGGCTATTTACATGAGTTTACATAAGGGAAATCATGCCAAACTAAGCTTCCTTTTAAAAAAAGTAACTAGAAGAAGGAATTGAGGGAGAACCAATGGATGTGGGTGCTTGGATTTCAGGAAGGCTTTTGATAAGGTCCCACAGAAGAGCCTACAGAGTAAAATTAAACAGGATTGCAGGTAATGACGGATTGAGAATCAGGAGAGAGACTGGAAACAGAATGGAAATAACTGGATTATTTTCTGTGTGGCATGCAGTGACTAATGACGGATTGCAGGGATCAGTTTTCAGATCACAACTATTCAATCTACATAATTGACGTGAATGACTGAACCAACTCATATTTCTATGTTTGCTGTTGACAAAACAAGGTACAGTTGAGAAAGACATGCTGCTACAAGGCAATCTTAACAAGTTGAGTGCCTTTGGGCAAACACGCCAGATGCAGCACAACACAGCTAATTGCGGAGTTAGACACTTGACTGTGAAAAGCAGCATTATTTAAATAGTGATATATTGTGCACTGTTGATGCAGAAAGGGATCTGGTTGTCCTTGCACACCAGTCAATGGAAGTCAACAGCTGCAAAAATTCAGAAGACAAAGGATATGTTGGCCTTCCTTGCAAGAGGAAGGGTTTTCGGAAGTAGGGATGTCTTACTGCAATTATACAAGGCCTTTGTAAAACTGATGGAGATGCTTATGCAGTTTTGGCCCCCCCACGCAAGAGTAGATATTCTTAAAAGAAGCTGTTCAGAAATTTTATTACATACCTGTGGAGCAGGTGCTACCTGAACGCAGCCCTTCTGGCTCAAATGTGCCACCCACTGTGCCACAACTGCCCATGCCATAGAGTGTGCAGTGAAGTTTCACTAGGCTAGGGATGCAGGACGGTCATAGGAGGACAGATTGGCTTGACTTAGCCAGTATTCAGAGTTTAAGAATAAGAAGGAACCTGACTGAAAATGTATAAAATTCTAAACAGGGCTAGAAAGAATAAATGCAGGGAGGCTGCTTCACCTGTTTTTTTTTTGGGGGGGGGGGGGGGGGGGTGTCTCGTCTAGTCATTTCAGACCAGGAGGAGGAAACATTTCTTCCCTCAGAGGGTGGAATTCGCTACCACAGAAGTCAGTGAGTACATGCATGAAAGATATTGATGTTTTTATCTAAAGATTTATCAAACGCATGGAAGAAAACAGTACATAACATGGAGGGGGAGGATCATCCATGATCATATGCATACTCAACAGGCCGAATGGTCCTGCATGTAGACTGTATTCAGGGAATACATGGTATACTATACCTACCAAAGTGGCATCAAGATCACCAAGACTTGTAAAACCATGAACCTTCACAGCAATAACTGAATGTAATTTGAACTCAGTCCAGAAATTCTTCAATTTTACTACTTTTTTTGGGTTTGGCAGAAACAAGTGTCCAAGTTTTGCATCTTCCTGGGCTACGTGCACAAAATTTAAGGTCCAACTATTGATATTGACAGCTTTTAAACTTTAAGCCCAATTTAAGCTTAATCCTCCAGCAACTGCAACAAGAATAACCAGTTGCAAGCCTCTGGGACAAACAAATAATGAACCCAATACCAAGAGAATGGAATTGGGTCAGACTGTCAGGACTTGAGAATCTCCAGAGCTTTGCAGCCTTCAATTTGGTCAATAGCCCACTGCTCATGCTGCAATAACAGTGTGCTGTGTTCTCAACAAATTACTATTTCCATAGCTAAAGAAAAAGAAAATTTGACTGTCTTTACTAGATGGAGCAATTGCCCTCTTCCATAACAATGCAATCTGCGGTTACTGTACAAACATAGGCAAACCATGTTCAGATTTTGACTCTTACATTTGCATCAAAACAAACCATCTAAAACAAATTAAAGGAAAATCTAGAAGACTGGCAAGCCAAACAACTCCAAGTGAGGAGTTAAAAACTAAATACCGAAATTTTAAATACCCAATTGAATGTATTAGTTAATTCTATCCTTTAGTGAAAACTAAAAGGTACAAAATTATAAAGGTAAATACTCCTGATTCTACAGTAGTTAAAGCAGAGATGTATTAGCAATGATCTACAGCTTAAATGGCGCAGAGAATGCACATTGTAAGTTATTCTTGTGAGTAGTTTCAGTCACTGCCAGCACTATTTAAAAATATGCAAATTCCACAACAGAAATTCAAATATATTTATGTAAGGGTAAATAAAATCAAAGGACCACATTCGACTTAACTAAAGAATGTCTGGAGAGCTCAGACCTACAACATGTGGGAAATCCTCAATGGCTTTGGCCTCCAGCTGGAGTAACCAAGCTCTGGGTTTGGAGCTCGATCAGCAGCTGAGGCACTATGAACTCGAGAGAAGTTCACAGATTGCATACCTCAGAACATGAACACCCAGTTGTTTAAGCAAGAAGAGACTGAGGAAATAGGTGACTACTAGACAGAAGGGGATCAGGCATTGGAGAGGGAATCCTCCAAATGCACCTTGCTTCCACACTTTTTATCAGCATGAGTAGAAAGTTTAGAAGAGCAACAGCAGTACGAGAGAGGAATAGACAGGTGCTTCTGCAGCCATGAAAAAATGACTCCAGTACGTTGCCTCCTAGGTGCCAGGATATCACAAAACAGCTGAAATAGATAAACAGTTAGAAGTCAAGGTCCATGTTATTGATATTAACAAGGAAAGGAGAGAGAAATTAGGTAATACAAGCAGGCTTCAGGGAATTAGGTCAGAAATTGAAGTGCAGAACTCTAAACACCAATCGCCAGTTTACTCTTGATGCCATACAGTAGTAAAAGTATAGAAGGATGCAGATGAATCCATGGCTCTATAGATGGTACTGGAAGGATGGCTTCTGTGGATCTGTACAAGTTGGACCAGAATAGGACTAACAGCCTTGCAGGAAATACTGTTGGAATGGTTTTAGTTCAAAGGGGAAAGAAGCAGAGATGGACTTAGAAGTTAAAACGAGAGCAACTGAGTTTGGAAAGCAGAGGAAACATGGGCTAGGTAAGAAGGAAACAAGTTTAGCAAGACTAAGTGGAATATACAGTGGAAGAGGAAAATAGAGATACACATCAGGGTGGAGGACTTTGAAAGGGGAGGCATAGTGGGTTTCGAAGCATCGAGAGGATAAGTCCACAAGTTTGGAGAGATGGAGCCTAGGCTATTGAGGGAGGAGATATCAGGGGCCATGGTAATTTTTTTTTTTTTAAGATTAGATTAGTGTGGAAACAGGCCCTTTGGCCCAACAAGTCCACACCTACCCACTGAAGTGCAATCCACCCAGACCCATTCCCCTACATTTACCCTTTCACCTACACTACGGGCAGTTTAGCATGGTCAATTCACCTAACCTGCACAATTTTGGACTGTGGGAGGAAACCGGAGCATCCGGAGGAAACCCACGCAGACACGGAATTATTTTCAAATCCCTTCTGGCTACAGGTCAGATACAAGGCTTCTGTTAACATTGCTCTATTATTAACAAAGGAATTAGGATTAGACCAAGAAATTACAGACCAGTCAGTCCAACCTCAGTGGTGGGGAAGTTATTAGATAGAATTCTTAGGGACAGAATACATCTGTACTTGGAGAGACACTGATTAATTAGGAATAGTCAGCATGAATTTGTCAAACAAAGGTCATATTTAACAAATTGTTTTATTTTAAAGCACTAAGAGTCAATGTGACTGATGTATTTGATGTGGTCTGTGTGGATCTTCGAAAGGGTTTTGAGGCTGGAAGTCAATATAGTAGTGGAGTGCTGTCTCTTTCCAGTGGGATGTCACAGTTTGGTGCTGTGGTCATTGCTGTTTGTTGCATACATTAATGATTGGACTTAAATGTAGGGAATATTATCAAGATGTTCATGGTGGCATAAAAATTGTAGGGCAGCAAATAGCAAGTAGGATAGCTGTAACCTGCAGGCTATCAACAGTGTTTGGGTCAACCAGACCTAGTAGTCACAAGTGGAATCCAACCCAGAAAAATGCGGTGATGCACTTGGGAGGGTTACTCTATAAATGGTAGGACCCCGGAAAATACTGAGGATTAGATGGATCTTGATTTGTATACCCAAAGATCTTGAAAAGGTGACATACCAGGTAGGTAAGGCAGCCTTTATGAGCACAGCACAAAATACAAGAGCAAGAAAGTTATGCTGAAGCTGTATAAAGCTCTGGTGAGACCACAAATGGAGTAATGTTTTCATTTCTGGTGACATTATAGCAGAGTTGTGGATGCTCTGGAGATGGTGCAGAGGAAAAATATCATACCTTGCCCCAGCTGAAAGGTCTGAGCTTTGAGCGAAGACTGGATAGGTTGAGGTTATTTTCCTTGAAACAGCAAAAGCCAAGAGGGCACCTGTTACATGTATAGAAGGTCATGAGGGTAAAAGATAGAAAAAGTGCCTTCCTATTTCACTCTATCAATAATCAAGGGGCAAAGATTTAAAAGATCCTCAGGACAGTTGAGAATTTTCTGCTCCCACTAAGGTTGCTGGGAGTCTGCAATTCTGCCTGTAAGGGTCATTGAGGCAGAAACTCAACATTCAAGCAGCATTTAGATAGTCACTTGTTTGGAAGTTAGAAAATGGGATTAATAGGGTTGACCACAGAATAAACCAAATGACCTCTTTTTGTGGCAAATTTCTAAGTCTATACTGAATACAGTTGCTAACAAGCATCAGTTAGCCACAATTTAATTAAGCTTAACTTTAATCAATCATTCTCTTTTAGTTCCTAGGATGTTACCTGAAAGGCTAAATTAGTGTACTAATTGAATTTTCACAGCAGTCATGTCAATTCTTAGAAACTGAGCTGCCAGTTGATAAAGCAGATTTTGAACCTACTTTTCATTACTAGAGAATAATTTAACTACTGTCATAACCTGTTTGGAGACTGGAGAAATTATTCTCCAGTCTCCAAACAGGTTATGACAGTAGTTAAATGCAAAATGAATGCAGAATATCTCGATTAGGAAAAATAAGGACAACTACTTACGCAAAAGATTAATTTGGTGCGCATCTAGTTACACAACTTAAAATAAGCCAAACAGCTGATAACAAGAGGAAAACTACAGGAGCACGAAAAACTATCCTTTTTTTTTTAAAGTGTTAAATTACTTTTCAGCAATTAGTTTGAAGATGAGCCAGTGATTATTATCACCGATTTAATTATTTTCAATATAGTGTATTTGCTTCAGCCTGTGCACAAATGTTTAAAAAAAATGTCACAGACAAATTGCAGTATCAATTAATGTGCTCACAATTTAGTTTAATGCTGCAATTTTTTTCAAATAATTTTACTCATGTTCACCTTTCAACTACAGTGAATGTCACTAGTCTTTCACCCTGTGCACAGTAATCTTCAGTTAAATTATCCAATGGACTGTAAATTTGGCACATATTACTGCAGATTACATACTTGGCTTTCTCCATGATGTCATACTAGCGTGAATTCATTCAACATGGATCAGACCACATTCCATGTATCACATTTTGGCAATCAAGATTACTGGAATTCAGAACGAAGATGTATACTCAAATCAGAACTGAAGACATTAATCCCACTGGACTAATTTCATAATTCAGTGCAGTAATAACTTTTGTTTATACTTGTTTGAGATTGTTCTAGTCAACAGCTGAGTCATGATTGTCTGCTCCCCATTAGAAAAAGTTCCAAGCATATTAATATACAGAGAGAGATCATTCAGCTATAAATTGGCTCTTATGTTTCTGCTACTCTTCAGTGAAGAATGAGATGCACAGTACCAAAGTTTCTATTTCTTTCAAATGAAAATTAAAGGTTATTACAGGATCTGAAGTACCTAAATACAGAGAACCTAAAGCTGAGTGAAGAAAGTTTGTTGGGACATGGAGCGACGAAATCAATGGGACCCTGCATTAACTACACAAGTTTATGTGCAACCCTGTAACAGGAGTTATTTCACCTGCGCCAAGCTGTGCTTAGTGTAACACTTTGATTAAATGCATTACTCAACTAAAGCAGACTGAAAACACCAGAAGGCGCAAGAGACCTGACTCATCCTTGGCATTGTATTTTCTTACCCTTTGAAATTTACAGAACTGCAGAGTAGGTGCGCCACTACAATAAAAATACAAACACAGACACCTTGGAACCAGTGACCTAAAAACAAAGTGTGCCTCATGGATACAGTTCTTTGTCTTTCCTAATGAGATCACTGTACATCTGATCATATGTAGTTTTGAAATCGTATATATTTGGCTTGTCCGGAGCCGGTCCTGGTAGCTTCACGTGTGTTCCTGTGCCAAACGAACGGACATTGAAGCCTTTTTTGCTGCAAGAGGGAAGAGAAATAAACAACCTTAGAATTCAGAAAATCTCAAATAACTTCAATACCATGAAATATTAAGCAACTTCTAAAGAATCAATTGTATGAACATCTTGGAACCTGGAACATTTGAGAAACTAAGTCTGGCAGCACCTGGGGAGAAAGAAACAGAGCCAACCGAATCTGGTAGGCCTCTGCAGAACTGAACTTCTGAAGATTCAAAGTTAACTCTGTCTCTCCACAGATATTCCCAGATCTGAGTTTCTGCACCATAGTCAGTTTCAAGTTTCTAGAATCCACAGTATTTTGCCTGGATATCTTAAAAAGGTTAATCATTTAAAACCAACTAAACTGATGGCATACAGGGGGCAAATTGCAGAATCCTCAACAGTGACAGGGCAGTTGTGCAAAATCTTGAGTTTCCAAACTAGCTGGGTGATGATGATAGAAGAAAGGAGTGTAAGTGCAGTGCTGGACATGGACAGATTACTTAGTGGTCTCAACAGATTTCAGCTACAGCTACCTTATGACCAGTCACTATGAACCCACAAGTTTATATCAGCTAAATAAAATGCTTTCAGAATTTGCTGTACAGCACACAAAATAAGGTATTTTGGCCAGCCAATTGATTAGCTAACTTTTCATTGTGTAGCAAATTTATAGTCATCAAATGATTCAATGTGACTTCAAACTGGAACCCGATTCAAAATTCACTTTCCAAATTAGCTGTCTTGCTATTCACCCAACACACCTTGGAACATGAAATACAAGACAACAGGGTGTGTATTTATGATAATTACCTGGACACAGCCCTCAGTGTTTAGCTGCTGCCACTCATTCCCAAGTTTCAAAACGCTTCAATGGCTGAGTCTGATTTAAGAGCATTAAAACATTACTCCAACTGAAGAAACGTATTTACTTCAATGCTTGTCTGCAAAATTAGGACAGCAGGGCGGCTCAGTGGCTAGCACTGCTGCCTCACAGCACCAAGGGACCCATGCTCAATTCCTGTCTCAGGCAACTGTCTCCCTGTGCCTGCGTGGGTTTCCTCCCACAGTTCAAAGTGCAGGTTAGGTGAATTAACCATTATAAATTGCCCATAGTATTCAGGGATGTGTGGGCTAGGTGGATTAGTCATAGAAGATCCAGATAAATAGGGTAGGGGAATGGGTCAAGTTGGAATGGTGTGGACTTGTTGGGCCAAATGGCCTGTTCCCACAACGTAGGGATGCTATGAAAATAGTGCACAAATCCAAACACTTCCAACCAAGATTTTTTAATAATGTACTTCCACAATAAATTTTGCCCAGAACAGTCACGAGATGCTTGGGTTTGTCAAGCGAAAATATCAAATCTCAAAAAATTCTCAATTAACATACCCGCTGATGAGCTGAAATGGCTAGATTATTTCAAAACAATCACAAGCAACAATTTGCACCCATAGTTTTTGTTAACATATTTGCATTTTCCTACACATACCATATTTCTCTTGTTTATCTACAAATTATACAGATAGAACAAAAAGAAATTAAAAAGAGTTGAGTGGTGCTAGCAGCTGCAGAGTGGTACAACTCATCCTGCAAGTTACTTCAAGTACTGTTGCTGCATTGCATTGACTATGAATAGTCAAACAGCCACAAGCAGTGGAAGAAAATTTTTCAAATACAACAGAATAAAACCAGTCCTCTCTGCAAAAAGCAATTTACTAAAGCAAGCTGCATATGCCATTAAACAAAAAGATTTATTACGAGGCAAATCAAAGTAAAAATTATGAATCAAGATGAATTTCTTTATTGTAAGTAGTGATGGGTGCAAGATATCACTGCATGTGTGAAAGAATCTGAATTTCCAAACTTAAATGGAAGCGGAGTCAAATTCCAAATACAGAGAAACCTTAATTAGCTGAACACGGATGGGGACTGTTTTGTTTGGATAATCAAATGTCGGATAAACACAGTTTAGTCAAGCATCCCGACCTTGTTCGGATATAAATCGGCATTCCTCTATAGTCAAAATATTTCTAATTCTGTACTACAAAAGTATTTTCATTAATATGTCAATATAGAAACTGGTGTATCAAACAATGATAAATATAAAATGCTTATTTGGCTGCCCCAAGCCTACATAAACAGTAGGTGTTCCTTGCTCAGTTTGCGGACTAGTTATACTCCATAAGTTTCAAATTTGTTTGGTCTCTAAACTGCTATTAAGAGGAAAAAATGTAGGTAGATTAAGCAAATAATTGCAAGTCTGAATCCTTTCTTACAGGAGAAGGCTGCAAAAAAATTACTTCGAGCACCCTTGACCGGAGATTACAGGTAGCCCCATGACAGAACTCAGCAACTTAAGTTAAAGTTTAAACAATTTAAGTAAAATAATACAAGTGGCAGATAATATCTCACTGATTATTACATTGAAGGAAGAGTCCAGCTGTTGGGTAGAATTGAGAGCATGCATATAAGATATTTGGGATGGTCTTACACCTTAGATAATAAAAGATCCTTGGCTCATTTCTTGGTCAGAGTCAGTTGATCTAAGTCAGAATTGTGTTAGAGTCAACTGGTCGCCATTTACGCATGGTAGTGGAGAAGATGGGGAAAAAAAACAATAGTTGCCAATGTTTCATTCCAAGAAAGTCCACAAGAAATGTTGGGTAAGGACAGGCCATTTTAGCAAGAGATCAAGAGATTCCATGGAGTTGCACCCCATCAAGAGGCTACATATAACGAGGATTGGAGAAAGATTCACAGATAATGTCAAATTTGCATCAAACAAGCTATTAAACTATCAGTGAAGGGCAATGACCTTTCACTTGACTAGTAGTTTATGATCATGATCCCTTTCCAGATGAAGAACTGAAGGTGCATCAGCCCATTAAACACTGTGGTCTGAAATAGAAATTTAATTGAAAACATTAAAAGCAGAAGATAGCACTAGATTGATGACTCATCATTAAAAAATATATTACACAACATATTCAAACAAAAATATGCAAACTAAGAAAACAACTTTTGACCTAGAAAATTGACAAGAGTGTGGAAAGTAAACTCAGTATTCATTTTCACTATTCAAGACATTTGAACCCAAAACATCACTTATGAGTAAACATCCATACTGTGCTTTTGTAGGGCATCACAATAATCCCTGTATCTGGTAGAATCTGTTGATCCCTACTGTCTCTCTCTTTAGGAGCTAAGATCAAGAGAACTGTTCTTTTGAAAAAAAAAGAACAAAGTTTAGATCTGAAAGTGCTGCCAGAGAAAGGTAATGGAAACAGATTGAATAGTAAATTGCAAAACAGAATCAAATACTGTATATCCTTGAAAAAAGTCTGCATATCTAGACAAAGTGGTTCTTTCGGAATTTTGAACCACTGCAATCATGAATGCCCAAATGGCAAAGTTCTCTTCAAGAAACATCATACCTGACAGTCAAATGAAACTACCAGTTCTTAACAGGCACTGCACACCAATACACCAAGCTGATTTCACCTAAAAATCCCCCAAATAATCCAGATCTAGATTCATATTTTTGAATTCAGTGATTAAGGTGAATAAAACTATGGAACACAGTTGCAAACAGCTGCAAATGCCATCCAGGCAGACAGGTTGACTGGAGAAGAAGTTATGCTTAAAAAGATAAAGAAATTCAGGAAGGATTTGAATTTAGTAATCAGGTGGTCTCAAATTAGAAGCCCAGGTAGTCTTAAAAATTATTTTATCAGATGCAAGCACACTGCTACGGCCAGCTTCTAATGCCCACTCCTAACTGTGTTGAAAAGTGGTAAACCACCTTCTTAAACTACTCCATGTATCTAGTTTAAGTACACCAACAGAAGTAGTTTCAGGATTTTGACCCAGCAAAATGTTATGGCTCCATGGCAGGATAGCATTGATTGATGAATTGTAGGAATGTTTAATATTTAATCTGCATTAGAGATTCATGAAATAAACAAGGCAAGTAATTCAAGTGCATCTCCATAGGTGACATGCAGGAATAATAAAATTCCCAGGATAAAAAGAAAAACATCCAAGGACACCTTGGACAGTCAGTCAGTGCTCTAACTTTCAGAAAACTTGTTCTGAAGGGTTAAAGTTTAGCAGCAGACAGTTTGAAACCCAGTGCACTCATTTGCAATTCAAGTGATGCAACATTATTAGTTGAGGCAAATGGGGTCAACTAGTTTGTCAAATAATAAGTTGTTAAATTCTGATGTGCGCAAGATCTTGCTGAATTTTTACTGATAGTTACAAGATGTTGAAAGCATCACATTAATATTTATGTTCTGGAAAAGGACAAAACAGAAGAACACATGAACTGTGGATTTGATTCATTTTGTGTGTCAGATCAACAGGCAGTTCATAGATCTTGACCGCATTGAAATATTCTTTTTAGAAGGATTTTTGTTTATTCAAAGATCCCAAACATACTGACTCATATTAGCCAAATGCTATTTACTTCACTCAAGCAAACATTTCATGCACTAGCCTAGACAAGAAGTAGCCAAACTTTCTGTTGTGGATAACACAGGCACTTCAAGACTACAAGGTAAAAACAATGACTGCAGATGCTGGAAACCAGATTCTGGATCAGTGGTGCTGGAAGAGATCCAGACTTCAAGACTACATACAGTTTAAAACTACACTCCATTTGAAGCCTTGTTGGTAACAAATCTGAGCATTGATTTAATTTTATCAAAAGAAGCACTTTCATAACATTTATAATAGAAGAGCCCAACAAGTCCACCTCCTTCATGAGTAATGGACCTCACCCACCATATGTCCTGTTCCCATGCCTCACATTCCTTTAAGAATATGTTTGGGCAAATTGGCTTGAAGAGCTGCGATCAACTTCTGTAGGATTTTGTCAAAAAAAATCTATGTAATGCCTCAAGTCTAACTTAATCCAGTTACATAGCTCTTGTGCTAGATACCACAGCTACTCAAGTCTCCAAATCCACAAAATTCAAACTAGTAGTTAATAGAAAGAAAATTGTGCTGCCTCCAAATTGCTTGGCAAACTCATAGCTGGTGCCACCCAACATGCCCAACTTGACATTCATACTTTTCATTAGGGTATCCTAGGTGAACAAAGAAACTACAGCCATCCAAAGACCAAGTGCACCTGAACTTTCCAGAAGAAAGGGTTGCGCAGAGACTCAGTCATGTTTACACAAAGCTTTGAACTGTTGATTTATGTTCAGAATATAAATCACAACAAAACTGCACTCAAATTGCTGGCTATTAAATGACTAGTTTAAACATATTTGATTAGATCACGAGCTCAACATTGCCGTTACTTTATAATATGGTTGTCATATTACATTAAAAAGAGCACAGTAGTTTCGCTTAATGTCAACAATATCTAGCCTGAATGCAATCTTAACTGACGCCCAATCTAATACTGATGGGAAGTGGAGAAACTTTGGATGGTGAAAGGTTTCTGTACTTCAAGTGAATTCAGGCCATAGAACTGAACGCAACATTAAAGCAAAGCCAAACTGCTGAGCAAGTGAAATGAGTTAAGACAAAAGCGGATTAAAAATGAGCAGACTATAAAATGAGATTCGAAGAATTTACCGTATCATACTATATTCCAACAGCCTTAAAATTCAGAGGATAAATAGGGCTCATGGTAATTCTGAAAACTCTCTCCAAATGGTTTTTAAAGTTGGATTCTGTGTGAAGCAAATTTATTTTACACCTCAAAAATTCACAACTTGAACTCAAGTTCACATATGTTTGTCTTATTATGGGTCCAATTTGATAGCTCCAGTATTTCAGCAGCATTTCCTTCAAATATTATCTTAATTCAATCATGTGATTTGTTTAGGTTTTATATATGCTTTTGCAACACTACTTATCTGCTTTGAATTCCATCTTACAAAATACACGGTCTTGTCACATATGATGCGTTAGCAGAAACTGCAGAGTCACCGCCCTTTCACTTGGGGACGGCAGAGGAAATATTAAAAATTCAATTACCCATTTCAAAAAGTAATCACTAACTTAAAATCTATAGCATGATGGGAAATTAGGGTCTCTGATCAAAACCAACTGCGCATTCAACCTAACATATAGTAACTCATTTGGTATAGCAATAATTTCTTTATATGACAGAATCTATGAAGTTTCCAACTACAAGCTATGTACTTGTACTTAAACCTATTTGCTAACTATTCTGTTGGCAACTGCACCTCAAAATTTCAAATGCCTGGGTTTCATTTAGACATTAAGCTGAATTCTGTTTTTGTGCTTCATTTTAGGATTCCGAGAAACCAAGAAATGCATATTATAAACAAATTTTATGGGCTCTAGAAAATCTGTTTTGTAAGGTTGAAGCTTTAACAAGGAGAAAAAAAAGTTTTAAAAAGTGCCATGTAAAATGAAAGCAGTCAACCTAGTATTCAGGTTAAATAGCATAGATTTAGAACAACGCACTTTTAGAAAGCTCCACAAGATTGTGGTAAAATGGTTGAAAACCACCACCTGCAAAGCAAAGAACATTCAGTGGAGGAGTTCAAAGCAAGTAACTGCACAGGATTTGCTGTTCCTATTGCTGCAATAAAGCAGGAGACGACAACACCACATATCTGCACAACTGCAAGTATGGCTTATCTTTACCAAAACAGGAATCAGAACAGAGTTCCAGGTGGTAATGTTCAAAAACCAGAATGCTGCTATGATTCAGTAGTTTCAACCGTTGCTTTTAAAGAGTTTTGCACCAAAACCAAACATTGAATATTTCTTCATATTTGGCTTGAAGAAGTTATCCCTTGATTATATCCTGAACATAGTCATTAAACTTAGATCCATACTTAATTGTCTAGTCTAGTATTATTCTAGATCGTAACATGTACTTGATAGCAATTTGCAAAAACTAAAACTATTCTACACAGAAATCCTAGCATTTTGAAACACTGCACAAAGGGCATAAAAATTGAAATTATTCAGCTAAATAATTCTCAACACTCTAATGACTCAAATAAAACTACCACCCAGGTAGAAAGCCCATTCAATCATACAGCCTAAAGGCAACTCTTGATCTTGGCCAAGCTTGCAAATCTCAGTTGAATGGGCAGTTAACTTGTCTAACCAGTTCTGCTTTGTGGAAGATAATCATATAGTCAATAGGTTTTATCTCCATCTTAGTCTGAAATTATAAGATGAAGCTCATCATCATCCAGAGGAGATGAATCCTACAGGTCTAGATTTGACATGCAGTGTAGCAATGTCGCTTTTAAAATTATCATTGCTGTTGCCAAATCATGACCATATCCCACTAACTTCAAGTTAGTCCTATAGTAGATCTCTCTTGCTCTATAACCATACCTCTGCATTCCTTCAAACAGTTTCTTTAGCAGTTTTATGCTGGTGAAGCTGCACTACTGACAAGTATATTTACAGTTGCTTATGACCCAAAGTCTGGAACGTCAGTGAATATGTTTATCTATGAATAATGGTAGTTTGTGAAATACCAGAAATAATCAGCAACCACAAAAGCCCTACAAGGCAAGGTGATGGCCAGAAGAAGCATAAGAAAAAAAATTCAGTGGTATGGATGGAGATCATAAGACATTTTGTGGAGTCTGAACTAGGATACAGATGATACGAAGGTTAAATAATACTTGTCCTTATTTTCATAAAGAAATGTGGTAAGAAATGGTAAAGTCCTGGGGAGTGTTGCTGAACAAAGAGACCTTTGAGTGCAGGTTCACAGTTCCTTAAAAGTGGAGTCGCAGGTAGATAAGATAGCGATGGTGGTGTTTGGTATGCTTTCCTTTATCGGACAGAACACCAAGTATAGGAGTTGAGAGGTCATGTTGTGGCTGTACAGGACAATGGTTAGGCCACTTTTGGAATAGTGTGCGCAAATCTGGTCTCCTTCATATTGGAAGGACCTTGCGAAACTTGAAAAGGTTCAGAAAAGCTTTACAAGCATGTTACCAATGTTGGAGGATTATAGCTACAGGGAGATGCTGAACAGGCTGGGGCTGTTTGCCCTAGGAGGTTGAAGGGTGATCTTATAGAGGTTTATAAAATCATGTTAGTACTGGATAGTGTAAATTGACAGAGTCTTTTCCCTGATGTGGGGGAGTCCAGAACTAGAAGGCAGACTTAGGATGAGATAAGAAAAACTTTAAAAGGGGCCGAAGGAGCACCGTTTTCACGCAGAGGGAGCTACATACATGGAATGAGCTGCAAGAAGAAGCGGAGGAGTCTGGTACAATTAAAACATTTAAAAGGGATCCAAATGGGTATATATATAGGAAGGGTTTAGAGGGACATGGGCCAAGTGCTGGTAAATTGGACTAGATTAGGTTAGGATATCTGGTCGGCATGGACGAGTTGGACCAAAAGGTCTGTTTCCATGCTATACATCTCTATGACTCGAAATGGATTGCAACAAGCAGGATTAAAAGAAGTTGAAAATGATAGAAGATTTACCAAAAATGTATGTTTCCAAATCAGATACTTGAAATTACATAGAATATACAGCACAGAAACAAGCCACTCACCCTAACTAGTTGGTACCAATGCATAATCCATGGGTTAGCACACTGATCTCCTCCCTAAACTACATTTATTTTTTCATTGATTTTGACTGTTTTTCTTCTCACCTATTCTAGTTTCCTTTTGAATATCCCATATCTCAACTGCCCCATGTGGTTAAGGGTTTAAAGTTTACTCATACAGGATTGGTAACTATCTTGTACTTATGGGTCCCTAGCTTTGAACCGCCAGAAGGGACACATTTTAGATTAGATTACTTACAGTATGGAAACAGGCCCTTCAGCCCAACAAGTCCACACTGACACTCCGAAGAGCAACCCACCCAGACCCATTTCCCTCTGACTAATGCACTTAACATTACAGGCAATTTAGCAAGGCCAATTCACTTCACCTGCACATTTTTGGACTGTGGGAGGTAACCCACGCAGACACGGGGAGAATGTGCAAACTCCACAGACAGTTGCCTAAGGTGGAACTGAACCCGGGTCTCTGGCGCTGTGAGGCAGCACTGCTAACCACTGTGCCGCCCGAGTTTACCTTTCTCTACATCTTTCCTGTCCAACCCATTTGTCATTTCAGAAATCTCCATCAGGTCACCAGTACTCTTTTCTTAAAAAACTATGTAAAAGAGACAAGACAGTAATAACAGTATTGATAGGATAGTGAAAAAGGCGTTTGGTATGCTTTCCTTTACTGGTCAGAGTATTGAGTACAGGAGTTGGGAGGTCATGTTGTGGCTGTACAGGACATTGGTTGGGCCACTGTTGGAATATTGCGTGCAATTCTGGTCTCCTTCCTATCGGAAAGATGTTGTGAAACTTGAAAGGGTTCAGAAAAGATTTACAAGGATGTTGCCAGGGTTGGTGGATCTGAGCTACAGGGAGAGGCTGAACAGGCTGGGGCTGTTTTCCCTGGAGTGTCGGAGGTTGAGGGGTGACCTTCTAGAGGTTTACAAAATTATGAGGGGCATGGATAGGATAAACAGACAAAGATTTTTCCCTGGGGTTGGGGCGTCCCGAACTAGAGGGCATAGGTTTAGGGTGAGAGGGGAAAATATAAAAGAGACCTCAGGGACAGCTTTTTCATGCAGAGGGTGGTACGTGTATGGAATGAGCTGCCAGAGGATGTGGTGGAGGCTGGTACAATTGCAACATTTAAGGGGCATTTGGATGGATATATGAATAGGAAGGGTTTGGAGGGATATGGGCCAGGTGCTGGCAGGTGGGACTAGATTGGGTTGGGATAACTGGTCGGCATGGACGGGTTGGACCGAAGGGTCTGTTTCCATGCTGTACATCTCTGACTCTACAGCATATTATTGTACTTAAGGATTCATTTAATATTTACCCATTTATTGCAGTGCCAAAAATGCCTTTTCTGAAATAGAGCTGAAAAATGCGTTGCTGGAAAAGCGCAGGTCAGGCAGCATCCAAGGAGCAGGATAATCGTGTGTATGCCCAAAACGTCGATTCTCCTGCTCCTTGGATGCTGCCTGACCTACTGCACTTTTCCAGCAACACATTTTTCAGCTCTGATCTCCAGCATCTGCAGTCCTCACTTTCTCCTTTTCTGAAATAGAGTTTACTTTTGTTATTTCCAGCCAGAGACAATCCCATACACCAATGTGGCATTAGGTCTGCATCAGCATACTAGTCTGACCCAATTTCCCTGGCATTTGTAGCAATCAATGCAAGAGAGTCAAAATAGAAATGTGGAAGACAGGCTTAATTTGGATATATAATTACACTATGAATCAGCAAGCAAGCAGAATCTGATGGTGCTATATGTGGTCAAAGACTGAGGTGTGGTAAAACACATTTTTGGATCATTGGAATCTGTTTTGGAGTAGAAGTGACCTGTACAATAAGGTCGGATTGCACCTAAATTGGAAGGGGACTAATATACTGGCAGGGAGATTTGCTAGAGCTGCTCAGGAGCATTTAAACTAGTAAAGGTGGGGGGAGGTGTGGGTGCGTGGTGCATGCATGCATGTGCGTCCGGAGAGATAGTGAGGAAAGAGATCAATCTGAGACTGGTACAGTTCAGAATAGAAGCGACTCAGTCAGGGCAGGCAGGGACAAGGTAGGACTAATAAACCACATTTATTTCAATGCAAGGGGCTTAACAGGGAAGGCAGATGAACTCAGGGCATGGTTAGGAACATGGGACTGGGATATCATAGCAATTACAGAAACATGGCTCAGGGATGGGCAGGACTGGCAGCTTACTGTTCCAGGATACAAATCCTACAGGAAGGATAGAAATGGAGGGGAGAGGGGAGGGGGAGTGGTGTCTTTGAAAAGGGACAGCATTACAGCTGTGCTGAGGGAGGATACTCCCGGAAATACATCCAGGTAAGTTATTAGGGTGGAACTGAGAAATAAGAAAGGGATGATCACCTTATTGGGATTGTATTATAGAGCCCCTAATAGTCAGAAGGAAACTGAGAAACAAACTTGTAAGGAGATCTCAGCTATCTATAATAGGGTGGTTATGGTAGGGGATTATAACTTTTCAAACATGGACTGGGACTGCCATAGTGTTACGGGTTTAGATGGAGAGGAATTTGTTAAGCATATACAAGAAAATTTTCTGATTCAGTAGGTGGATGTACCTACAAGAGAAGGTGCAAAACTTGACTTACTCTTGGGAAATAAGGAAGAGCAGGTGACAGAGGTGTCAGTGGGGTGCACTTTGGGGCCAGCAACCATAATTCTATTAGATTTAAAATAGTGATGGGAAAGGATAGACCAGATCTAAAAGTTGAAGTTCCAAATAGGGGAAAGGCTAATTTTCACGGGTATTAGCAAGAGCTTTCAAAAGCTGATTGCGGACAGATGTTTGCAGATAAAGGAACGGCTAGAAAATGGGAAGCCTTCAGAAATGAGATAACAAGAATCCAGAGAAAATATATTCCTGTTAGGGTGAAAGGAAAGGCTGGTAGGTATAGGGAATGCTGGATGACTAAAGAAATTGAGGGTTTGCTTAAGAAAAAGGAGGAAGCATCTGTCAGGTATAGACAGGATAGATCAAGTGAATACCCAGAAGAATATAAAGGCAGTAGGAGTATACTAAAGAGGGAAATCAGGAGGGCAAAAAGGGGACAAGAGATAGCTTTGGCAAATAGAATTAAGGAGAATCCAAAGGGTTTTCACAATTACATGAAGGATAAAAGGGTAACTAGGGAGAGAATAGGGCCCCTCAAAGATAATAAAGGCGGCCTTTGTGTGGAGCCGCAAAAAATGGGGGAGATACTAAATGAATATTTTGCATCAGTATTTACTGATGAAGATATAGAATGTAGGGAAGTAGATGGTGACACCTTGCGAAATGTCCATATTACAGAGAAGGAAGCGCTGGATGTCTTGAAACGCATAAAGGTGGATAAATCCCCAGGACCTGATCAGGTGTATCCTAAAACTCTGTGGGAAGCTAGGGAAGTGATTGCTGGGCCTCTTGCTGAGATTTTTGTATCATCGATAGTCACAGGTGAGGTGCTGGAAGACTGGAGGTTGGCTAATGTGGTGCCACTGTTTAAGAAGGGTGGTAAGGACAGGCCAGGGAACTATGGACCAGAAATGGGTGGTGGGCAAGTTGTTGGAGGGAATCCTGAGGGACAGGACGTACATGTATTTGGAAAGGCAAGGACTGATTAGGGATAGTCAACATGGCTTTGTGCGTGGGAAATCATATCTCACAAACTTGATTTTTTTGAAGTAACAAAGATGATTGATGAGTGCAGAGCAATAGCTGTGATCTGTATGGACTTCAGTAAGGTGTTCAACAAGGTTCCACATGGGAGACTGGCTAACAAAGTTAGAACTCAGTACAGATAGAACTAGCCATTTGGATACAGAACTGGCTCAAAGGTAGAAGACAGAGGGTAGTGGTGGAGGGTTGTCTTTCCAGACCAGAGGCCTGTGACCAATGGAATGCCACAAGGATCAGTGCTGGGTCCTCTACCTTTCATTTATATAAATGATTTGAATGCGCGCATAAGAGGTATAGTTAGTAAGTTTGCAGATGACACCAAAATTGGAGGTTTAGTGGACAGCAAAGGTGGTTATCTCAGATTACAACAGGATCTGGACCAGATGCCAATGGGCTGAGAAGTGACAGATGGAGTTTAATTCAGATAAATGCGAGGTGCTGCATTTTGGGAAAGCAAATCTTAGCAGGACTTATACACTTAATGGTAAGGTCCTAGGGAGTGTTGCTGAACAAAGAGACCTTGGAGTGCAGGTTCATAGCTCCTTGAAAGTGGAGTTGCAGGTAAATAGAATAGTGAAGGTGGCATTTAGTATGCTTTCCTTTATTGGTCAGAGTATTGAGTACAGGAGTTGGGAGGTCATGTTACAGCTGTACAGGACATTGGTTAGGCCATGGTTGGAATACTGCGTGGAATTCTGGTCTCCTTCCTATCGGAAGAATGTTGTGAAATTTGAAAGGATTCAGAAAAGATTTAAGGATGTTGCCAGGATTGGAGAGTTTGAGCTACAGGGAGAGGCTGAACAGGCTGGGGCTGTTTTCCCTGGAGTATCAGAGGCTGAGAGTTGACCTTATTGAGGTTTACAAAATTATGAGGGGCGTGAGTGGGATAAATAGACAAAGTCTTTTCCCTGGGGTCGGGGAGTCCAGAACTCGACAGTGTAGATTTAGAGTGAGGGGGAAAGATATAAAAAAAGAGACCTATGGGGCAACTTTTTCACAGAGGGCGGTACGTGTATGGAATGAGCTGCCAGAGGAAGTGGTGGAGGCTGGTACAATTGCAACATTTAAAAGGCATTTGAATGGGTATCTGAATAGGAAGGGTTTGGAGGGATATGGGCTGGGTGCTGGCAGGTGGGACTAGGTTGGGTTTGGATATCTGGTTGGCATGGATGGGTTGGACTGAAGGGTCTGTTTCCATACATCTCTGACTCTTTAACTGCCACCTTTAACACTTAAATGTCTAATAAAATCCCCACAAAAACCAGTAGAAAACTGAAGGAAGCAAGCAGTTTCCATCAAGTATTTGTCCAATCTTGCATGTCTTAAAGATTGTACACAGTGGATCAATGTTAGAATGTTGCCACCTGGAAGTTCATACAACTCAGCTCTTCAAAGTGCAATGAGCTGTGAAGAGAGAATTGGTCCAAAAACAATTTTCTAAGGTTACGGACTACACTAATTGGGCACGCTTAAAACCCAAGAGACCACTCAGTGGGAAAAGTTAAAAATAGACTTGCCCCAAAGGATATGCGCTGTTGATAAAGACACTCATTCTGCATTTAATTAATCACTTTCCCCAAGTGAGTACTTAAAGGATAACTTTCAATACAATAACTAACTGAAGGTAACGGAGAGCCAAGAGTAAAGATAAAGGTAACAAACATCAGTACTGTTGGGTGACCAACAATTCAAGCCACCTCAACATGCAACTACTGAATATTAATCAAAGGCAAGCCTTTTGTGGAATCGGAGTGTAACTACCTATATTGCTCGTATGAAATAAAACCCATTGGTGCAAAATATTCCACTATTAGCTTTACCTAGAGTTGAATTAGCCCCTTACTCTTGCTCAAAGTTCAAATTTTCTCAAGAAAAAAATTACTGAAGGTAAAGGGCAACCCATAAAACTGAAATCTCCACATCAGTGCAAGACAACCCAACAACATGGAGAAATGCAAGGAGAATAGTTTTAAAAGTTAGATACACTCAAATCTTTCAGAAAATTAACTATACACAGACACTTGGAATGTTAATGCATACTTTAAAATCCAGAAAAGCTCCAGTAGAAAGGTTAACAAAAAGTGATCTGAAGTTTTTTTTTAAAAATGAAAATAAAGCTTTATGTCTGGCCCTGAATTTAGCATATCCAAATGATTCAAAACTCTGGAAGATCAGAACCTCAGATTCAAAACCTGCCAATTTCCCAAGCCCTGCAGCCCAAAGTTACCGGCCAGGACCAAGTCCAACTATATTGCTCTATGTAAATTCAATATCCATGAACTGACAAATCCATGATAGGGCTCACCACAATTTTTACTGAAATAAGAACCCTTCCAGTCACATGTACCCAGGTTAGAGTGGGATGATGAGATATTTGTACACAGCATGTAGGAGTGACATTACACTTCACATTGCATGTTCAAAGTGTACAGCTTTCACAGAATGCCTCACAGAATACCTATTAAAAAACAAATTAAACCAGAAGAGGAAAAATCCAAATCAGAAGGATTTCAAAATTCAAAAGATTTGGATTTTAGCAAACATTAAAACAAGGCACCAAAACTGAATTTGATTTGATTCACTTTGAAGGTGTTTAAGCTTGAGAGCAAAACATATGAAAGTAGCCTGACTAGAGCGAGTTTGGAGTTTGAAAACACTTTAGGCTTGCAACAGCAAATAGACAGAGGCACAAATGGCTAATAACATGAAAGTTGAAAGCAGCAAATGGGGGCAGGGGGGGTGGAGGAATTTCAGTTCATAGTCAAATTGGACTTTGAACAGACCTACAGACTTCAGTCTGAGACAGATAGAAAGAAAGGAGTAGTGGGACAGAACTTGCAGCAGGGCCAAAAATTTTTGTCTTCCCAATACTCTATCAGAGAAAATTACTGCCAACCTTAATGTTAGATAAGCAGCCTGAAATGAGGCTATGGGAAGTAGTGCTGGGGGTAAAACTATGCATAATCAGTACACAGTGGAACTTGTTTTTGATTGACATTACTATAATCCAGGACTGAAAACAACACAGCAGATTCTGCACTTTAGAGGGGTGTTTGGAAAAAGCAGTCCCACTCACTTGAACAATAGGCATAGCATTGGTAGAGAATATAGTCGGTCAATCATTTCAATGACTGCAGACAGGTCAAAAGGAATAGTACACCTTGAACAGATGCAGGACAGCATTGCAACTTTAGGGGCTGTTTCAGTATTGTGGAAGTAGCAAATTCACAAATGAAGAGGCTCAAAAAGACAGCACTGCTAAAACAAGCACTGATTTTCAAATTAGCAAAACATTCAAAAACTTGAGGAGAAGGGGAAGAAGAAGTGTGGCAAGTAGTTTACAAAAGGCAGATACTCTATGAGGCAATTACAAAACAGAGATATGTTAATGAGGAAAACTATAAAATGGACTATTCTAATAGATTGCATGAAGGCCAGGAAAGAAAATTAGGTGAGTAACATTTTAGCAGCTATTTGGTCAAGAATAGATGGATTTAAGATTCAAGTCCAGGACCACTGCCATGTGGCAGAAAGAGGAGGCAAAAAGGAGAGGGAGGGAGGTGAAACACAGGTAAGTTTGCACAGACACTCAAAGAAAAAAGTAGAACGGAGATCTGAAAGGCCATGAAATCATCACACATTCAAGGAGACAGTGAATGATGGTTAAGAGCCAAGGCCAAGTTTGCATTCCAGGAATTTGGGGTGAGAAATAGGAGAACGAAATAAATAAATAAATAAAGATAGATGAGTGTTAAGATTTAGGGGAAGGAAAGATGAAACACATCAGTGAACAGTATGCGGCTAGGAAGAAAAGGATGGCCCAGAAGCCGCACAAAGATTTGTTTGGTGGCGTAACGGAAGGGAAGAGAGAAGTGAACCACAATCAAGTCCTGTTACCGAGCAATTCATAGTTATAGGGTGCGGCCGACGGCATGTTCTCGGCGTCAGGCCCGGGCACTGGAATTATTTTTTTGCGGACGCGTGTTTGGGCCCAGAATGATAGAACGGCTTCGAGAAGGTACGGGACAGGCCCGCTGGCGGACGGAGGTCAAATTCCCGGAGGGGCGTAGGAGGGAGAGAGAGAGAGAGAGAGAGCGCGGGCGGGCAGGCAGGCAGGCAAGACGTCGGGCCCGGTTTGCTGACTGCTGACCGGTAGGCCCGACGGACGGCGGAACCTCAGTTACCTGAGGATACTGTGTGCCTCCATACTCCGGTTCTGGTTACTCGAACACACCACCGCCACTCGCAGCGGATTCTGGGGCATCTCCTCCTCGCGCCGTCGCCAGAAAAACGAAAATAAAACGACCGGAAGCGGCAACCGCGCGACCGGAGCCCGGTCAGACACAAAATGGCGGCACACTACCACCTACTTCCGGCGGGAATAATCCAAGTGCGCACTTCCGAAAACGGAAATGGCGTCATTAGACACCCTGCCCAATTTTGTGAGTGTTGTCCAGATGGAGTACCCACGAAGGAATTACAACAATAACATTCTTAATCGTGCCTTTTATCTTTTTTGAGGAGATTCTAAATCCTCGGTTTTTTTTAATCGTGCCTTTTTAAAGTTCTGGATGTCTTTAAACGTTTTGCAATCAGTTGAGTACGTTTAAGGGGTATTTACTGGAGGGGACATGGCAACCAATTTGTACTCAGCAAACTCTCACGAAGAACAATGTGATAATAATTTGGTAATCTGTTTTCAGGATGTTGATAGGACCTTATGGTGCTGAGGTAGAGTCCCTAACTCTGGAACAGAAGGCCTGGGTACAAGTCCCATTGGCTCTAGAGGTGTGTAATAACATCTCTTAAAAGATTGATTAGAAAAATAGGTGAAGGATGTTGATGGAGAAATAAGTACTGTATACGATAGTCAATGGAGAAATATCTGCTGCTACACTTTGTAATAGTGCTGTGGGATTTTTACCTCCATCTGAGAATATCTTCTTTAAAAGACAGCCTAAATTTTCTGCTTTTGTGCCTAGAATAGAACTTCTAAAACAGACTCAAGGCAACTACCAACTGAACTACAGCCAACACAGCTCCTGAGTAAACATTTCTATAGATAAATAGGTTCAATTTAATTTATACAATTCCAATCAGACTCATTATTTACAAAATAATTCTACTTGTTCCCAAGGAACTGATGTGGAATGTTATTTTGAACTAGCAACTATACTACCTGCTATTATATATATCATTATTAGCTATTGTCACTATGATATTTAGTTTTACTAGGCTGATAATACATGTTTAGACATTTATAAATCATGTCGTTCTATGTGTTACAGTTTACCGGAAACTGAAGTGGATTAGCCATATAAATAACCAAAAGAGAAAATGCTGGAAAATCTCAGCAGGTCTGGGTACAAGTCTGCCAGACCTGCTGAGATTTTCCAGCATTTTCTCTTTTGGTTTCAGATGCCAGCATCCGCAGTAATTTGCTTTTAGCCATATAAATACTATGGCTATAACAGTAATACAAAGACTGGGAATTCTGAAGTCATTAGCTCATACAAATGTAGAAATTAGGAATACAGGTAGGCTTTCAAACCCGTTCTGCCATTTTATACAATGTTGGCTGACATAATTGTGACCTCAACTCCATATTTCTATCTACTCCTGATAACTTTTCACTTCCTTGTCAGTCAAAAATCCATCTACCTTTGCCTTAAAAATATCAATTGATTCGCTTCCTGACTCCCCAAAGCTGACCACAATTTACAAGGTACAAATCAGAAATGTGATGGAATACCCCTCACTTGTCTGGATATGTATGCCTCCAGAAATACTGAAGAAGCTTGATATCATCCAGGTCAAAGCAGCCTGCTTGATTGGCATACCATCCACCAACTTTAGTCGCACCCTTTTTTTGATTACCAACTGTGAAATGTTGGCATTTCTGGCCAGCATTCATTGCCAAATTTTCTTCTGAGAGAAGGTGTTGGTGAGCTGTTTTCTTGAACACCTGCAGTCTGTACAGATATCGTAATGCTGTTAGGAAAACGATTCCATGATCTTGGCCAAGCAAAAGTGAAGAAATGGTAATATTGTTCTAAGTAGAATGATGTGCGTGATTTGGGGGGGAACGTTGTTGGTGTTCCCATGCATCCATGATTTACTCACTAAGTTTGGTGTACTGTTGCAGCAAGAGTATTAATACTGTTTGAGAATTCAGCTTCTGGATAACGATAATGCCCAGGATGTTGATTATAAATAATTCAGCAGACGTAATGCAATCGTCAGATTCACTCTTGATGGAGATGGTCATTGCCTGTCACTTGTGTGGTGAGAATGTCACTTGCCACTTAGCTGGCACCTGGATGTTATCCAGATTTTCCCACATACAGACCTGAAGAGTTTTAGTATTTAAGGAGTCACTAATAGGGCTAAGCTTTGTGAAATCATCTGTGAACATTCGTGTTTCTTCAGTTTTGCGAGGATCTTTGATGCCATAATTCAGTGGAATGTAACCAGATGTCAAGGACAGTCACTTTGACCTCACCTCTGGAGTTCAGCTCTTTTGACCAAATTTTATCCAAGGCTGTAATGAAGTCAGGGGCCGAGTGCCTCCAGGTTCCCCTCGCTCCCAAAGAGATAATGGGTGCCAGTAAGCATATGCAGAAAGATGAAGCATGTACTAGTTCTCCAGAAATCTCATGAAGGTCCAGAAATGGCCAGTTCATGTTCGCCATGGCTGTCACCATCAGCCTTGTAGAAGTTCAGGCCAAGGGAAGTGAACCTCCATGTGGGCAGAATGTAGTATGTCAGGTCCTCTATGCACAAACACCCCAAGGTCACCTGTTCAAGATACTAAGGCACATACCTCACTGTAGAGCAAACCTCCTCCATACCAGCTGTGGAGCTCGGGACTATATCAAGACAGTGGGTGGGAAAGGAAGAAGAAGACCTTCTGAAGGAACTGAGATGGCCCAGGTTACACTTAATGGTGAATAAGAACAAAGAAATACAGGTGTTCCCATATTTATAAATACGTGTTTCCTGTTCTCCTTCAGCTGTATGTGTCAGGTTACAGCGGGATATAGATAAGTTGCAGAGCTGGGCAGAAAGGTGGCAAATGGAGTTCAATGTAGGTAAGTGTGAGGTGATTCACTTTGGTAAGAGTAACAAAAAGATGGGGTACTGGGCTAATGGTCGGATACTTGGTAGTGTGGATGACAGAGGGATCTTGGTGTCCATGTACACAGATCTCTGAAAGTTGCCACCCAGGTAAATAGTGCGGTGCTTGGGGCTGTTTTCATTGGGGAAAAGAAGGTTTAGGGGTGACTTGATAGAGGTGTACAAGATGATTAGGGGTTTAGATAGGGTTGACCATGAGAACCTTTTTCCACGTATGGAGTCAGCTATGCCGAGGGGGCATAGCTTTAAATTAAGGGGTGGTAGGTATAGGACAGATGTTAGAGGTAGATTCTTTACTCAGCGAGTCGTGAGTTCATGGAATGCCCTGTCAGTAGCAGTGGTGGACTCTCCCTCTTTATGGGCATTTAAACGGGCATTGGATAGGCATATGGAGGATAGTGGGCTAGTGTAGGTTAGGTGGGCTTGGATCGGCGCAACATTGAGGGCCAAAGGGCCTGTACTGCGCTGTATTTTTCTATGTATTCAATTATCTATGTCGAGGTCCTGTACCTTTAAGAAAGTTGGGGCGATATGGTGGCTCAGTGGTTAGCACTGCTGCCTCACAGCACCAGGGTCCTAGGTTCAATTCCAGCCTTGGACGACTGTCTGTTTGGAGTTTGCATATTCTCCCTGTGCCTGCGTGGGTTTCCTCCGGGTGCTCCGGTTTCCTCCCACAGTCCAGAGATGTGCAGGTCAGGTGAATTGGCCATGGTAAATTGACCATAGTGTTAGGTGCATTAGTCAGAGGGAAATGGGTCTGGGTGGGTTACTCTTTGGTGTGGATTGGTTGGGCCAAAGGGCCTGTTTCCACACTGTAGGGAATCTAATCAAAACTAGCAAGACCTGCCTGACTCAGTGCAAAGTGTTCTGAACAAGATAACATTTGGTCGAAACAGCTAGCAGTAGCTGGGTTGCCGCGAGACAAAAATTCAAATTCGGCCAATCAGTTAAAATTATGCCCCAAGATCCCAAACTCCAATTAAGTTTGAATTTAGTAATTTGATAAGATTAAAACCAATGAAACAATTTGATGTTTTGGGGTATAAAACCAGGAAAAATTGAACAGTTGAGGGAGAACTGCCAAAAGACCAACATGTAGGCTGCTAGCTCAAGAGCTCTCTGAGAGGTACTTGTCTGTGAGCAGTCTGGAGAGAATCTACAGACGAAACTCAGTAAAGCTGACTGATTTTGAAATGTGATTTTTTTTGTAAATCTTAATCGGGATTTTTTTTAATTGGAGGTAAAAGATAGATTTAAGAGAAGGGAGTTGTAAATAGTTGTTAGTTTTAATATTCTCTGTTAGACTTAAAAGAATAAAGTTGTTCATTTATACTTTAAATAGTGATTTTTGGTATAGTTCTTTGCCATTTGAGATTTAACAGTGAACAGCATGGAGTGAGTCTTTTCTGTCTGGACTGGTTTCACTAGACCCACAGAGCTGACCATGACCCACTCTGTGAAGTGTAGAGATATAGACCTCTCACCATGACCACTCCAGACTAACTGCCTCTGGGCTGATATCACAGGCTGCCCTTGACTTAAGTTGCCAGCATCCCCTGACTGAAGGATGTCACCCTTGACTGAGGAATACTCCCCTTAGACTTTGACACATAGCCATTTGTGCAGTGCAGTGCATTTGCCACGTATGTACCAGATACATGGTACAAATGTGAGATCTAAGTGACACAGTGACATACAGCAACATGTCCACTCCCTTGACTGATAATTGTGAAAATCAGTTTGGTTCAATCTATATCAGCAAAGCAAGGTAGAAGTAACGTGAATTTCTAAGCTTTCGCTGAATGGCAAAACAGAAATTCTGTGATCATCAAAGTAGACACAAAATGAGTAAGCAAGAATCCCTGAGATGCAGCTTGGTCAAAATCATGAGTGTGATGTCTGTACCTGCATGCAAAGTGTTCTGGCAGCAGCATTCCAATGCAAGATGTCAGTGTGCTCCAAAGTCCAGGAGTGAAATGCAAAACTGTATTGTAAATGAAATGTATTTGGAAAGGCAAGGACTGATTCGGGATAGTCAACATGGCTTTGTGTGTGGGAAATCATATGTCTCACAAACTTGATTGAGTTTTTTGAAGAAATAAAGAAGATTGATGAGGGCAGAGCAGTAGATGTGATCTACATGGACTTCAAGGCGTTCGACAAGGTTCCCCATGGGAGACTGATTAGCAAGGTTAGATCTCATGGAATAAAGGGAGAACTAGCCATTTGGATACAGAACTGGCTCAAAGGTAGAAGACAGAGGGTGGTGGTGGTGGAGGGTTGTTTTTCAGACTGGAGGCCTGTGAAGTGCCACAAGGATCGGTGCTGGGCCCTCTTTTTTTTGTCATTTACCTAAATGATTTTGATGCGAGCATAAGAGGTACAGTTAGTAAGTTTGCAGATGACACCAAAATTGGAGGTGTAGTGGACAGCGAAGAAAATTACCTCAGATTACAACAGGATCTGGACCAGATGGGCCAATGGGCTGAGAAGTGGCAGATGGAGTTTGATTCAGATAAATGCGAGGTGCTGCATTTTGGGAAAGCAAATCTTAGCAGGACTTATACACTTAATGGTAAGGTCCTAGGGAGTGTTTCTGAACAAAGAGACCTTGGAGTGCAGGTTCATAGCTTCTTGAAAGTGGAGTCGCAGGTAGATAGGATATTGAAGAAGGCATTTGGTATGCTTTTGTTTATTGGTCAGAGTATTGATTACAGGAGTTGGGAGGTCATGTTGCAGCTGTACAGGACATTGGTTAGGCCACTGTTGGAATATTGCGTGCAATTCTGGTCTCCTTCCTATTGGAAAGATGTTGTGAAACCTATGCCCTCCAGTTCTGGACTCCCCCGACCCCAGGGAAAATACTTTGTCTATTTTTCCTATCGGAAAGATGTTGTGAAACTTGAAAGGGTTCAGAAAAGATTTACAAAGATGTTACCAGGGTTGGAGGATCTGAGCTACAGGGAGAGGCTGAACAAGCTGGGGCTGTTTTCCCTGGAGCGTCAGAGGCTGAGGGGAGACCTTATAGAGGTTTACAAAATTATGAGGGGCATGGATAGGATAAATAGACAAAGTATTTTCCTTGGGATCAGGGAGTCCAGAACTAGAGGGCATGGGTTTAGGGTGAGAGGGGAAAGATATAAAAGAGACCTAAGGGACAACTTTTTCACACAGTGGTTGGTACGTGTATGGAATGAGCTGCCAGAGGATGTGGTGGAGGCTGATACAATTGCAACATTTAAGAGGCATTTGGATGGATATATGAACAGGAGGGGTTTGGAGGGATATGGGCCGGGTGCTGGCAGGTGGGACTAGATTGGGTTGGGATATCTGGTCGGCATGGATGGTTGGACTGAAGGGTCTGTTTCCTTGCAGTACATCTCTATGACTCTAATTATAGAAATGCTGCGAGGATGGATGGAGGTTTCATGCGTCTCTGCCCAAGGAACATGCATTGAAGATTTAGTGACTGCTGTCCAAGATGGAGAGCCATATGAGAAAGCAGCAAGTTGGAGTTAGAAACAAAAACAGAAATTCAATGAAAGACAGGTCACTGGACCTGAAACATTAACTCTGAATTCTCTCCACAGATGCTGCCAGACCTACTGAGATTTTCCAGCAATTTCTGTTTTTGTTTCAGATTTCCAGCATAAGCAGTTCTTTCAATTTTTTGTTTTGCAAGTTGGACTTGCCAGGTTACCGCTCAGTGTTTCATATTAGAAATTGCCACTATCTAGTTAACATCCAGTGGAGGAAGAATGTGAAACTGCATATTAATAAGGTGATATTAACTAATAATGAGATGTTGATGCATGCTAATGCAGGCAAGTAGGTCTCTTACCTCACACTGCATAGAATCTTATGTTGTCATTCAACATTTGGTTGGAAAATGGAACATTTTTGGTCGAAGAACAAAGAACGGTATGGCACAGGAACAAGCTCTACAAACTTGGGAAGCTCCTTACTGGTGATTTCATCCTGGTTCCCAATTTTCTCTCCAATGCTAATGTTGCTCTGTGGCTGGGAAGTGTAGTGATTGTAATGAAGTCAGCCAGCTGGACCTCATAGAATATGAGTTCACTGTTAATCTGGTTCAATCAGAACCGCTGACTGACAGATTAAAAAGAGGAGTGTCAGGGATTCTGACACTATTGATGGAGCTATGCCAGAGAGTCAAGAATGTTGCACATGTAAATAAAGAGTGACTTGGTGATGGGATATCAGACTGTGTGGAATTACTTCAGTGGTGACGAGAGTAAAGCACATTCCTGAAGAAATTCAATCACAAAAGTCGTCGATTGACTGTAAGCATTTGTTACATCATGCCATTATTTGAAAAGCTTGACTTGTTTGACCCTGCCATTAAAGTATGTGAAAACATTGCATTTTTTTTCCATGCAAATGAATTTGGGATAGATACCTCAGCTCCCATGTCTGTCCAGCTCCCAGGTCATTTCTTGGGCTGGTAAATTATTATGGAAAGTTCATACATAACCTGGCCTCCAATCTGACCTATTTGCATCAACTCCTAAAAAAGGGTCAGCCTTCGAAATGGTTGCGTAGCCAAGCCAAAGCCTTTAGTGAATTGAAGAAACAACCATCATCCTCTAAGGTGTTGCGAGATCTGATATTGACATGCAACACCTCTCAGTACAGCATTGGGATAGTATTAGCTCATAGGTGGCCCAATGCAGAGGAACACTCAATAGCATATGCATCCAGGACTTGGGATAATACAGACCGTAAATATAGCCAGATAGAGAAAGAAGAAGTGGTGGTCATATTCGGAATCAGGAAGTTACATCAGTACCTTTATGGATGAAAATTTGTGATAATAATGGGTCACAAACCCCTACTAGGTCTACTTAAAGAGGACAAGGCAGTGCCACCTATACCTTCAGGCCAAATTCAGCTGTGGGCTCTAATACTATGTACTTATAAATTAGGTAACCATCTGGGAGGCCAAGTATCGAATGTGGAAGCATTGGGTCACCTCCCGTTGGCAGATACGCCACCAGTAATATGACCATTGGAGGAGTCTGTAATAGTTTGAAATTCTTTTGGTACACTTCCAGTCACAGCAGACAATGTCAAACTTTGGTCACAGAAAGATCAGATTCTGTCAAAACTGAAACAACTGATGGTGATGAGTGAAACCAAAGGGCTGACACAACCACAACTGAAACCCTTTTGGACTTAGAAACACCAGCTCCAGCGTAGAGGATAGCAAATTGTTATGGGAGCTAGAGTGATTGTCCTGGTCAAATGTCGCCACCAGATACTAGCTGAACTCTGTCAAGATCATCTAGGGGTCTCCAAACTGAAAATGCTGGTGAGACGTTATGCCTGGTAGCTAGGCTTGGATGCAGACATAGCCACACTGGTGGGCAGTGTACTGGATCCCACCAAGGACAAACATTATGGCCAGCAGTTTCCCCACATCCATGGCAATGTCAGGGTAAATCTTAGCTGCAGGTACACATTGACTGTGCAGGTCCTTTCATGGGCTCAATGTTCTTAGACATTATGGACGCCCACTCACAACTGGTTGGATGTGCATAGCATCCATTCATCAAACATGGAGATAACAATAGAAAAGTTGCATGGATTTTTTTCAACACACAAATTCCTGGAAGCAGTCCAAACTTTGAAGGCATACTTGAAGAAACAGCCTACAGTGTTGCTAGATACCAAGCTATAACGGTTGATATTTGATTATACAACCACCCCGCATGCAACTACAGGGATAACACCAGCAGAGTTGCTAACGCATAGAAGACTATGCACCAGGTTAAATCTGATCTTCTTGGACCTGGGTGGGGGGAGGTGGCAGGGTGAAATGGCATCAGGAATACCAGTGCCAGACCCAAGACATTGAAGCCTCAATAGGATTGGGGCTCTTGGATGTAGCAATCTAATCAGCCTTCTCCTCCAGAATTCCTCTGGATCCCAATGCCAGCATGTGTCAATTCCTGACCTGCATTTTCTCTTGGATCAGGACCGACAAATGAAAATTCTGCTCTGTGGCTTCTCTCATCTCTGTGTTGAAATGTAACAAGCTTTCTCAACTTCCCAGCTTCTGCAAATCTGGTCTTTTGCACTCCTCATCATCTTCATACCTTCATTGGCAGTTGCTGCCTTTTGCAGCATGGATTTCCTGGTTACTAAAGTGCGCTATAAACTTCACCAGCAAACAGCAACTGATTCCATAGGGATGCATTGCCATTGCAGTTGGAGCCTTGTGTCAGATAAGCTCGTCTCAACTTCAATGGAATTAACCTCTTAGCTGCAGCTTCAACATCACAGTGGTTCCAAGAGTTGATTCTGTTATCCTTACAAACACAAGCACCAACCCTAGGATTTAAGACACTAGAGAAGAAGCTGTGGTTCTTTCACACCACAAGTGGCACAACAGAATTTCTACTCTCAATTGTCAGATCAGATTGTGCCAACTTACAAGTGTTATGGACCAGGCCAAACCCCTCAAAACATTTTAAGAAAGTAGCCCAGACTCTAACATTGCTAGTTGTTTTAAGAAGGTATAAAGTGGATATTCCGCAGAGAATCAGCTGGTCAAACCACTTCATTTTAACCAAGACATACTTTATTTACAAGATCACTGAATGAAACACAAATAGAATACCGAATAACTTATCCTATCTGAAAACCCAACAAACTATCCCAACTTAATGATGCTGTTCCAAATACTTGCAACAATCCCCATAAACACTCCTTGGCACAAAAGGTAAAATCAAACCCAAGTTCTTACAGGATGAAAATCAGAAAGAAAGTACCAGCCTGGACCTTTTCACAGTAGTGCTAAAACCAAGTCAAACCAGAGGAAAGCTGAGCTAAGAGAACTGGCTGCTCCCCTTTCATTGCACAAGTGTTTTTTTTAAACTTGAAAGTTTCTGCCTGAGACAGTATCTGTTAGCTATAAACAAATTGGTCATAACACTCTTCAACAACCAGACCTTTCAGAGACTGTGTCAGACCTCTCTGAACAAAAAAACAAAGACTGCATAAGGTTGTAAAAGGAGTAGCTTTGTCACACAAGCCATATTTATGAAGTTGTAGGTCTGCTTCAAAGCACAATTGACTGCTTCTGGAAACCCTCTATTTGATGTGAATGCAAAGCCACAAGCATTGATAAGTACACAAGCCATGGAAATGTCATTATTATAAAAAGCAGAGTTGACAGCTGGTATGTGAGAAACTCTTATCATTGGAGTTAATTCAAGGTGTGAGCAGTGCAGTATAACTCAGTGATGCAAACTAACTTTAACAATGAACTACAGAATTTGTCCTCTACCTGGAATCTGCGCTGGATGAAGTCTATCAGATTTACATATAAATTGAATTTAGTTTGTACACCAAACAATATACATTTAGATGGACGATGCACTCATTATCTGAATGGAAACAAATCTGACTAGTCCTTGGAATTTCTTACACTTTAATAATCGATCTACTCCCTGACAATGGCCTTCATTAACTAACTGACAAACATTAGATATAATAGACAGATTGTTAATGAAAATCCACTTTGTATTAGAGGAA
The DNA here is from genome assembly GCF_004010195.1 of Chiloscyllium plagiosum. Taxonomy (NCBI): domain Eukaryota; kingdom Metazoa; phylum Chordata; class Chondrichthyes; order Orectolobiformes; family Hemiscylliidae; genus Chiloscyllium; species Chiloscyllium plagiosum. The sequence continues at coordinate 21,088,543 of NC_057743.1, read as the reverse complement.
ACTGAATAGATTTAATTTCAAACCTTTTCTTTTTTAATCGAGCTGGAGAGTGGATGGAGAGTAGTTGCTGACAGCAGCAATCTGATTCTTTGAACAATGTCAGTCTGCTGGGAATAATGTGCTGAGCACTTGATCTAGAAGATATGCCAGGACAGAGCTGTCAGTGCAGGAGACGAAAGCAGCATCTTGATGACAGATGAGTCTGATCATCACTCCCCTCAGCCCCAGAGATGACAGATGTTGCTTTGCAAATAGTTCGAGGACTGCTAAAGGCATTCCATTTATTCTCAGAATTACTGATTGCCTGAAGTGTAATTGGCTGTCCAGTGACTGGCATGAGTTACAAATGGATAAAATGGCAAATTTAAGCAAGGGGCAAAAGGCTCATCAGAAGCTGATATGTCATGAAAAAAAAAGTGCAATTAGCTGCCCTGAAGGAAGCAAGGTATTGTCATATACTAGGTAGAGAAAAATCTGCCAGGATTTCTCCTAACCACCATCAGTGACCTTAGATGGAAAATGTGAAGATTTGGTCAAGAGGGAAAAAAATGGATTCATACAGTGCCTTTCACAACCTCTAAACAAATTAAAGCCAGTGATGCCTTTTTCTGAAGTCTTGTCACTGTTATGGAAACACAGCAGCTAAATCATGCACAGCAAGATCCCACAAATGATAATGACAAGATGAGCATTTCTTTTGCTATGTTGCTTAAGGGATAACTATTGGCCAGGACATCAGGTTTAACTCCCCCGCTGTTAGTACATGAGATCTTGTACATCCACCTGAGAGGGCAGACAAGGTCATGGTTTAGCCTCTCAGCCTGTCATGAGAAATATTACATTTGGGTGTCAAATGAGATTTTTGTACAGAAGCCCTTCAGTTAATGTGCTTAAACATGGCTGGTAGTTGTGGAATCCTTATCCCAGTCAGGATCTCAGGAGAAAGGAGGAAGACAATTGGCAAAAGAAAATTATTTTATTTTCATTCCTGTCTCAGTTTCTGATTTGCATTCAGAAACATCAGACTGAAGACAGTGAACAAAAAGTCAATCATATATATCAAGTGTTTTCCTCAAATGCACAATGAGATCTACACTGGGTCTGCAGACATCTGATAAAGAAGAATAGTGCAGCTCAATTTAAAAAAAAAACAGACTGTAAGTTCCGATTTTAAGAATCTTATAACATAAAATATTATAGCGCAGTACAGGGTCTTCAGCCCTCTGTGTTGCACCAACCTGTGAAACCAATCTAAAGCTCATCTAACCTATACTATTCCATTATCATTCCTATGTTTATCCAATGATGATTTAAATGCCCTTAATGTTGGCAAGTCCACTATCGTTTCAGGCAGGGCATTCCACGCCCTTACTACTCTCTAAGTAAAGAACCTACGTTTGACATCTGTCCTATATCTAACACCCCTCAATTTAAAGCTATGTCCCTTTATGCTAGCCAACTGAGGAAAAAGGCTCTCACTTTTTATGGACTAGGCCAGACCCTCAAAACCTCTTTAAGCAGGTAGCCCAAACAGTAATTTTGCTATTTGTCTAGCTAGGTGTGTAGTGGATATTCCCAGCGTAAATTAGCTGGGTCAACTGCCAAGTTTTAAACAAACAAAATTTACTTACTAAGTTACGAAAACACAAAGAACAGAAAATAGAATACCCGATAACCTATCCTATCCAAACCCGACTTAATGATGCTATTCCAAAAATACAGGCAACAGTCCCATTGCACACATCCCTTAACACAGAAGGTAAAAATCAAACAAAGGCTGACAGTTTGCAAGGAAAGAGAGAAACCCAGCAGCTTTTCACGCATCCCCTGCCATAACTGAACCAAAAACCTCAGCTGCCAGGACTGGCCACTCCCCTTTCATTATACAAGTTATTTCTAAAACATGAAAGCCTGAGGTATCATCTGTTTAGGGCCCCAATAAACCATTCGTCTCTCCACTAACTCAGCCGTTTCGGAGCCTAGGCTGTTTTACAACCCCCTCTGAAAAATATCAAGGACACAATAACTTTGAGAAAAAGGAACAGCTCTGAGACAAAGGACCAGCTTTGTGACACTGTCCACCCTATCTAATCCTCTGATCATCTTGTATGTCTCTATTAAGTCACCTCTTAATCTTCTTTTCTCTAATGAAAATAGCCTCAAGTCCCTCAGTCTTTCCTCATAAGGCCTTCTATCCATACCAGGCAATATTCTGGTAAATCTCCTCTGCACCCTTTCCAATGCTTCCACATCCTTGCTATATTGCGGCAAAAAACCAGAACTGTACACAGTACTCCAAGTGCGGCTGCACCAGAGTTTTTTAACAGCTGCAACATGATCTCATGTTTCTGAAACTCTGTTCCTCTACCAATAAAAACTAACACACCGTACACCTTCTTAACAACCCTATCAACTTGGGTGGCAACGTTTTGGGATCTATGCACATGGACACCAAGATCTCTCTCCTCATTCACACTACTCAGAATCTTACCTTTAGTCCAGTACTCTGTATTCCTGTTACTCCTTCCAACTTGAATCACCTCACACTTTTCCGCATTAAACTCCATGTGCCACCTCTCAGTCCAGCTCTGCAGCTTATCTCTGTCCCTCTGTAACCTGCAACACCCTTCCACACTGTACACAACTCCACCGATTTTAGTGTCACTCACAACTTTACTATCCTTCTACACCCTCATCCATTCATTAATAAAAATGACTAACAGCAGTGGTCCCAAAACAGATCCTTGTGGTGCATCATTAGTAACTGAACTCCAGATGAACATTTCCCATCAACCATCACCCTCTGTCTTCTTACAGCTCGCCAATTGCTGACCCAAACAGCTAAATCACCCTCAATCCCATGCTTCCATATTTTATGCAATAGCTGACCATGGGGAACCTTATCAAATGTTTTACTGAAATCCATATACACCATATCAACTCCTGGCTAGGCGACATCATCAGTGCTTGGGAGCCTCCTGCGAAGCGCCTCCTTGATGTTTCCTCCAGTGTTTATAGTGGTCTGTCCCTGCCGCTTCCGGTTGTCAGTTTCAGCTGTCCGCTGTAGTGCTTGGTATATTGGGTCCAGGTCGATGTGTTTGTTGATGGAGTTTGTGGATGAATGCCATGCCTCTAGGAATTCCCTGGCTGTTCTCTGTCTGGCTTGCCCTATGATAGTAGTATTGTCCCAGTCAAATTCATGTTGCTTGTTGTCTGCGTATATGGCTACTAAGGATAGCTGGTCGTGTCGTTTCGTGGCTAGTTGATGTTCATGTAGGCGGATTGTTAGCTGTCTTCCTGTTTGTCCTATATAGTGTTTTGTGCAGTCCCTGGGACAACACTACTATCATAGGGCAAGCCAGACAGAGATCAAAGTGAAAGTATCTGCAATCTCCTCCCTAGCTTCCCAGAGAAATCTAGGATAAATCCCGTACAGCTCAGAGGACTTATGTGTTTTCATACTTTCCAGAATTGCTAACATCTCCTCCTTATGAACGTCATTCCCATTTAGTCTAATAGCCTGTATCTCAGTATTTTCTTCGACAACAGTCTTTTTCCTGTATGAATGCTGATGAAAAATATTCATTTAGCGCCTCTCCTACCTCTTCGGACTCCATGCACAACTTCCCACTACTGTCCTTAAATAGCCCTAATCTTACCCTAATCATTCTTTTATTCCTGACATACTTATACAAAGCTTTAGGGTTTTCCTTGATCCTCTTTGCCAAAGACTTCTCATGTCCCCTCTTGGCTCTTCTTAGCTCTCTCTTTAGATCCTTTCTGTCTAACTTATAACTCTCAAGCACCCTAACTGTGCCTTCACATCTCATCTTTACATAAGCCTCCCTCTTCCTCTTGACAAGAGATTCAACTTCTTTCGTAAACCACGGATTCCCTGGCTCAATCATGTCCTCCCTGCCTGACAGGAACATACTTATCAAGGACACGCAGTAGCTGTTCCTTGAACAAGCTCCACATTTCAATTGTGCCCATCCCCTGCAGTTTCCTTCCCCATCCTATGCATCCTAAATCTTGCCTAATCGCATCATAATTGCCTTTCCTCCAGCTATAACTCTTGCCATGCAATGTCTACCTATCCCTTTCCATCTTGAAAGTAAACGTAACTGAATTGTGGTCACTATCACCAAAGTGCTCACCTACCTCCAAATCTAACACCTGGCCGGGTTCATTACCCAGTACCAAATCCAGTGTGGCCTCACCCCTTGTTGGCACATCTACCTGCACACATTGAACAAAAACTGACCCATCTAAAGTACTCGAACTATAGCATTTTCAGTCAATATTTGGAAAGTTAAAGTGCCCCATAACATCTACCCTGTTATTAAATGCATTTAGGAGGTTTTCAAATATTTGAACATTTTTAACTCAATGAAAGCCACAAAGGGATCTTTTATGTTCCTGTGCATGAAACATTTGTGGTTAGTATGCAGGTTAATAATTAAGAAGTCACATGGAATTTTGGCCTTTATTATTAGGGATTTGGAGTTTAAACATAGGGAAGTCAAGTTACAACTCCTACAGGATGTTGGTGAGGCTGCACCTGGAGTACTGTGTACAATTCTTGTCCCAGTGTTTATAAAAGGATATACTGGCAGTTCAACAGATGTTTATAAGGCTGATTCCTGGGATGAACATGTTGACTTATCAAAGTTAAGCTATTATTTGCGAGAGTCAAGAAAATGAAGAGTGATCTTATTGAAAATCACAAGATTTTGAGGAGGCTTGACAGTGCAGATGCTAAGAAGATTTTTCCACGTGGGGAATCTCAAATTAGGATCATAACTCCAGAATAAGAGATACTCATCTAAAACAGATGCAAGGGAATTTCTTCTCTCAGGGTGGTGAATGTCTGAAATTATCTGATCCACTGAAAGTATTTAAAGAGGGGGTAGATGGATTTTTGGAATATTGAGCAGTCAAGGTCTATGAAGAGCTGGCATGAAGTAGTAGTTGAGGCTGAGGGCAGACCATTCAGAATCTTATTGAATGGCAGGGCAGGCTTCAGGCTTTCAAACAAAAATAGAAATTGCTGGAAAACCTCAGCAGGTCTGGCAGCATCTGTGGAGAAAAATCAGAGTTAACATTTGAGGTTGACTAACCCTTCTTCAGAAATGTCATCGTTTCATCATGTTATCCCATTTATCTTGGTAACGGTGAGGCATTTTAGTCTGATGGGTTTATAAAGATACAGAAACAATTTTCTGTAGATCTAGTTTCCTCAATTTCTAATTTATCTCTTAATCCAAGATTTTATATCATTTCCTTCAATCCTGCCGAGCTTTTCAACTTTTCTCACCATACCTTTTTGTACAATATCCTTCAAACCTAAGCCATTTTCCTCACTTTTATTGTAATTCATTCATGGAATGTGAGCATTAATAGCTCAGCCAATATTTATTGTCCATCCCTTCAGATTCACATGAGCCAGACCAATTAAGACTGGCAGATTTCCTCCCTTGAGGGGCAATACTTACCATTAGGCCAGCTTTTTACTGAATTCAATTAAATCTGCCAATAGTGGGATTTGAACTTGTGTCCCCAGAGTATTAACTTCAGTCTCTAGGCCAGTGACAACACCACTACATCAATGCTTCCTCTTACTTTGTAAATGTAGTTGAGCTTAACTCCTGTGCTATCCATTTCTCAGCCCTGAACTGACCTATTCTACAATTTGATTATCGCTTGTATGAAAACGTTCTCTCAATTTTCTTTTGTTATTTTTCTTTTTTAACTTCTGCTTTCAAGGATTTGAGCCCTCTATCACTATTTGCTGGATTCACTGAGTCACCTTTTTGTGTAATAAGGTTTTCCTTTAGCTTTTATTAAACATTTTACAGAAATATGTTCCCATTAAAATTTTCTCCTTAATACCATTTGTACACATCACAGGGCAGGCCCAATGTGAATGCAAGCCTGTGGGTTCACTGAAATTTGCTCACGCCCATAAATAGAAGTCACAACAGAGAAATTCACCCCAATCAAACAATGAAGGCATTCACCCTTCAAATGAGCACATATTTATATTGACCAACTCCATGTTCACACCCCTTCATCACCATCTTCCTCATTGACCTTCATCCTCCAAACAAATCTTGAATATTGCCACTTTTTCTGCCTCAAGCAAATAGATTTAACCAACTCTCTTAAATTCCTGACAGTTAATCTTACATCTATAACCATTAATCTAATAGAAACAGGCTGTTTCCACATACCCTGTCACCCCATTTCTATCATATCACCCCATAACAAGTTCATCATTAACTCTCAGTTTTTATCTTTCATACTTTTCATATCTTGATCTGTAAACCAATAGTTTTTCTTGAAACAACTTTATCAACCTGTTATGGTGCCTTTAATATCTAATCAGGTAATCCCTCTAATCATCAAAAGCATTAGTAAACAGCCATTAAAAGGATGATGACTGATGCTACCTTTGTGCCAAAATGTACAAAATCTCATCAATTTAAGTGGACTGGTACTGAATTCCATCTGCCCAAATCCTCCTCTTATTAATTTCAGTTTTATTTAAGTCTTCTAAATTATTAACAAAAACTTCTTTTTTTGCAGTGAATAGAAGTAGCCCATGATGAACATAGGGAGACCGTAATGCTGAAGATCAGAGTTGAGAGTGTGTTGCTGGAAAAGCCCAGCAGGTCAGGCAGCATCTGAGGAACAGGAAAATCGACATTTCGGACTGGAGCCCTTCATCAGGAATGAGGCATTCAAATCCCACTGTTGGCAGATTTAATTGAATTCTATAAAAAGCTGGCCTGATGGTAAGTATTGCCCTTCAGGGGAGGAAATCTGCCAGTCTTAATTGGTCTAGCTCATGTGAATCTGAAGGGATGGACAATAAATATTGGCCTAGCTTTTAATGCCCACGTTCCATGAATGAATTACAACAAAAGTGAGGAAAATGGCTTGATAGGTTTGAAGGATATTGTACAAAAAGGTATGGTGAGAAAAGTTGAGGGATGCTGAAAAGCTAGGCAGGATTGAAGGGAATGATATGAACACAGGATCAGGCACACCACTAGCCACTTTCAATTGCCTTGAACTCCTACACTCAGTTTTCTCCTTTCCTGCAATTTTTAATCCAATTTGCCATTCTTCATTGAGATATTTTCAAATCAGTCTGTTCAGAGATGTTATTACATACCTCCTGGAGTAGGTGGGACTTGAACCTGAGGTTCATAATCAACAGCCTTTAACATCCTTCATTGATTCCATACTGCTTAATTTTCTCAAGTTATCTTCTGTTTCTTGTTAAATGCTTTTCTTAAATACTTTGTACACTACATCCAGTGGATTATATCCATCTAGCGGAAAGAGGCCATTCAGCCTGCACCAACTCTCCAAAGATTAACCCACGCCCAACCCCATATTTACCATTGCTAATCCACCTAATCTACACATGCCTGGACACAACGGGATAATTTAGCATGGCCACTTCACCTAACCAGCAGATCTTTGGACTGCAGAAGGAAACCAGACCACCTGGTGGAAACCCATGCAAACACAGGGAGAACATGTAAACTCCACACAGATAGATTCCGCTCAAGGCTGGAATCAAACCTGGGTCCCTGGCACTGAGGCAGCAGTATTACATACTGTGCCACCCATTTTAATAAAGTACAATGAATTAATTAATAGCTATTAAAATTAATAGCTATTAAAAAGTTTGAATATAGTGTACAAATTGACAATTCCATCCACACAGGTTTACCATTCTGCTTTTGACAATTCTGCCTTTATTGGTTTATTTACAAATACACACATCTTTTCAGCATTTATAACATTTTTCCTAATTTCCTTTGCTTTCCTTCTGTGCTTTCATCCTTTTATTTTCTCTTTCTTTGTTTTAATATTATTATTATTATTAGAAGTTCCCCTTAAACTATAATTGAATTTTAACCGTATTTATATATCATGGAACTACTTGTTGCTTCCTTCTTTAATAAAATGTGTTTTCTCAACAGCATTCTCAACATATCTAAAACTCCAAACTAGTAATGTCATTGGGATTCTTGTAAACAGTAAAGGTTATTTGCAAAGGCTCCTAAAATAAAACGCTATGTTCTTTATCCATTAACTAAGCGATTATGTATGAACCGATCAGTGTTTTCCACTTTTAAATAATTAGTGCAGAATTTGAGACAATAGAAACCTTCAATCAATTATCTTTAAATTAGATTGCGAAAATGTAGTAATCATCAATGCAGCAGCTCTTCAAGTTAAATTGTTCCTCGAAATCAGATTATGTTAAAGGAGTTCTGTTCAAGCAAATACATTCCTTCTCCCAATGTAGATGGATTAAAAGGAGAGAGATTTTTTTTAGTAGTCTGGGCCCACTGAACGCAAGACCATACTGCACTTTCGCTGATGGAGCATTTCAAATTAATCAGCCAGAAATGTAGCATTGTTCCTTTGTATAACCACACAAGGACTGTGCTGACTCAGCCATCAAAATTCCAATAAGATCTGTGATAAAGCAAGATACATTGTGGCTGGAACTTACACTCCTACCAGATCCAGTGCATTGTTGCAAGAAGGCTCCCTTTCTCTGTGAGTGGGAAAGAACCTGCTTCAAAAATGTCACTTCTTGCATTCCTATCTACAGTATTTGGAATCTAGTTCTGCTTTGAAAGGAATAGATTTGCTTTTCAGCTAAATACAATTCATCATCTTCAGAGAGTGATAAAGTTAAACACAAGGATGAAGGAACAAAGTGAGACAGGAAGTGATAACTAATGAAAAACAGCATTTCATCCTGCTGATTGAGGTAGTTTCTAAGATTCATAGATCTCCCTCTATACTTTTTTTACAATATGCAGCAGTAGAAGTAGGCCATAAGGCCCACTGATGCTGTTCTACCATTCAATGAGATAATGGCTAATACGATAATCCTCAACTCCACCATAACCCTTGATTACCTTACTGATTAAAACTCTCTATCTTAGCTGTATAGTAAAGAATTGCACAGTTTTAATATCCTCTGAAAGATGAGATTCCTCCTTATCTCTCTCTTAATTGAGCAATCCCATACTCTAACGTTATGCCATCTGATTCTAGACTGTCCCACAAGAGAAACGATGTCTCAACATCTACCCTGTCAAGCCTTCTAAGGATCTTGTATGTTTCAATAGTTTGCCACTCATTTTTCTGAACTCCAACCTGTTCAATCTCTGCTCATAGGAAAATACATCCATACTCTGGATCAACCTAGTAAACTTTCTCTGGACTGCCTGCAATGACAGTATACCTTCCCTTAGATAACAGGATCAAAACTGTTCACAGTATTCTAGGAATGGTCTGGCTCGTGCCTTATATAGTTTAGCAAGACTTCCCTATTTCCCTTTGAAATAACAATCAATATTCCATTTACCTTCCCTGTTACCCTTGGAACTTGATGCTAGCTTTTTTTGTAATTCACATACTAGGATCCCCTCTCTGCTGCAGGTGTCTGCCGTCTTTTTCCACTTAAATAAGGTTCAGATCCTCTGTTGTTCCTCCCAACGTGCATAACTTCATATTTTCCCACATTATATTCCACTTGGCAAGTTTGTGCAACTCACATATTTTGTCAATATCCCTGTGAAGACTCTTTATTATCCTTACCACTTCCCATCTATTTTTATGTTATCATTCACTTCCCTCATCCAAATCATTGATATATTTTGTAAACAATGGTGGTCCCAGCATTTCCCAAGTTACAGGTTGCCATCCTGAAAATGACCCTTATTCCAACTCTCTTCTATTAGTTAACCAATCACCTATCCAGACTAATATACTTCCCCAAACACTATAAGCTCTTTACTAAATAGGCTTATGTGTGGTACCTTATGTGAACGCCTTTTGGAAATTCAATCAGGTTACTGGTTCCCTTTATCAATGCTGCTTTTTATCTTCTCAAAGAATTCTAATAAATTTAAGGAGCATGATTTCCCCTTGATGAAGCCATGCTGATTCTATTTGATTTATGTATTTTTAAATGCTGTGCTATTACTTGCTTTATAATAGACTCTAACATTTTCCCAATGACTAATGTTTTATATTAATTGACCTATAAAAACCTGTTTTTGTCTCCCTTTTTGTTTTAAGATGTTACATAGACATTTTTCCAATCCTCTGAGAATTTTCTCGAAATCTCAGGGTTCTCAGAAAATTACTATCAGTACATCCTAAGATTCAATCCAATGCGCCAAGGGAACTTATTAATCTTTAGTCCCATTAGTTTCCCTAGGGCTTTTTCTCTAGTTATATTTATTTCATCCCCCACCATTGCCGTGATTATTTAGCATTGTTGGAGTACTATTAGTCTCCTCTAGCATGAAGACTGATGCATAGTATTTCTTTAACTCCTCTGCCATTTCCTGATTCCCCATTATTGTTTCCCCAACTTCATCCTCTAAGAGGTCTATGTTCACTTTGGCCTCTCCCTTTATTATATATTTAAAGTTCATTTACTGCCCATTTTTATATTACTTGTTAATTTAATTTCTAAGTTTATTTTCACCTTTTTTAGTCATCTTTTGTTAGTTTTTAAATTTTCCCAGTCCTCTGGGTTATCACTACTCTTTGCCACATTGAATGTTTTTTCTTTCAATCTGATATTATCCTTAACTTTCCTGGTTAACCATGATTGACTTATCCCCTTCCTAGAATCCTTCTTCCTCACTGGGATATATATTTGTTGCGAGTCATCTGTTTTCTAAAATGTCCATCGTTGCTCATCAACTGTCCTTCTGCAAAACCCTATTCTTAGTCTATTTCTTCCAAATCTGCCCCCATTCCTTTCCAAATACTCTTTGTAAAGTTTAGCACAGTTGTTTCTGACCCAAGTTTGTCACCCTCAAATTGGATGCTAAATTCTACCACGTTACGGTTACTGTTGCCTCGGGAATCTTTTGTTCTAGGATCATTTATTAAAACTGCCTCATTACCAGATACAAAATAACCTAAAGCTTGGTTGGATCGTCAGCATGTTGTTCTACGAAACTGTCCTGAATGCACTCTATGAAATCTTCCTCCTAGCTACCTTCACCAGTTTAATTTTCCCAATCTGCAAAAGGATTCAAGTCATTAGTCTACTGTCTTTTTAACATGCCTTCATTATCTCCTGATTTATTCTTTGTTCTACAGGTAAGAGACCACTCCCACCTTTTGTCTTCTTCCCCATGTTATTTCTTACCTCCACCCAGATGGATTCTACATCTTCTCATTCGAGATCATTTCCTGCTACCATACATATTCTATTCTGTAGAAACAAAGCTGTCCCACACCCCTTTATTACTGCCTGTCCTTCTGAAAATTCACATATCCCCTTAATATTTAGTTCCTAGCCTTGATCTCTTTGCAACCATGTCTTCATAATGGTTATGAGATCATACCCTTTAACCTGTATTTGTGCCATTAATTTACGTGCTGTGTTTGTACACTCTGACCCTTTCCTTTTATAACTCTCTATATCTTTTGATTCTATTTAGAGACAAAAATTTCAAAATGTTAATTATGTCATTATCCATTTCATTATAGATTTATCCACTTATACAAATAAGATAACTGAAGAGTAAGTAGATGTAAAGTTAAATGAGAGTAACAATGTAAAATAATTAAGTGTAGAAATGAAAAACATCCATTGTCCTCTGCCTCACTTCTTGGGTTACCATTACAAAACCTAGTTATCCAGTTCGGTCAATTTAATTTTATTCCTTCAATTAGTCAATTTGGAAAGGATGATAAAGGTGCGAAAATAGGAGTTGGTCAAGAAAACTGTCAGAGAGTGAAAGGAACAACACTTGTCCTTTCTCTTTGTCTCTCAACCCGTCTGATCAATAGATACTACAGTTCAATTAAACGCCTAATATTTTTAAACAAAGTAAGCTTTGACATATAATTCTAAAAGAACATTCTCTAGATTGGGGAAGAAGCTCTCAGGAAGGAATTATAACATTTTTAATTCCATTCTCTTCTGCTTGTATTTGTACAGCAGTTGAATTTGCAAATGTCATTTCTGCAATCATAAACTAACATTCGGTTCATTAATCCACTTGAAGCTGCTTTGTACTGTTGCCGTAAATGGACAGCCTGCAAATATACTGCCACTGCCCCCTACTGGCACTATGGAACAATGCCGATGAAAATATTCTCACGGCTTCAATTGGGAACGAAGTGATCAGACTCCCGAAACAAGATGACTAAAACGTTGAGACAAATCCTGATTTCACTGACAGTTCAAAGAAATGGTGGAACCAAAAACTGAGCAGAACATTGGAGTTGTGATTAGAATTGCAATCAAATTTTAAAGAAGCAAATCTAATTGCTATACTCATTGTTTGAAAATTGGCTCATATTTATACAGCTGACATGTTGAATCAGGTCTACAAATATAAACCACATAATTTGCTCCCTTCCTTCTCACTCCAGTCCCACAATTTATATCACTGCTAAAGGTTATGACAGAATTACTCTGAATATCCATCATGGGAACAGGCCTTTCAGCCCAGCTCATCTGAACTGGTGATGTGCTTCTGTAAATCTTTTTATTTCTACTTGTTCATGTAAGTGTCTGATTTTCTTTTGAAAGCATCCTGCAACTTGCTTCAAAATTACTTCCTGTGGTTGCAGGTTCTACATTCTAACCACTTTTTCTTCTTGATTTATCGGTCAATGTCTTGTAATTATGTTCTCTAGTTCTGTATTCTCCCATAAATGGAATAATTCTTTCCACATTCACATTCTCCATGCCAATAATAATTTTAAAGACTTCCAAGAGGTTACTTTCAAGTCATCACTTTTCTAAAGAAAATTTCCTCAGTCTACAAACAAAAGTGATTATAGTTCCCAATAGTTATAATAGCTCAGTTCTGGTACCATCCCTAAATATTTTATTTGCAATTTTCTGTATTTTTATTTTATTTTTGTTATGTAAACCAGAGCAATGCAGGGTAGTCAAAATCAAAGTCTTATACAAACTTAACATAACTTCACTATTTTTGAATTCCATTCTTCACCATTTATAATTGTTTGCTGATGTGCAATCTGCTATTAATGTAATGTTCACCTTTCTCTCTAAATTTCTTGCTCTTCTACAATATTTAGTTTCTTATTTTCTAAGGTATCAGTGATATTTCTGTTTTAGCCCTCCATCTGTCTATGGTAAAGCCAATTTGTCCAGTCCACCAGTTTTCTAATGTTTTACAGTTGCTTTCTTCAATTGTTATGTGCATTTTCCCAGTCTGGTATCACTCACAACTTTTTATATTGAGTTACTTAGTCTTGAGTTTAAACAATTAATAGAAATTATGAATAAATGTCCAAGCACTGATGCTTATGAAAAACTATTTTCTACCTTCTTCTAATGTGGATAATTATTCTTTGTTCCTCATTTCAATTTTTAATCATTGATTTAATCTCATTTCTGGAGTTCTGAAAGTGCACTTTTGGTGCAGGCCATCAGTCACATATCAAGAGCTATTTTCTAATGCCTAGCAACCTGTCAATGAGATATAATATATGGCCTTGAGGAAGACTTGATATGGTTGTTATGCCTTGCACTATTGCAAATGTGTTAATAGAATCCGAGATACAAATATAGACTATTTAACCCCTCATGACGGTACCAGTAGAATTTTCCAATGAATCCTATTCCCTGTTCTTTCTCCACATTACCGTCATGTCATTTATTTATCGAATTTCCTGTCAAATGTTATCATTCAATCTGTTACTCTGCCCTTTCGGGCTCTGCATTAAGATTTTTGTAATTCCTTATCTAAAAATGTATTTCCTTGTGTCATCTCTGTTTGGATTTGAAGGACAATCCTAGTTTCTTACATAAAGATTTTTAAAAATCACAGTAGCTTCTTTATTAGAAGTTATCTGTCATTTCTGTTTCCCAAGGATCAATCTATCTAAAGAGATCAAGTATTACCAAGTGAACTCCAACATTACCCCAAGAGCATAGGGGTTATTCACTGTGCCGAGGTAGTTCTCGTCCCCATGTATCAAAGGAACCATGAACACCGATATTCATCTTTATCTAGCATTTATGTGATCCATAAAATATATAGAAAATGAAAATTGTAGAATCCAAAAGAAGATAGAGACTACTTGATGATAAAGGTAACATGATGCAGGTGTCAGAAATATCTAAGCCCAGTGTCAGATATGTATTTAAGATTATGTCCAATGAATTGAAAGATCAACTAAAGCAAATAAATTGGAGGAGGTGGTTCAACAACACCTCAGCAGATGGAATACCTTTAAAGTTGTTATGCTAAACCTGCAGGCTAAATATATTTCTAAAACTCACACAGTCAGTAATGTGACCCTAAGTCAATTCATGACAAATTAAGAGATAATGGAAGGAATTGGCCTCCACAAATACTCAGAAAGGCAAGGTTTAATGAATGTAAACACAAAGAAAAATCTGAAACACATTAAAAAAGGTGATGTTTAAAGCAAGAGGAGACCTTAACAAGATACATTGTAAATAAAGCCATGTGTGATTGTAAAAAGAAATCATTAACATGACAGCAAGAGAGCACACAGAAGAGATGAAAACTTTAAATATGTAAACTGGTTTGAAAATGAAGATGAGAAACAAAGCTCTAAATATTCTAAATAACCACCTCGTCCATTTGCAAAGAGAGACATAGCAACTCACTACCATCTTCTTGAGGGTAACTAGAGACAGACAATACATGCTGGCCAGCCATCAATGCCCACATCCCACAGTAAATAATTTTTAAAATCTCCAAACAAAGAATTCACAAATAAACTAAATGGGATTGAATTTGTCTTGGAACACAGAGTCATATTGGCAACTGTATAGATTGTGTGAACAAAATCTGTGAGTTCCTCATTTTTGGTGTACAAAGTGAAAGGATTAATGTGAAGCAATAGAAGCCAGAGGAAAAGTGCTGAGGTTATCTTTGCTCTCCAGGATGGTCTTATAGTTGGCTGACTTGTTTGCAGAGAATGAAGCACAGATTTTGGTCATACCAAATCTGACAACGGCCTACTAGACCAGTTAGGCTGCAAGTACATTAGAATTTGTGATCCTCAAGAGTTGAGAGAGCACAGCAGTGGGGCCTGTGCCAGCACAATTGCAAGGCTGGAATAAAGTCTTGGTTTGAAATATTGAACCTAGAGGTAAGGAAGTGTTTAAACAGGCTAACTAGTACATGGAAAAGTGTATTGGAAAGTGGAGGATCAAAAGCAAGTAAAGTTGAAATTTGGATTGTAAATTGATATTTAGTTTATTTTTCATGAATGTAACGGTGAAAGTGGTGGGACTGCAGGACAGAATGGGTTTGGATGTGGGTGGCATTAGATAGTAAAGGATATGAGAAATTGGTTTAGAGTTCAAGACTAGGGTACAAAGAGCCCAGGTGAGATGGTGACGTACAAGCAATAAAGAGGATTTTATCTTAATTAGGACAATAAAGTATGGGCGATTGTTGAATCAATAGGACAGTAGGTTACCGGAGTTGAAGTGAAGCTTATAATTACCAATGATGAGAAATCACTCACTGCAAAAGATTCCAGTAAGTGTAAAGGGTATTAAATGGAATGCCATTCCCTCTCACTCTGCTTTTCTATGATCCATTTACAGCACAGAAAAATGGATTAAAAGTAAACTTCACCAGAAAAGCTCTGTCTGAATGTATGTGTTCAGTGATTAGAACATCTGAATTTGTTTGTATACTGGGAATGTCAGGTGGATTTAGCCTCCAACTTAGCTTGAAAGGAAACATAACTTGATGAATGGTCCCTTTTATTCTGAGCCAATATGAATGCCATTTTCTGAGAATGACCTGCCACAGGCACAATGAATTATCCTGTGTGAGAAATAACGTGTGTTTAAACAACAAACCCTGTGGGACCTCAGAGAGAAAATGAAAAATTAAGAGTGAGCTTTTAATGAAATTAGCCCTGCCTTATTGAGAACACTGGCAGATGGAAACGCTTCTCCTCAAGCAAACACAGACTCATCTAAGTGAACACAAGTTATTCATAGAACACATTATTGGAAACAACATCAACTGAGAGAAGCAGGCCTTGCACAATGAATGGCTCAGTCTGATTCACCATAATTATTAAGCCCAAGACAAACATTAGTTTTTCTTGTTCTTATTTTTCTAGATATTTTGTTCCCTTCATGTGAGTGCTTAGATTTTCTCATTGATTTCACATTAAATTTTTTTTTTTATTGTCAGTAGTGTTATGAACTAGGCCAGACCACTCAAAACACTCTTAAGCAGGCAGCCCAGACCATAACTTTGCAATTTGTTTCAGTAAGTGTACAGTGAAAATTACCCGGGGTAAGTTAGCGAGGTTGACTACTAGGTTTTAAAACAGACAGAAATTTATTCACAATGAAACACAAAGAACAGAATAACGAACCCCTACGGAACTCAGTCTGTCCAAACTAGACTTAATTATGCTGTTCCAAATGGGCACAACAATCCCAAAAAGCAAACCCCTTAAACACAGTAAAAATGAAACAAATGCTTACAGGTCGAAGTCAGAAGGACAGAAGGAGAGCGAGTTTAGCAGCCTGTTTCCACACAGCCCACAGCTGAACTCTCCAACTAGTTCTGGATTGAACTGCTCAGCTAGAAAGCTGGCCATGCCCTTCCCATCTTCACTTATACAGGTTACCTCTAAAAACATAAAAGCTTTGGCCTAAAGTCTCATCTGTTTATGTATAAACAAAAAGGCCTCTCAATACCCTTTAATCTCTGTACCAAACCAGTCTAATTGGAGCCAGGGGCTGTTTATGATCCCTCTGAAAAAAAATCAAGGATACAGTGTCCTTGATAAAAGGAACAACATTTTTTAAAAAAAGGACCATCAATATCAAGTGATGTAGCTTCATTTTTAAAACCCCTCAAAAACAAACTGGTTAGTAGTCTAAAACACACATACACACTATACTAACTATATACATGCAAACATGCACAACCACATGCGAATTCAGGGTGTGGCACACCTGCCACCGAGCGCCTCTGTATCTCATTCGAGTCTCGATAATGCATCAGCAATCGCGTTTTCGTGACCTGTCACATGCACAGTTGTCAAATTGAATGGCTGCAACAACAAGCTCCATCTAAACAGTCTCGCATTTTTGTCCTTAAATTTTTGCACAAACATCAATGGGTTATGATCAGTGTATATGACTGTCTCAGATGCATTGCTGGTAATATAAACACTGTAATGTTGTAATGCCAACACCAAGCTCAAAGTCTCTTTCTCCACTGTTGAATATTTCTGTTGATGAACGTTCGACGTCCTGGAAAAGTACCTGATGAGTCTTTCTATTCCCTTGTCATCCTCCTGCTGGAGCACCGCACCGACACCCACATCACTGGCATCGATAGCCACCTTGAAAGGCTTCATGTAATCTGGTGTGGCTAATACCGGGGCAGTGGTTAACACAGCTTTTGGGCTGTCAAAAGCCTTTTGACAGTCCACTGTCCACTGAAACTTGTTGCGCTTTTTAAACTATTCGGCAAGTGGAGTTGCCACACTGCTAAAATTCGGCACAAACTTTCTGTAAAATCCACTCAACCCCAGGAACCATAGTACTTCTCTTTTCGTCGACTGTGTGGGCAATTCCCCAATTATTTTCGTTTTCACATCCCGTGTAGCCATTTATCCGTGTCCAATAACATGGCCCAGGAAGGTGACTTGAGCGTTGGCAAATTTACTTTTAGCTAGGTTTATCACCAAGCCTGCCTTCCGAAGTCGATCAAATAAGTTCGATAAATGCTGTAAATGTTCTTTCCATGAGCGACTAAAAATCACCAGGTCATCAATATGCACCACACAGTTGGGTAATCCAACAATGACCTTATTAGTTAGTCTCTAAAATGTGGCTGGCGCATTTTTCATACCAAATGGCATGACTTTGAACTGATATAGTCCATTTGGCGTTACGAAAGCCGAAATTGCCTTTGCTCTGTCTGACAGAGGTACCTGCCAGTAGCCTCTGAGCAAGTCCAACTTAGAAATGTAAGTTGCTTGTCCTTCCTTTTCAACACAGTTCTCCAACCGTGGAATTGGATATGCATCAGTCTTTGGTAATGACGTTGATTTTGCGATAGTCTATACATAACCATTGGGTACCATCTGGCTTTGGCACCATGAATATGGGTGAGCTCCAGTCACTATAACTCACTTCGATTATGCCATCTTGGAGCATGTGTTCTATCTCCTTCTAAACCTGTGCCATCTTTAGAGGGTTATGCCTGTAAGGATGTTGCTTAAACGGAACAGCATCTCCTATATCTGCATCATGCACAATTAGGTTAGTACTTCCCAGTTTATTTCCACATATCTCCCCATGTGATAGTAATTAATCTTTCAGGTCATTTCGATTTTCTTGTGGAAGATAACTCAATAATTTATTCCAATTTTTGACAACTTCCTCATTGTCCAATTTGATTTGAGGAATGTCCAATTCAGAATCCTCTGAACTCAGTTATTCCTTCTGTGCTGTAATCTTTAATACCTCCTCCACTTGCTTTCTTTCCCTGTCAAAATACCTTTGAGTATATCCACATGACACACTCTGAGATTTCTTCCTGTCTGGAGTCCTTATCAAGTAGTTCATCTCACTCAATTTCCTCTCGATTTGATAAGGTCCACTGAACCTGGCTTTTAAAGTTTAACCTGTTGCTGGAAGTAACACCAACACCTTATCCCCAATGGCAAAATTGTGAATTTGTTATTTCTTGTCTGCTTCCTGTTTCAATATATGCTGTGATACTTTTAAATCCTGTCTAGCCAACTCTCCAGTTCTATTTAGTCATTCTCTAAAATTTGACACATTGTCCAAATGTGTGGTCTCTGAATTCTGACTTATTAATTTATCCTTAATCAATTTTAATGGTTCACTTACTTCATGCCCAAATATTAATTCAACTGGACTGAATTTGGTCAATTCACTGGTGCATCTCTGATCGCAAAAAGTACAAATGGAACACCTTTATCCCAATCATCTGCATAATCCTGACGAAAAGCCCTCAACATAGTCTTTAATGTTTGATGCCATCTCTCTAGCATTACCTGCGATTCTGGATGATACACAGTAGGTTTGAATTGCTTTATTCCCAAGTTATCCATAACCTCCTTGAATAGCTTGGATGTGAAGTTTGACCCTTGATCTGACTGGATTCTATATTGGCAGTCCATATTTAGTAAAAATTTTGATTAATTCTTCTACAATCCTTTTAGCTGTGATGTTGTGTAATGGGATTGCCTCTGAAAATCTAGTCGATGCATCCATTATTGTTAATAAATACTTATTCCCACTTTTTGTTTCAGTTAGGGGTCCTTCGCAAGCAATCAAAACTCTTGTGAAAAGTTCCTCAAATGCTGAAATAGGTATTAAAGGTGCAGGTTTTATTACAGCTTGTGATTTTCCGATTAGCTGGCATGTATGACACATCTGATAAAATTCAACTATGCCGTTATATAGTCTAGGCCAGTAAAAATGTCTTTGTATTTTACCCTGTGTTTTTCTCACTCCTAAATGACCTCCAAGTGGTAGCTCATGTGCCATTTGCAGCACCTCCTTTCTATACCCTACTGGCAAAACAATTTGATGAACCTCTGCCCATTTCTCATTTGCTTGAATATGTGATGGTCTCCATTTCTTCATTAAAACATCATTTGTTAGGTAATAACACACAGGAATGCATTCACTCTCCATCTCTGTATATGCCTCTTGATATAACTGTTTTAAATTTTCATCTTTCTGCTGTAACTCAATCAGCTTGCAGAGATAGATACTTGCATGTTTACCAATTTGCTCCTACTCTGTCCCACTTATCTGATCCAAAATAAAGTCCCCGATAAAGCTATGTCAGCTTCCTTATCTGTGCCTTTTGATCTCTCCTGCTACAGCCTGTGCCTCTGTCATCTTATGATGACACAATCTGGGAAGATCTCTGAATAAATGCCTTGCATTTCTTCAGTTGCCTGAGTTTCGACTAGCTTTTCAACTAGAATAGGCAGCATGCCTACAGGTGAATCAGCTATATCATTTGCAAGGACAAATTATATTCCTGGAGCTGAGAATTTGACCAGTACTTCTACCATAAATTCTTCACTCTTCTCTGGACTCTCTAGCCTGACTTTATATAACTGAGCACTTTTTGCCTCACCATGAATTCCTGTTACCAGTACCTTTTCTGGCAATAGTCCTTCAGGAGTACATATTTCCTCATCTTTCAGCACCACAGACTGAGAGGATCCTGTGACCCTTAATATTGTAACCTCTTTAACTGCTACTCCTGGCCTATGTGAATAAACTTCACCCTTGCATGTACATTTTTCAAGCAATCTTGTATACACTGAGGCAGTTGTCTAAATTCCCTTGTGCTTTTTGTTACTAGTCCAACAAAACTTCCAGGCTTATCTGGTTTTCCTATAGCTGGCTTTCTCCTCGCCCACCAACACAGTTGTTTCATGTGGCCCACTTTGTTACAATGAAAACACTGGAGCTTTTTAACTTTTGTCCACATCAAGGGTTTCTTTTTTACCCTGTCGTAAGTTCTCCTTATGATCTTCTCTTTCGATCTCTCATGGACTGAAATTGATCCTGGAAGCCAAACCATATTTTATGGACCAGCTCATAATCCATCAACCACTTCAGTTGCTAACCTTGCCATTTTAACTCTCTGCTCTTCCACATTAAGCTTACCTTCAGCCTTTATCCCCAGCCTTTTAAGTTGTCTTCACTGTTTAAGTGTCATTTTTGAAGTTCAAGCTCTCTCTTTTTCTTTCTCTTCTGCTAAAGCCCTTCATTCTTTTCCTTTCACTTCTGCTTCTAACCGTAACTCAAAGTGATTCATTTCTGCTGCCCTTTCCTTATCCCTCACCTCTAATTCAAGGTGCTTCATTTGCAATTGAGTCTTTGCCATCTCTATACATTCTGATGGTTTCTCCAGCAAGTTTAAATGCTGAGCTACTGCTGTAATTATCTCTCCTTCCCTCACAGAAGGAGGCAGCACCAATCCCAGCTTGTCTGCTCATTCCTGCAGCTGATCTTATTCACCTTTTGCAAAACTTCCAAAGTCACTGCATCCACTTCCAGAATACTTTTGGCAACTGAAAGAACCACTACTATCCCAGGCTTTGTCTACCCAACCAAACTAACACCCAAAATAAATACTCCAGCACCCACAACTCACTGTCTAAAGTCCTGCAAAGAGCCCCCAATCTGTTATGGACTAAGCCAGACGACTCAAAACATTCTTAAGCAGGCAGCCCAGGCTATAACTTTGCAATTTGTTTAGTTAAGTGTACAATGAAAATTACCCGGAGTGAGGTAGCTGGGTTTGACTATCAGGTTTTAAAACAGATAAAAATTTTATTCACAAAATTACACAAAGAACAGAATAAAGTACCCCTACGGAACTCAGTCTATCCAAACGAGACTTAATTATGCTGTTCCGAATGGCCACAACATCCCAATAAGTAAACCCCTTAAACACAGTAAAAATGAAACAAAGGCTTACAGGTTGAAGTTAGAAGGGCAGAAAGAGAGAGAGTTTAGCAGCCTGTTCCCACATAGCCCACAGCTGAACTCTCCAATTAGTTCTGGACTGAACTGCTCAGCTAGAAAGCTGGCCACTCCCCCTTGGTTTACACGGGTTACTTCTAAAAACTTAAAAGCTTTGGCCTAAAGTCTCATCTGTTTACGTATAAACAAAAAGGCCTCTCAATACCCTTTAATATCTGTACCAAACCCATCTAATTGGAGCTTGGGGCTGTTTACGACTCATTTGAAGAAATCAAGGACACAGTATCGTTGAGAAAAGGAACAGCTTTTAGCAAAAAGGATCAGCTTTGTGACAGTAAGCTCCAGTGAAAGTACATCAGAACAATATTTGGCCACAGCCAATGTTTCCACTGAAACAGATGTGGGCATTAACTGCACTAAATAGTTGGTAGGCTCAAATTAGCAGATACACATAAAATACCTACAACATAAATGACTGACTTACATTTAGATGTATTAAATCTTGTGATTTCATGGTCTGGACAGGTATGTACAACAGAGTTTCCAGAGCCACACATTCTGTAGTACCTACCATTATACCACTGGATATTAAGCCCTGTAAAACCTCCAGCTACTACTTTGATCTGGACATTACCTCATTTTGAATCTTCAACATGGATTCACTGTAGTCACCCATCAAGGGTACCCAATGTTCCAACCAGAATATCAGAGCAGCAACTTACCACTCTGATCTAGGGCATTACTGGTCCCTAAGCCAATATCTCACCAGACGTTCATAGGAGATCATCCCATATTGACAAGCAAGTCTGGAAAATGTAGGCCCTGAGTTCCGTTCTGATGGGGCCTATATTTTGCGGAGAACAGCACCTACACCAGCTATGCTGGGTCTATCAGAGTTGTATCCAGTGGGAGTAGTCATAGAATTCACTTGGATACATCTTCACATTCTTTCTTGGACATGAGAAAATGAACCCATTGGCTCTTGCCTCTCCCCAACTCAAGCATGGAATTTCTAAGCAATTTTAAATCAAAAATTGGCATTTATCATAGTTTTCTCAGTAAAATAGATTGACCTATGCTCCTTTATAATTATTCTGCTAATCTGACTACTGTATTAAATGCCACCCTTTCCCAAACATCCAGTCACCATTTGCCTGGGCTTTGAAGTCCAGATCATCAGGGTTCAGAATTTATATGTGGCCCTAGAGCTTCAGGCTAAACAACCACAACTAAAAGAGAAGTGATAGTCTAAGGGCGAAATCGATGGTGGAATGTGCTACCTAGGCATACAGACCAGGTGGAGTTTTATTATCCCAGCATTACAGCAGTTGCCTTCAAATGTTCCTGGATTAGAAATAATAACCAATGATCCAAGAATCCAGCCTTTCCTGTCAAGTGGACAGGATGCTGCACATTTGAATGAACACTAGCATGCAGTAAATACTTCAGTAAGGTCTGACTGGGAGAGTTGGGAGATGAGCAAAAGAAGATTGGTCAGCCATGAAGTCTGGGTCATGCCTCATACAGGCATGAAGATATTACAAAATTTGAAGGTGTATTTTTGAAAAAATGAACACCATCTTTTAAAATAGCATAATGCCATAGCATGTGACTTTGGTAATACTAGCTTCAGACAAGCAAGTACCTTATTAAATATGAACAATCCCAGCCACTTAAGTCATTTTGCTAATGATGAACTTTAAACAAGCTAGAGTAAGATATTCCAGCTGAGTCATCTTCCTGCCTACTGTGAACAACAGGCAATTGACAGTGGTTGCATGGTCACGATTAGACTAATGATTTTTTTATTTCAGAGTTTTATTGATTTCATATTTCATCACAGAGTCATACAGCATGAAATAGACCCTTCGATCCAACCAGTCCAAGCCGACCATAATCTCAAACTAAACTAGTCCCACCTGCCTCCTCTTGGCCTGCATCCCTTCAAACATTTCTTATTATGTACTTGCCCAAATGTCTTTTAAATGTTGCAAATGTATCCACGTACAACACTTTCTTTGGTAGTTTGGGGTGGCATGGTGGCTCAGTGGTTAGCACTGCTGCCTCACAGCACCAGGGTCCCAGGTTCGATTCCAGCCTCGGGTGACTGTCTGTGTGGAGTTTGCACATTCTCCCCGTGTCTGCGTGGGTTTCCTCTGGGTGCTCCGGTTTCCTTCCACAATCCAAAGATGTGCAGATGAGGTGAATTGGCCATGCTAAATTGCCCATAGTGCTAGGTGCATGTGGGAGATGGGTCTGGGTGGGTTACTCTTAGGAGGGTCGGTGTGGACTGGTTGGGCCCAAGGGCCTGTTTCCGCACTGTAGGGAATCTAATCTAAAAAAAAAGTTCATTCCACATGGGAACCACTGTGTGAAAAAAAAGTTTCCACTCAAGTCTTTTTAAAAATCTCTCTCCTCTCACCTTAAAAATGTGCCCCCAAGTCTTTTAAATCCCCCATCCTTCTCTATACTCCTCATTATTTTATAAATCCCTGTAAGATCACCTCTCAACCTACGCTGCAGTGAAAAGAGTCCCAGCATGTCCTCATAACTCAAGTCCTTCATTCCTGGTAAATCTCTTTTAAACCGGACTCAGTACTGAAGGCCTCACCAACGTCCCATACTCAAAGGTCTGAGCAATGAAAGCTAGCATGTTAAACACCTTCTTAACTACCCTACCTATATGTGACGCAGACTTCAAGAATTACATACCTGAACCCCTATGTCTCTCTGTTCTACAACACTGCCCAAGGCCTGACCTTTAATTGTATAGGTTAGATTAGATTAGATTAGATTACAGTGTGGAAACAGGCCCTTCGGCCCAACAAGTCCACACCGACCCGCCGAAGCGCAACCCAGCCATACCCCTACATTTACCCCTTACCTAACACTACGGGCAATTTAGCATGGCCAATTCACCTGACCTGCACATCTTTGGACAGTGGGAGGAAACCGGAGCACCCGGAGGAAACCCACGCAGACACGGGGAGAATGTGCAAACTCCACACAGTCAGTCGCCTGAGGCAGGAATTGAACCCAGGTCTCTGGCGCTGTGAGGCAGCAGTGCTAACCACTGTGCCATTGTGCCGCCCAAGGTTGTTTTCCTTTGAGCATTGAAATACAGGCCAACATTTCACTTACTTTCCCTATTACCTGCTGAACTTGGATACTAATTTTTTTTTGTGTGATTCATGGATGATGACAACCAAATCCCACTCTTCCATAGCTCTCTACAGGCTTTCCCCATTTAAATAATTTTCAGCTCCTCTAGTCTCCCTGCCAATTTGCATAACTTCATATTTCCCCACATTATATTCCATCGACCAATATTTTTATCTGCTTACTTAACTTGTCTATACCCCGACTCTTTGTATCAGCCTCACCACTTGCCTTCACACCTATTTTTGTGCCATTTGCAACCTTAGCTACAGTATATCCACTTTCCCCTTCCAAATCATTCATATCTATTGTAAATAATTGTGGCCCAATATTGGTCCCTGTGGCACTGCATTACTTACAGGTTGCCTCCCTTGTCTAATCCTCTATCTTTGCTAATATGCTACCTACAGCACCATGGGCTCTTATTAAGTAGCCTAATGTGAGGTACATTGTCAAATGCCTTTTGAAAATCCAAATATATTACATCCACCACCTCCCCTTTATATGGCCTGCATATTACCTCCTCAGAGAATTAAAGTGAAATTTTCAGGCATGATTTCCTCTTCATGAGGCTATGCTGACTCTACTTGATCATATTATGATACATGATATGTATTTCTAAATGCCCTGCTATTACATCCTTTTTAATAGATTGTGTAGAGATTTTGCTGTTTCAATGTCATCCAATAGCCTTGTGATAAGTAATACTAGTTTGTGCCAATGAATAAATGCAGCATTCCACTGATCCCTGACCTGGTAAAACATGTTTGGCTCTGGATCTTGTTAAACTTTGGATTAAAAATTGCCAGTGTGATCATTTTCACAACCTGAACCTTTCAGTCATTCTGTCAGTGATTTAATCAGATTGACAGCAATGCATAGGTGTTTTCCAAGAGAATATTTCATTCAGAATTTCTGGCACTGTTGTCTTGAGGCGAATTTGGCAACAGCAACAATACTGCAGGCACAGGGTTTATATTTACATTAGGAATTCTGTCAACA
Organism: Chiloscyllium plagiosum; assembly: GCF_004010195.1. Classification (NCBI taxonomy): domain Eukaryota; kingdom Metazoa; phylum Chordata; class Chondrichthyes; order Orectolobiformes; family Hemiscylliidae; genus Chiloscyllium; species Chiloscyllium plagiosum. Next base: position 21,062,826 of record NC_057743.1, on the reverse strand, counting down.
CAAGCAAATATTTGATAAATTGGAATAGTTCAAGTCTTCATCACGCCTCCTGACATCGGGTACGGTACCTCTTTCACAAAATTAATTTTTGAAGTATTGTTGAACAAAAGGGATTACTTCAGGCTCTTTATACATATGCTATGTATATGCCTTATTTGGAATTAGGAGTGACCAATTCTAAACATTTTGTCCAAATGCATGTCTTATTTGGATTTATCCATGCACATGAGCTATGCTGAATGTTTTGTCCAAATGTGTGTCTTATCCAATATAGCCAGCAGTTCCTGATTTCCTGTAGTTTTAGCTCTTAGCAGATCTGACTGATATAGTGTGATTCCATTCACAAAGCAGCCCATTGTTAGGCCTCTTTTCAGTCCCTGTTATCTTCAGCCTTATCCAACGATCTATAGTTGTTTAAGGCAGCATTACTCTTTCCAGAGAATATTCTGTAATTCTTGTTTCAAACACAATTATAACACTCACCAAATCTTATTGTTTTAGGGCAGTATAGTTCCTGGGCTAGATAGTAAACTTTGTAGTCTTAGGATATAAGATATGTTTAGTTACATACAAATCTACATAAGCAGCATCCTAAGCATTATACTTACAAATTTAGTATAATCTACTATAAATAATTCCCCTCAGGATCTCCAGAGAATACTTGATTGATATTCACGTGAACTATTGCCATCCAGCAGTCTAACAACATTGAACTAGTGTAACTAAAACTCTCTCCAACTGAAACAAATGTCCCACAAGAATTCCATTGCTATAGAAACAGGGCAAGCATGAAAGCCAGTTTGCAGTTGGAAAACATATTTGTGTGAATTTCAACCTGTATACAGCAAAGGTCTAATCAACTTATCTAATTCCTTGATTCCACTGGGGCTAGCTGGTTGAAGGGTCACTTCACCTCGCAGTGACCCATGTGGGGAGACAGTGTGCAAGCACTGATACACTGAGGTACGGTTCCATGCAGGCCTAACTGGAAATCTTCACTTGGCACTCATTTCCACAGTACAGATTCCTGTTCTTAGGTAGCTTTCCTACTGCTAATCTGCCAGAGTTTATGTCTCTATTTACTATATGCTGCAATACAACTCCCTTGATCTTGACAAATGCTATACTAAAGCTGTGTAAATAATCCATTGCCAATTTCTTGCCTGGAAAACTAATATCCTCACCATCCAAAGAAGTTGAAAGTTAAGTGGAACTTTACCCCACCAGGATCTTCTTTGTAAGCCTCCATTCTGTAGGTGGACAGAATGTTTGCCCACTGACCATCAGGCTGATTATATAAGTAATAGTTTATGTCTTATTATTGACCAATGAATATTGAGAGAGAGTAGCGGGATATGTACCACAGTAGATGCGCTCATTCCAGCTTCATACAATTTGTCAAGAACTCGTTGCTATGCAGTTGACAAGGGCAGCCTTATGATGCATTATGAGGCATATCTGATCTTTATTACCCTATTGATTCAAGGATTGGCGCTGATCCTTGTGATTTGTAGTAATGAATACTTAGCATTCTGCAGCAATGTTCCAATCCAAAATTAATGTTCTTTAATGCTCAGAATTCTGATTCCATCCTCCAATAGCTCCCTATTGCAAATTCTCTGCGAAAACCTTTTGTTTAGAATTAGACAATAGTAAAGTACTGTAAGGCCTGTGTATTGTTTGCTTCATTGCTTTTTAGGATTGTGCAGTGAAATGAGGAAGAACTGTTTTCAAATCAGTGTTTTGAAAAGCAAATAAATTGGCATCCAAGGCAAGCATTGTAAGTAGTTATTTGTACAAGGAGTAATTTAAGTGGTTGAAGATGTATAAGAGATAAAGGGTTCTGTATTCAGATATAACTGGTTGGCAACAAGACATTGATTCGTCTATGGACTAGAGACCAGTTACTGATAACAAGGGCCTGTTGCTTGCCAACAACTCTTGTGATTCATTCTCAGTTAACTGGACAGTTTGGAGTTAAGAGGAAGCTCAGAGATGGATTTGATCTCCACTAGCACACAAATGGTCCCTCTTTCCCTGCAGTCAATATTCATTTTAAATCCGAAGAAAAAGCTCATTTTCCTTCCACAATTCATAGAATCTCTATAGGGTGGAAACAGGCTACTCAGCCCAACAAATCCACAGAGTATTCAAATAGCATCCCAATCACACTCTCCCCCCCTACCCCCCCCCCCCCCCCCCCACCTTATCCCTGCATTTCTCAAGACTAATCCACCTAACCTACACATCCCTGGACACTGTGGGCAACTTTAACAAGGCCAACCCACCTAACCTACACACCTTTGGACTGTGGGAGGAAATCAGACCACCCAGAGAGAACACAAGCAGACACGAGGAGAATACTGCAAACTCCACACAGTCACCCAAGCCTGGAATTGAAACCAGGTCCGTCACACTGTGAGGCAGCATTGCTAACCAGTGAGCCACCATTCTGCCCCATGCTATTTTGTAAGCTTTTAAATTGATAGGACAGAGACAAGACCTTCAAATGCTAGCCAGCTGCCTAGCAGGAGAATCTGAAGAAAGATGACAAATCAGCAATGTTCTGACCAACATAAGAATCATTGCAACAATCCGCAAACAGAGACCACTGAACTGTGTCTAGATTTACTCTCCCCATAACTGAATTTTCCCTGTTTGCATGTGTATGTGCACATTTGTGAGAGCATGAGAAAGGAACCATTAATAAAGAAATTAGAGTTTTAAAAATTAGTGTTACTAAGATGGCTTCTGTTTACCTGTAGCTAGAGTCTTATTACTTGTAATAAGTTGCAATTCTTGTTTAGTGCAGAAACCAAGTCCATGGTTTCTATCAATCTGAGTCTGAAAGTCAAGTAAATTGGGGATTTTTAAAAACTTATTTTCAAATATTTAACTTTTGTGATGATTGAGAATAACAGGGCTTGATTTCCAACATGCTACCCCAGTGAGGTGTGACAATATTGACTCCAATACTGTCTTCCTCAATTTGTGAGATTGAACTAATTGCAGTGCTTAAACCAACCAGCTATTATTATCATGAAGATATGACTTAATCTTCAAAGGCTGCCATGATTGACTTTCCTCACTGGTGGCTGAACATTCTGCAAAATCATCAAATTGTGCGACTAATAATAGCTCTTGCACATTTTACTTAAATACAACATTGAACCTGATCCAACTCTGTCAGCAATATATTTGCAAACTTGTCAGAATAATTCAAATATGAATCACGTTATGAGTTTCTGACTTTGACACAAAATCATTATCTGCCCAAGGAATGGAAACCTGAAACTCCTTACTTCGCCTGAGGCCCAGACATTCAAAATGAAAAAGCTGAGATACATGATTGTTTCACAAAGATACTAAGAGTTATGGAACTAAAGTTGATAAATGCAGTTAAAATGTAGGCCAGCTATGATCTAATTAAATGACAGAACAAGCTCAATGGTTAAATGACCTCTTGTTTGTATATTCCAGTGTTCCTGTTGTATCTAATTTCCATCAAGTCTTCTACATCAAATCCCAATGTGCTTGAACAATTCTTTTTCACTCGCACAGTATGAATTTCCACTGTACCCAAACAATGCTCACTAGTCAGGAAGAAGCTGCCAAAGAATCCATGACAAAAGACAATCTACTTATTGTTCATATCAAATATAGGGCCTTGATTTGAGTTTCCTTCTTTTCAGATGTCTACTCATGTTTTGTATCAGCCAATTGTACCACAAATGCAAGCCTTCATGTGGCTCAGATGGGAATGTGTTAGAATTGGGCAGATGAAAAGCCCATGTACTCGGTACATATGTGCATGGTGACATATGAGACTAAGAAAATGGCAGGCAGGAATAGACCATCTGGTTCATCCAATCCATCCCACACTGGCTTAATGATTGAAACATTGTGATTAAACGTCCCTGGAGCCAGATCATCTCCTGAGACAAACCAAATAAAATCATAAAATCGAGAGGGAAACAAAGCTTGAAGATTTCTCTCGAATTCTCTTAAATTAAATCCGAGTTTAGGGGATCATATTGACTGCGTTTGCATTAAAGGAAAAAACAGTAATTTTTTTTATAACAGCAATGATACATTTGATTAGGCAGCACTTTGGGATATTCAGAGTTTGTAAAAAGTCAGCATATAGTTGCAAGCTCTTTCTTACAAAACCTGACCTTTGACACAAACACAAACACATACATACTCCTCTACTATTACTAACTCACCACCTTTTCTCCCAATCTCTCAAAATCACTGCATTCACACCTAATCCCTCACATCATGCTCTGCATTTACCATCTTTACAAGTTGTAACCCAAACAACACAAAATCACCTGCTTCTAGGCTGTGGTCTCTTTGCCTGTCCAACAAATTTGATTTCCAGGCAGGGAATTATTGTTACAAAATACGCTTGCCACTGAGTTGAAACTGTGCATTTTCTGATGACAATAGAACCTCTCCCCAACTCCAAATGGATTATCCTATCACAGTCAGTATTAGGACCATTGACTCTCTTTGGAACATTAAAGTTCTAATTCAAGCTTAATACCTTCTCTAGACATTACATAAGGTGGGGTCAGGCGGGAAGGGTGGAGGAACCATTTCATTCGCTGAAATAATACCTAACAAAAAAGGAAGATGGTTATCATTTATGAAGTCAATTATTTCAACCCAAGACAACATTAAAAGTTCTTCAGGGTGATGTCCTTGGCTCAACCATCTTCAGTTACTTTAACAATAACTTAGAATCATAGAGATGTACAGCACAGAAACAGACCCTTCAGTCCATACCTAACACTACGGGCAATTTAGCATGGCCAATTCACCTGACCTGCACATCTTTGGACTGTGGGAGGAAACCGGAGCACCCGGAGGAAACCCACGCAGACACAGAGAGAATGTGCAAACTCCACACAGTCAGTCGCCTGAGGTGGGAATTGAACCTGGGTCGCTGGCGCTGTGAGGCAGCAGTGCTAACCACTGTGCCACCGTGCCGCCCAGCACCTGCCAGCACCCGGCCCATATCCCTCCAAACCCTTCCTATTCATACTCATCCAGATGCCTTTTAAATGTTGCAATTGTACTAGCATCCACCACTTCTTCTGGCAGCTCATTCCATACACGTACCACCCTCTGCGTGAAAAAGTTGTCCCTTATGTCTCTTTTATATCTTTCCCCTCTCACCCTAAACCTATGCCCTCTAGGTCTGTACTCCCCCACCCCAGGGAAAAGACTTTGTCTATTTATCCTATCCATGCCCCTCATGATTTTGTATACCTCTATAAGATCACTCCTCAGCCTTCGACACTCCAGGGAAAACAGCTCCAGCCTGTTCAGCCTCTCCCTATAGCTCAAATCCTCCAACTCTGGCAACAACCTTGTAATTTTTTTCTGAACCCTTTCAAGAGATTAACCTCCTTTCAACAAAAGATTCGGATGTCTGGTAATGATTTCAAAGTGTTTAATTCCATTTATAACTCCACAGAAAATTAAACAAGTTGTGCCTAAATGCAACATGAACTGCACAATATTCATGATAGCCAAATAAATAGTAAGGTATATATTGCACCATTTGCAATTAGGGAGATTCTAATCATCTCCTTTGACATCATTGAATGCACCATTATCAAGATTCAGGGAACGCAATTAACCAGTCATATAAATATTGTGGCTTCAAGTGCTCACTGTGGTAGGATCGTTTACCTGCTACAAGGTGCACTGGACCAACTCACAAAGGCTTCTCCAACAGCACATTTCAAACTCACAACCTCAACCATCTAGATCAGTTTCACTGTTGTATTTAAGTAAAATGTGCAAGAGCTATTATTAGTCGCACAATTTAATGATTTTGCAGAATGTTCAGCCACCAGTGAGGAAAGTCAATCATGGCAGCTTTTGAAGATTAATTCATATCTTCATGATAATAATAGCTGGTTGGTTTAAGTACTGCAATTAGTTCAAACTCAAATTGAGGAAGACCGGAGGGGCAGTATTGGAGTCAATATTGTCACACCTCACTGGGGTAGCACGTTGTGCAAGACAATCTTCACGCTGCTATTGAAGTGTTTGATTATATCTACATTTTAGTCTGAAGAAAGACGACAAATCAGCATTGTTCTGACCAGCATAAGAATCATTGCAACAACCCGCAAACAGAGACCACTGAACTGTGTCTAGATTTACTCTCCCCATAACCGAATTATCCCTATTTGCATATGTACGTGCGCATGTGAGAGAGCATGAGCAAGGAAGCATTTATAAGGAAATTAGCATTTTAAAAATTAGTGTTACTAAGATGGCTTCTAACTGTTTACCTGTAGCAATGCTGTTATGCTTACCTGATCTTTGAAATAGTTTAGTAAATGAGTCAGTTCAAAGGCAATTAGGGATGGGCAACAAACGCTGCCTTTGCCAGTGACACTCACATCCCATTAAAGAATAAAGAAAAGAAATAAATTTTAGCTTGCATCGAATCTGCATTATACCTGACCTGGAAGTGCTAATTCACAAATAGTGCCAAAATCTTAGTTTTTATTTGTTTTTGAATGCTTAATTGGTCCCTTAAACTTGGACTTAAATTGATTAAAAGAAACACAATACCACCAAAAACAGAATTCACTGTTTCATTAGTCTGCTGTTTACCAAACCACACGAGATTGATTAGCACCCGATATTCAGACATTGGCGTCATGCGCAAGATTATTGGTCAAATTCCTAACACTAGCAGCTGCACACAGGTCAATTCGCACGTGAATGCACTTTCAATGACAGGTATTGGAAAACCAAGAGGATAATTACAAGGAAATGCAGTATTTAAATGAACCCTTAAGTGATTTCAATATGAGTAATTAAGGGTGCTCCATCACTGAATGAACTGTTATCTACACAGATACATTTTGATGAGCAGAGATGGATTATTTATAGCAGCCAATTCACAGACCAAGTACTGCACGCTCCCAGATGATCAAGAGCTCATATTTGGCTCCAGCTGGCTGGTTTGGATTCATGTCAACATTCAGGACTCACATTTTCTCAACATTTGTTTTTGGATATGTATCTGTCTCTTTCTCTCTGACTTACAGATGATTAGTGTTCCATTTTGCAGCCCTAGCAGGAGCTGAGAAAATGAGATGTGTCTCATTTTATGAGAAAGCCGGATTTAATTGAATCCAGAGAGGGTTCAGCATCTTTACAAAAAAAAATCCTAAAGGGTATACAATTATTATACAGGGGATTGTGACTTTGACTAGATTATAGTCAGGGGTTATCATGGTCATTCAGCTATTGCATTTATATATTCTTCTCCTGATTGATGGGGAATATGTAAAAATAGGGCCAGAAGCCAAATACTTAATGTTATTCAGAAAAAACATGAAACAGAGGTCCTGGCTCTCACATTAATGTAAAAGATCCCATGACACTATTTCAAAAAGCAGTGGGGTTATCCCGAGTGGCCTGGCCAATATTTATCCTTCTCTCAACATCATTAAAACATTTAATATCATCATATAGTTGTTGTGGGAGCTGACATTCCCAACCTCACTTCAAAAAGGACTTCATTAATTATAAAATGAACTTCTAAAGTTATGAAAACCAATATACAAAGGCAAGATCTATATTTTTCATTGATCAAGCATTTCAGAAATCCTATTTAACTCCCCATTTCCTTCATTTTTAGTGAGCTTTCATTAAAATACGTAGAAGAAAGTAACCAATGAGATTTATTAATACAGCAACATCATCTCTTATTGGTGCAACAGAACAAGGAGCTACAGGGACAGTTGAGCTGTTTATTGCTGAGTCATCTTTATCAGTAGGACGAATAAGGTTGAATAAGAATGTGTCACAGAGGATGAGTCAGAGAGGTGAGATGTAATCTGGGCTTTCGTTCTGGACTGACCCAACCCAAGGAAAAGACCTTGTCTATTTACCCTATCCATGCCCCTCAAGATTTTATAAACCTCTATAAGGTCACCTCTCAGCCTCAGATGCTCCAGGAAAAACAGCCCCAGCCTATTCAGCATGTTCCTGTAGCTCAAACCTGAAAAATGTGTTGCTGGAAAAGCGTAGCAGGTCAGACAGCATCCAAGGAGCAGGAGAGTTGACGTTTCTGGCATAAGCCCCTCTCCAGGAATGAGTAAGGTGTGCCAAGCAGGCTAAGATAAAAGGTAGGGAGGAGGGACTTGGGGGAGGGGCATTGGGAATGCGATAGGTGGAAGGAGGTTAAGGTGAAAGTGATAACCGGAGAGGGGGTGGGGCGGAGAGGTCAGGAAGAAGATTGCAGGTCAAGAAGGCGGTGCTGAGTC
>NC_057743.1:20951339-21054027 GCF_004010195.1 Chiloscyllium plagiosum | reverse complement strand
TGGGAGGAGGTGTAATCTAGGTAGCTGTGGGAGTTGGTCGGTTTGTAGTAAATGTCCGAGCTAGAAATGGAGAGGTCTAGGAAGGGGAGGGAGGAGTCTGAGACGGTCCAGGTAAATTTGAGGTCGGGGTGGAAGGTGTTAGTGAAGTGGATGAACTGTTCAACCTCCTCGTGGGAGCACGAGGTAGCGCTGATACAGTCATCAATGTAGCGGAGGAAAAGGTGGGGGGTGGTGCCAGTGTAGCTGCGGAAGATGGACTGTTCCACATATCCGATGAAGCTTGTAGCTCAAATCCTCCAATCCTGGCAACATCCTTGTAAATCTTAACTGAACCCTTTCAAGTTTGACAACATCCTTTCTATAGAAGTGAGACCAGAATTGCACACAATATTCCAAAAGTGGCCTAACCAATGTTCCATACAATGGCAACTTGACATCCCAACTCCTATATTCAGTGCACTGACCAATAAATGAAAGCATACTAAACACCTTCTTCATTATCCTATCTACCTGAGATTCCACTTTCAAGAAACTATGAACCTGCACTCCAAGGTCTCTTTGTTCAGCAACATTCCCCAGTGTCGCAATACTCATTCCTTTTACAAGGTTACTATGCCTTTGTGTATTTTTTCAGAGAAGTACGGATGACCCAAGGTTCCATCATGTCTGAAGTTTGACTGGTTTGTTAGGGCCTTTTGTTTACCCTAACAGGTAATAGCTCCAGCCTAAGACTTAAATGTCTTAAAAGAAACTGGCATAATCAAAGGGGAGTGGCCAGCTAGCTGTGTAGCTAGCCTTCATTTAGATTAAAATTTTTTTAATTCAGTTCAGAACTATGTGTGGAAAATGCTGTGGGATCTTCTCTCTCTCCTGACTTCGCAAACTGTAAGCTGTTTGTGTCATTTTTACTCTTTGTGCTAAGGGATGTGTGTACTGGGACTATTGCCAGTATTTTCAGAACAGCATCACTAAGTCAGGTTTGGATAGAATAGGTTATCTGATATTCTATTTTCTGTTCTTTGTGTTTCATTCTGTTATTTTGTAAATAAATTTGTTTAAAACTTGGCAGTCGAACTAGCTAATTTACTCTGGGAATATCCATTATACACTAAGCTAAAACAAATAGCAAAGTTACAGTCTGGGCTACCTGCTTAAAAATGCTTTGAGGGGTCTGGCCTAGTCCATAACAGATTGGGGCTCTTTGTGGGATTTAAACAGCGAGTGGTAGGCGTTAAGTGTCTTTTATTTTGGGTGCTGATTTTGTTGGTTTAAACAGCGCTCGGATAGCAATGGCTCTTTTGATCACCGAGTAGGTTCTGGAGGTAGAAGAAATTACCTTGAGGGTTTTATAAAAGGCAAGTAAGACCAAGCTGCAGGAATTAATAGACAAACTGGGGTTGAATTTACCTTTTAATGTGAGGAAAGATGAGATGATTTCACCAGTAGCTCAGTATTTAATTTGCTGGAAACACCATCAGGATCTGCAGAAATTGCAAGAATTCAATTGCAAATGAAGCAGCTTGAGTTAGAGGCAAGAGAGAAGGAAAAGACAGCAGAAATACCACAGTTTGAATTATGATTAAAATCAGAAGAAAACTCAAAGGCATAGTAACCTTGTAAAAAGAACCAGTGTTGTGACACTAGGACCTGACCATTGAGTGTATATGTCCTGCCCTGATTTGCCTTTCCAAAATGCAGCACCTCATGTTTATCTAAATTAAACTCCATCTGCCATTCCTCAGCCCATTGGTCTGTTTGATCAGGATCCCATTATATTCTGAGGTAACCTTCTTTGCTGTCCACTACACCTCCAATTTTGGTGCCATCTGCAAACTTATTAACTATACCTCCTTTGTTCACATTTAAATCATTTATATAAATGACGAAAAGCAATGAACTACTTGCATCATCTCCACATTTGCCCATCCTGAATTATATGTCCCTCACAATAATCCATATCAATCATTCAAATAATCTGCTCAAAATGTACTATCACACTTACCTTTTTTTTAGATTTTCCAACAATTTGGGATGGTAACAGTTGGAGAGAGGGCTCTGAGTTAACCGGGAGATGAAGCCTCAGGGACAGGAATTAACCAGATGTAGGTGGCTCATTCAGCTTGGCTTCACCAATTGGGACCTTATTGTTGAATGTCCCCCCTCCACTATCCCAACAGATCAGCTTCTCCATTTGGCACCAGATATGCAACCATATTATTTGAGAGCTAAGAGGCACTGTATTTGGTCTGGATGAGGGAGAGCTCGATCAGCGAAGTTGGGCAGTCCTGTTGGCTTGGAGTATTTATCATTCTTCACAACTTCATCTGTTGAATAGTTCTTGGAGGGAAATGAGAACTCAATTCCCACTCTCAGCAAGTCCTTCAACTGTTGAGACTCTTAGAGGTTCAGTGGTTTAAGTATATCGCTCTCTGTGGCACACAACCAGCAACTCATTCTCTGGGGTGAACAGAAGAGACAGTGTAAAGACAGCTGGTTTGATGTGGAAGATAGGGACAAGTTGATAATGTTGGCAAGCATGAGACAGTGGAGGGCATTGACTGATCAGGTGTTGAAATAGGGAGATGTTAAGAATGTTAGGTACGGCGGCATCAGGGGGCTAGATGGAGGAGACACTTGAACAAGTAAGAGGGTAGGGGGTCCTGAAATTAAAAGTATGGAGGAGGGCTAAGAAAAGCTGGAGGGTGGGGTGAAGGGGAAGGAGAAAGAAATGGACTCACAGAAGGAAGAGGCAACACAGCAAATTTTCTTTGATAAATGCCTCAGAAGTAGTACCTGAGGTAAAAACGGGAATGATTGACACAGATGTTTGTTGGATGGGAAAGTGCACAGTGAATTGGTTTTGAAGCCTTTCTGGATGTTAAGAAACATGAGAGCTGGTGTCAGCCTTATAATCACTTCATTCTGTTTCACCATTTAATAAGCTCATGGCTGATCCTTGGCTTCAATTCTACTTTTCCACCTGATACCCAAATCCCTTATTCCTTTACGGTCCAAAAAGCTATTAATCTCAACCTTGAATATATCCAGCAATTGAGTCTTCATAACCCTCTAGGTAGACCATTCCAAAAATTCACAAACACTGAGTGAAAAACATTCTCATCTCAATTCAAATACCCTTGTTCTGAGATTCTGACTCCATTCTTAACTCTTAAATCTGGGGAAACTCAGCATCTATTTTGTCAAACTCTTTCAGAGTCTTATATGGTGCAGTTAGATTACATTTCATTCTTCTGGTTTCCCAAGTGCATAGGCCCATTCTATTAATCTTTTCTCATGGGACAAACCTCTTAACCCAGTGAACCTTCCTTACACACCCTCAAGTCAAATATTTCCTTCCTTAAGTAGTACCACCAAAACTATACACAGTACTTGAGGTTTGATCTCTGCTAAGTCCTGGATAATTGCAACAAGACTACCCTATTTTTAATAATCTAACCCTCTTACAGTGATGTTCAAAGTACCATTTGCCTTCCTATTTGCTTGCTATATTTACATATTGAATTTCCCTGCTTCTTGCACAAGGACACTCAAATCACTCTGAATACAAGATTGCACCAAAGTCTGCTCCATTTTCAGTTCCCTTGCTCAAATCTATCTGCACTCAGTCTCCATCATGTCTTTGCTAAATATTAGATAACCCATTAAAGTTGTAACCTGCTATAGTGGTACATTCACAGATCATCATAGGGAGGCATTGGAAACCAAGAATGCAACAACATTGGATAAAGCAAAATAATAGGGCGGCACGGTGGCACAGTGGTTAGCACTGCTGCCTCACAGCGCCAGAGACCCGGGTTCAATTCCCGACTCAGGCGACTGACTGTGTGAAGTTTGCACATTCTCCCTGTGTCTGCGTGGGTTTCCTCCGGGTGCTCCGGTTTCCTCCCACACTCCAAAGATGTGCAGGTCAGGTGAATTGGCCCCGTAGTGTTAGGTAAAGGGGTAAATGTATGGTAAATGGGTGGGTTGCGCTTCGGCGGGTCGGTGTGGACTTGTTGGGCCGAAGAGCCTGTTTCCACGCTGTAAGTAATCTAAAATTTATTCAGTATGCACTTTTTAGAAAGTTACAGGAAAGTATCATTTTATGTTGAAACAAATATAAATCTTCAACATACCTCTGGCAGAATAATTGCCTCACCCTGCGGCATTCATATAAGATCTTGAGAGGATTGGATATGGTACACTTGGTGCAGGCAAAAACTAAGAACACAGTTTAGGCTATCTTTAAGTTTATTCACACTCTGAGTTAGATAGATTTTTGATAGATGAGGGAGTCAAGGGTTATGGTATTCAGACAGGAAAGTGAAATGGAAACTATAGAGACATCAACCATTCTCTTATTGAATGGTGGAGCAGGCTTGAAGAACTAAATGTCCTACTCCTGCTCTTAAGTCTAATGTTCAGAACTTTCTCTTGGAATGTGAATTGTGATTTAAAGGATGTAGATACATTTCGTGAAAAACTTTGTAACAATGGATGGACAATATTAAAAATTTACAGGGATTAAACTGAGTTCAGCACCTTACCTCCTCATAGTTTTGTTCATCTTAGATAATATTACAAATTATTAACATGTTTTTTAATGTCATATTAAATCACAACATTATCCTGTTTTTATCTGCTTGCACTAAAACCCATGAGGTATTAATTTTACCCATTTTTGTTCACCCATCAGGAATGACCCTTCACTCTCATCACTGCATCAATTATTTATAAAATAGTTCATGTTTTTCTGGTATTGTGCAATCCAGGCATTCATCGAAATACCATATTGGTTACTGAAAGATTCTCTGATGTAAATTTCTGTAATTTGAACGTGTTCTTGTTTATCAGTTATGATTTACCTTGAAATACTGTTTCAGATCTGTCTTTCTTAACCTTTTTACTTTCTGGGTCCCTTTTAGTAAGTTGTTCATTAGGGAGAGACCCTTTCATAATCAGCAGACAGAAGAGAAAAAAAAATAGGACTGCATCAGAAAAGAGAAAGAGCAAATCTAATAGATGTACTCAAAATCATGAAGGATTTGGTCATGGTCGATAGGGAAAAGCAATTTTTGGTGGTGAGTCAGTAACTCGAGGACATAAATGACAAAAAGAATGTAGATTAGCAAATTTGTTTTTCACAGTGAGTTGTTCAGACATCAATGCCCTTCCAGAGATGAGTGGAAGAAGAATTCATTATAAAAGTGAACTAACTTACTTAGCCTTTGCATGCTGCTCTATCATTCAGTGAGATTGTGGCTGATCTTTTATCTTGATTCCACCTTGCTGCAGTACTGTCATTTCCCAGGATTACCTTCCAAAATGTATCTATCTTTGTCCTGATAATTTTAAAGGATGAGCATCTAAAGCTGTATGGGAGATAGGGAATCCAATGATTCACACCTTTTGAATGAAGAAATTTCTCCTCATCTCAGTCCTCATTCTATTTTTTTTCTCTATCCAGAATGTCTTTACCCCATCTTCAAATCAGCCATGACACTTTTTGTCATCTATTAACCATCACTAATAAATCACCCATGCTTTCCAATTGATTAGTTTGCATGTAAAATCCATTAAGGGCAATGCAGACTTTCCCCGCATTCCCCCCCCTCCCCAAAGTGAGGGAGAGGTAGAGTGAAAGGGAGGAAGCACCCCTTCATTCTAAAGAGGATGGAGAAAAAGCAAGGAGGCTGAATTAAATGAAAGACAGCCCAGTCCTAGACAGCACTAATGTTCCCAACTTCTCCACTATCTAAGTTTGGAGACAATTACAGGATTTAAAAGGCATCTGGATCAGTAATTGAATAGGAAGGGTTTAGAGGAATATGGGCCAAGTTCTGGCAAATGGGACTAGATTTGGTTAGGATATCTGGTCGGCATGGATGAGTTGGACCGAAAGGCCCGTTTTGGTGCTGTACATCTCTATGACTCTGTGACTATATGAGACAAAGATAGCTGGATGGGTAGGTAGTGTTGAGGAAATGGGAAGGCTGAAGAAGGGCTTGGACAGGCTAAGAGAGTGGACAAAGAAATGGCAGATGGAATACAATGTGGGGAAAGTGGCAGATGGAATACTGTGAATGTGGGAAAAGTGTGAAATTATGCATATTGGTAGGAAGAATAGAGGCATAGACTATTTTCAAAATGGGGAAAGGTTTCAAAAATCTGAAAAAAAAGGGACTTGGGAGTCCTAATTCAGGATTTTCTTAAGGTTAACATAGAGTTGCAGTTTGCGGTTAGGAAGCCAAATGCAATATGCATTTGTTTTAAGGGAGCATGAAAACAAGAGCAGAGATGTACTGTTGAGGCTGCATAATGCTCTGGTCAGACCACATTTGGAATATTGTGAGCAGTTTTAGGCCCCATATCTAAGGAAGGATGCGCTGGCACTGGAGGGGGTCCAGAGGAGGTTTACAAGAATGGTCCTGGAGACAAAGGGGTTGTCATATGAGGAGCAGTTGAGGACTCTGGGTTTGCATTTGATGGTGTTTAGAAGGATGAGGGTGGATCTGATTGAAACTTGCAGAATACTGAGACCCCTGTATAGAGTGGACTTGGAGAAGATGTTTTCATTAGTCAGAGAGAGTAGGACTGAAGGGCATAGGCTCAGAGTAAAGAGACAACCCTTCAGAACTGAGATGAGGAAGGATTTCTTTAGCGAGAAGTTGGTGAATCTGTGGAACTCATTTGCCACAGACGGCGGTGGGGACCAAGACATTGAGTGTATTAAATGATGTGGAGATGCCGGTGTTTGACTGGGGTGGAAACGTCACCTGTTGAAGGAGCAGTGTTCCGAATGCTGATGGTTTCAAATAAACCAGGACTCTAACCTGGTGTTGTGTGACATCTGACTTTGAGTGTATTTAAGGTAGAGATTGATAGTTTCTTGACTGTCAAGGGGATGAAGGGGCACTGGAAGAAGGCAGGAGAATGGGGTTGAGAAACATTTCAGCCATGATCAAATGGAGGTGTAAGAGTCGATGGGCTGAATGACTCAATTCTGCTCCTATATCTTATTGTCTTATAACATTACCGACTTCTATGAGTTAGATTTTAATCAGATTTTTAATGGTACCAAGCTCAGAAATTTCATAACAGGACTGTTGTTCCCAAATATCGGTCTAAGTGCTTTTGGATTCTGCTGAAGGGATTGCACTGTGAACTACCACCCGCACCCCAAATGTCTCTCTCTGAAACAGACTCAGGAACTCCAGGAGCAAGCTGACCAGAGCTCAGCACAGTCTGGTGTGGATCACTTGAACGTGTACTCTCCCGTTTAGCTCGAGAGTCTTTTTAATCAATCTGTTCAGAGATATTATGACATACCCCTAGAACAGGTGGGACCTGGACCCGGGTCTCCTGGCTCAGAGCTAAGGGCCGTACCACTGCATTACAATGGGTCCATTACCTCTGCAATAAAATAAACTGCAGATCTGAAACCAATAAAAGAAACAGCAGATCAAGCAGACTCCGTGGAGAGAGAAACTAGTTAACGTTTCGAGTCCAGTGACCCTTCTTCAGAACTGGACTCCAAAAATTAACTATTTCTTTCTCCTCAGATGCTGCCAGACCTGCTGAGTTTCGCCAGCGATTCCTGCTTGTGTTCCTGTTGAACTCTTGTAGTCGGTATTCTAATGCTTGCATTGACTACAGCCCCTCAGAGATTGGCCATTTGAGCCCCATTCCTATTAATCCTGAGATCACTTTTCACCATCAGTTAATTGACACCGTCACGTGTATAGGTATCTCTTCGTATGGAATCTCGTTTGCTGTTAGTTTCCTCTTTATGTCCATTTGGTAAATCCTTTGTTGTCTACCTGGAGACAACACCGCCCGCTTTCTCCGCCAGCCACATATTCTTCTGCAAATCAGACCATTGGACTTCCTCGTCTTCTCATTTACCAACACTTGCATTCGGTTGCATTGGTAACGCCCATTGTCCACAGAAGACTCTCTCCTCGTTGCTAAACGCTGCTCCGAATGTTTCACACTACACATGAATTTAAAACTTTAGGCTTCGGGAAGTGATTAAACCCATGGGGCAGTCAGTCTGAAAGCAGTCAAATCTACCGCGGCTTTGCATGCATCATAAAATATCAATTCTTATACAAAAAGACCGCACAATAGTCAAATATTAACGAACGCCACTCTTTTAACAAACCGGTCATTTTAAGGATGACACTTTATTATCCGTCTCCGCAGGGACAAAATCGTCTCAAAGAAACATAATTTCAGTTAGAATGATTTTTGAAAATCATTTCACCGCTGAGAGTTAATGCTGGGATTCCAACAACGGGGAACTTTATCCGTTTAAAAGTTCCAATATAACAAATGTGGAGGGAGATTGATGGTGTTGGCAACAGATATTGAACCAGATCCCCAAAGATCTCCGCACATAGCCTCTCCTGCACTGACACAGAGAGAGAAAAACTGTCAAATTAGGAGGTCAAGGCATAATCTGGATCTAGAAATACATCGCCACAGAAATCAGGGCTGCGAGCTGGAAAATGGGACTGGATAGGCTGAACCGATGGGCTGAATGGGCGCTTGGCTTGTAGTAACACTGTACAGTTTTTGTTATTTGAAAATCTTGGTATTGTGTCGCTCAGCAAAACAGGAGGCCTGTTCTGGAATACTGTGTGCAGATCTGGTGTCCCAGAAGGATAGTATCAAACTGGAGAGGGTTCAGATGAGACTCACCAGAATGCCGCCTGGTATGGAAGGTTTGAACTATAAGGAATGGGTAGGCTGTGACTTTTGTCACTGGAGCGCGGAAGATTCGGAGGTGACCTGATAGAAGTTTATAAGACAATGAGAGGCATAGAGTTAATGGTAGCTGTCGTTTCCCTATGATGGGGGATTTCAAGACTAGAGGACACATTTTTAAGATGATAGGAGAGAGATTTTAAAAAGACTTGATAGGAGAGAGATTTTAAAAAGACTTGAGGGTCAACTTTTTACATAGATGAACTTCCTGAGGAAGTGACGAGTGCGGGTAGTTACAACGTTTAAAAAAACATTTGGATACGTTCGTGAAAGGTTTGGAGGGATATGGGCCAGGAGCAGGCAGGTGGCACTAGTTTAGTTTGGGATTATGGTCAGCATGGACTGGTTGGGCCGAAATGTTTGTTTCCGTGCTGGATGACTCTAGCTCTATCATTAGGATCACATTCGCGCTTTCGCCCATCACCTCGGATTTCTCTCGTTCCGACCGTCTGCCAATCCCAGGATTAATTTCTCGTTTATTTTCCCCATTTGTGACCGGCTCACTCTGCCCGCAGTGTAAAAGGGAAACTCTGTCCAACCTTCCTCCCACTTTGCCAGGAAACCAGAGAATACGCCACATTTACACCAACAGTGTATCAAAAGTGACTAAATCTGCAAGAAATTCAGTGAAATTCCGGGATCCTTGTTCTGAATCAGGGCTGTCACTCTCTCCCGACAGCCACTGGAGATTTGTATTTTAAACACGGAGTTCAGTTGTTTCCTCGGGATTAGATTAAATTTTCGTTCAGATTTCCCGGATACGAAAAGAATGGACTCGATAGTCCATTCCCCTCCCCACCCCTTTTCCCGGAACATAGCCCCAGTGTCAGACTCTGCTGGTTGTCACTAACAGTGTGAGTCTCCGCGCCGAGACTGGGAAAGTTGGGATTTGTAAACGTGCAGAAAGAAGCTATCCTGACTCTCTGACTGTTCTGCGCTGTATTGTTCTATGACCCTCGCTGCTCGCTCCCTTACACTGTTTCCCACGCTGTCAATACTCTCAGCGAAATGTACTCAGCGCCCGGTATTCGGGATGTGGATTCCTTCTGCTTTCAAACAAAACTATGACGGCGCGGATACTGTAAATCAAACAAAACCAGATATTGCTGGAGAAACTCAGCGGGTCTGGCTGCATCCATCAGCTGGACGGGAAAAGTTGATGTTACTTTCCCTGCTGGAGTTTCTCCAGCGAGTTCTGGATTGTTTTATGTGCTCTCTCTCTCTTCCGCTATGGTCCCATTTTTTATCCCTCCTTCTCTAAGCAACTTTCCAGTGTTGGTTTTGATCATCTGTTCAGTGAGTGCCTGGCCTGTGTCTCTGATGCCTGTACGCTGTGCCTCTCCCTGTTTGTCAGTCTCGAGGTCCTCCCTTCCCTGTCGCCCGCAGATTGCGGGATGTGTGCGGCCGGGCTCCTGGTCTGCCTCACCTTGTCCTCCTCCTCCAGCCCATCAATCCGTGCAACACGAGAAATAGTCAAACCTAGACCCCTTCAGTTTGAAAACAGCCGGATACTGGGTACAAAGCGCATACAAGTCAATGTTCGGACTTTATTCCCCTCGAACGGTACCTGTATATTTACATGGGACAGATTCTGTTCTCTGAAGTAGAATTTAAATCTTAAAAAAAAACACGAGTCGAACAGAATTTGATCCGAACAGGAGATAAACGGTCTCTCGTGTTATCGGTTGTGCTTCTTCGTGTCAGAGAGCGATTGCAGTCCGCTCCTTCCGGGCGGTCAGCGTTTCCAAGGTCGCCTTGACACCGAAAAGGGGGAGGAAGTCACTTTTGAAGTGGGACACAGCAAGGGGCGAACTCCAGCTGCTCCCAGTGTTCATTCCAACTCAAAAGTAGAGCCGTCTGTCCGTGTCTGTCGACCTTCATCATCCCCGGAGTCGAGACGTTGCAGACAGATCCCTCCTGGGAAAGGCAGGGGGCCAGCAGACTGTGTGTGTGTGTGTTTCTCCCCATCCCTCCTCAAACTGCAGAGAGAGGGCTGATTCCAGGTGCACTTTCTCCTCTTCTTTGCTCCCCCTCCTGGCTACTTTTGATGGCTGCTCCTGAAAAAGTTTGGTTTTTTTTTTGTTTTTGGTTGGTTTGTTCCTGTCTATAAATGCGGGCGAGGTGTGTAAATTATTAGGTGGCGAGCCGGTGCTCCTCCCGTGCCCGCTTGGCGGAAGGCCGGCCGAAGGCGGGGTGCATGATATTCTCGGTGATGTAGGCCACCAGCAGGCAGATGATCACCAGCATCACGCAGATGGAGCCCCCGACAGCGGTCATGGCGATGACAATGTCCTGCATGCCGGCGGGCTCGGCGCGGAACTGCAGGCACTCCTCGTCCCTCCGGCCGCCGCCGCTGTACAGGGTGTGCAGGCAGATGCGGTACTCCACGCTGTCGTGGACGCTGCTGAGCAGGTAGTCGCGGCAGGCGACCCCGAGCTGCACGCTGTCGCACTGGAACTGGGTGTAGAGGCCGCTCCAGCTGCAGTTCAGCTGGAAGCCCCGAAGGTGGCGCAGGCTCCGCGGCCGCCACTGCAGGAAGACGCTGCTGTTCGCCAGTACGTTCGCCACCAGCCAGGGGCCCGAGCGGTACACCCGGCAGCTCCCCGGGCCGCAGCGGAACCCGCTGTCCGTGCTCCTGAAGCAGATCCTGCCCCCTCCTCCTCCTCCTCTCCCGTTCAGCAGCACCTTATAGGCGCAAGTGCTGTCTTCCAGGCCGCTGCCCGTCTCCTCCTGCGGCTCCGGCTCGCTGTTGTTCGGCGCCCCGGTCTCCCCTGCTGCTCCTGCCCGCGCTCTGAGCAGCCCGGGTCGGCTGGTGTTCCAGGAGCTGCCGACCAGCGCGTCCCCGTCCTGGAGCCGGGGTTCGCCCCAGCATAGAAGCAGCAGCAGCGGCGGCAGCAGCAGGAGCAGCATCCTGCCGCCCGGAGCCCTGGGGGTAAAGGGGGCGAGGAAAGGCACCGAGCCTCCGCTCTCTCTCTCTCTCTGTGTCTCACTCACATCCTCCAGCCTAGGGGTTCCGCCAGCGCCTCCTCTCTCCCTGTGTGTGTGTGTGTGTGTGTTTGTATGAGGGGGAGGGGGTCTCTGTGTCTCTCTCCCTCTCCCTCTGAAGCTGCTGCTTTCTCCTTGTAGCTGCCGCTCGCCTGAGAGAGTGAGTGCAGCCAGCCTCTCTGTGATGTCACTGCCTTGACTTTCAGTCCACCTGATGTCCTTGGGATGAGGAAACAGACACACACTGGACTCAAACTCCCCTCATAACTGGGAGCTCCCCTCCCCTCCACGGTCAGGTACACAGGCCCCACACCCACCCTCCTCACTCACACACAGCTCCCAGCGTCGTGTCTTGGCTGGATGTTCCTTTCTTAAACCGAATTCCTGAAGTACAGGGATCGTTGCAGCCACACGCCGTGTCCAAGCAGCGAAGCGAGGCAAACGGCCCAAAAAAAACTCACGGAGTCCTGCCCTTTCCAAAGACTCAGTCCCAACAGACAGCGTCTGCATTGGATTCCCAGGCGGGCTCACGGTTTAAAGACCAAGGGCGCTTCTGTTGCCATGCCTTCTTTTTAGTTTCAGGAGATTAGCGTCCGAATTGGGTCGAACCTTGGAGAGGTGACTTCCACAGCTCCGCCCCTTCCCCTGCAATACCCAGTCCCAGTGCCCCTCACACTTGCTGCAAAACCCAGGTCCAAGTGAGCGATTATCGATTTCGATGGAGAAATATGGGACGAAGCTCAAGTGGAACGTAAACACTAGCATGGATTTGTTGGGCCGAATAGCCTGCGTTCACTGTATCCTTTTCAGTTCCATGTACCCAGCAGCCACTGTATTGCACAGTGCCACTCCAGCTCAAACCACCTAGTTCCAGTTTTCCATCAGAACACTCAATCTCATCAAACGATATCTCTATTTCACCCAGTCCCACTCTGCCAACTAATCCTCATTGGTCTACCCTTTCCGAATGCACCTCTCTGTATCAGTGCAGCATCCAATTCCCCTGTAGCAGTCGGTGCCAGTGTCACTCTGAACCAGTGCTTCTGACGATTTTGTTTTCCTCCTTTTGCGAAGGGTCTGGCTTCCCGCTGTCCTTTCGTTCACACCCTCCAGTACTTTGCCCAAATGGCCATAGTTCAAGTTCGAGTCTAGAAAGTGTTGATAGATTACTTTATCATAGAGCTCATCACATCTGAGCCTGACGTTAACATTACCAGATGTCCACATAATTGTTATAACTCAAAGTAATTGGGTGTCCTGATGATCTTCCCTATTCAGCGAAAGCTCAAATAGTGCTCGGAAAGAGATGAGGACAAAATAATTCCTAAGTAGATCCCAAACCACGTACAATTGAAAGAGGATAAATGTCAAGCTATAACTGTTTTACAAATAAAAACCCATTCAGTCGTAAAAACTCATTTGAGGAATAATTAGCCCTCTCTTTCAATACTACTGACGTCACTAAACTACATTTTCCCATCTGTCACACAGACAAACACATAAAAAGTGAGGCACCCACAGAGAGATACACCTATAAAGATAATATAAATACAGACACTTACCTCGGCACATTTGTACTTTTCATTCTTTGAACAGTGTAGGCTTGCTGGCAGGGCCTATATTCGTTACTCATCCTGAATTCTCCTTGAGAAAGTGGAGGTGAACTGGCTGTTTGAACATTGATGAGGGTACAGTACTGTTAGATTGGGGGTTCCGGGAGTTTGACCCAGCAACAATAAAGTCGTCTATTTCTAAATGTGGATTGTGTTTGACTTGGGCAGTTACTTAGAATTCCAGGCCCTTTTACCCTTGTCCTTCCAGATAATAGAGGTCAGTGGTTTGGGAGCTGTTGTTGAATAAGCCTTGGTACATCAGATGTGATTCTTCTGGCTGAGACACACTGCTGCAAATGTGCACTGGTGCTGGAGTCTGTAAACGTTTAAGGTGCTGCATGGGATTCCTATCAGGTGGATTGCTCTGCCCTGGATTGGTGTGTTGAAGCTGCTTCAGGGTTGTTAGAGTTGCACTCATTCCTGAACCTTACACATATCTGCACAGAAATATGTATTCACAGAGAGAGAGAGTGACTTATACAAACATGGGAACATGCAATCTTACAAATCTTTGTCTACAAACACAGAAGCATTCAGACTGTTGGCTAGACCTTATATAGAGTATTACGGTTAGTTGATATCGTGATGAGTGATATATTGGCTTTGAAAATAACCATAGAAGAGCAGTGAAAATGATTCCTGGCTTTCAGAACTACAGTTGCTCAGATATTCTCAATAATCTATTATTTGTGTAGAGAAGTGTAAATTTAAAGATGATGTAATAGAGATCTCTAAAAACAGAGACTATTTTCACTGGAGCATCAGAGGCTGAGGGCTGACCTTCTCGGGGTTTATAAAATCAAGACAGGCATGGATAACCAAGGTCTTTTCCCCAGGGGAGGGGAGTCCAAAACAAGGGGGCATTAAGGTGAGTGGGGAAAGATTGGAAAGGGACATACGGGGCATATTTTTCACACAAAGGATGGTGTGTGTATGGAATGGAATGAAATGAGCTGCCAGAGGAGGTGGTGGAGGTGGGTACAGTTACAACATTTAACCTGAATAGGTACATGAACAGGAAGGATTTAGAGGGATATGGGCCAAAAGCTGGCAAATGGGACTAGATTAATGTAGAATATCTGTTCAACATGGACAAGTTGGACCGAATGGTCTGTTTCCCTGCAGTCTGAGGAGAAGCATGGGACATGAGTTTAAGTTTTGCCAGAGGGAGACAAGAATGGATGTTATGCAGGTCTTTTTTTTCCCTCCAGAAAGCAGTAAACCTGTAGAATGCACTGAAGGCTGACGTAGTGGTTGCTGATTCTCAGTCTACCTTCAAGAAGAAGCCGGACAAGTTCCTGACTGGAGCAGAGATTGCAGCATCATACAAAACATCAAGTACCTTAGTAGATAACATTTAGTAGTTCACATGACACATGAATTTATTTCATTCGTTTGATGGTGCTGAAGAGACATTTTTTTCAAGAGCCCTTTTGCAGAGGTGGGGGGTGGGGTGGGTGGGGGAGAAGTAGGGGGAAATTGGGTTGGGGAAGGTGATGAGGAGAGGTGTTAATTGAGAATCATCAATGTTTTACGTAAACTAATATGTGGAGAGATATGCACAGTTATACATACTCTTACACATATACATGTACAGACAGTCATTGATGCAGCTACATACTTGGAGAGGCATACAAATACATGTAGTGTGTGATACATGCAGATAGAAACATACTAACATTCAGATGCAGAATTAAAACACACACATGCAGTCAAACACTGGTGGATGCTATGACTCAGATGGTACCTGAGTACCTAGTTTCTTGCTAGATTAGGAAGCTCTGTTTTAAGCAAAGCCATTTATTAAGACAATAAACATTCTATTCTTTTCAGTTATCACCTGAAATCAAAGGAACTTTCTCAGAGGTTCAGAAACCTGACTTGAACCATGCTAACCTACTTTGTATTGGTACCCACTGCAGAGCTCTCTGATTCTGAAGTCCCTTTTTTGTACTTTTGAAATCTGCACAGGACTTGGCCATTTAACTATACTGTATAGAGACCTTGTTTTACACATAACTCTATCCATACTTTTTGAACTCTACATAATTTGGCTCTATTGTGTAGAACCACTACAGTCTACCTATTCCATTGTAGTTTTTCTGATTTTTCTTTTTACCTGTCAATCTTTAATTTTCTCACATCCCTCCCTGGTGCTCGAATAATGCAGTTATGCACTTGAGAGTGCAACTTCTTTCTTATGTGGAATTGTTTAATTATTTAAAAGGTAATTTCTAGAGCTGGCTTGATCTTACAAAATTCATTATTACACACAAGCCTCAGTATTTCCAGTATCAATATTACAGACACTCTATAACCCAGATGCTACAAACCTCAGTATTACAATTCGGATGTTAGAAATACCTTCAAAAACCAGACTGACCCTATCAGTTTTCCACCTTTGTGCTTCCTACAGTGTTTCAAATTCTCAACTGAGAATCAATGCATAACACAACCTTTGCACTGAGGACTGAATCATACCCAGCACAAAATATTATCCTTTTACATACAACAATCATCTTCCAATTGTTCTTGAGCGTACTGATCCCTGTGCCAATCATGAAGAACTATCAGAGAAGACCCAGTCCTGTCCTCTGGAAATGTGCCATTATGAATGTACAGTCTCTGGACTGGCAAGGCTGATTTATTTTTTTAGCTGTCTGGCAAAGCAGCTCTGAAACTAACCATATTACTGCTCCCCTTTGTAAGATGATTTGATAGGCAGGGGATCAAGAGCTAGGGACTATCTTCATCTGGGTTCTTGCTACACCTAAAGTCATCTATCACCTGAATCACAAGGAGAATTTAGTATTTTAGAAGTAGAAGCAGGACTGACTGCAGTTCTGGGTGGGATAAAACTTAGTAAAGAAAGAATAACTGAAAGACACCTAGGAGTGTTTGCTCCTCATCCCTAATTATGTAGTGCAAGTGTAGTTTATCTTGCTGGGAACACTGATGCTGGAGTGTGGAGCTGGCTATGCAGCTAGGAACCATTTCTGGAGTAGTCAGTATGGTGCTGAGAATCAACAGCTGGAGTATGGCTAAGAAGACATTTAGCACGCTTCCTTCATTGTTCAGACTTTTGAATATGGGAGTCAGGAAGTTATGTTGAGGTTGTACAGGACACTGGTGAGGCCTCTTCTGGTGTACTGTGTACAGTTCCAATCGCCCGGAAGGATGGGAAGGAATTAGCAAGGACATTATTAAGCCAAAAGAGGATTCAGAGGAGATTTATCAAGATGTGGCAGGATTATGGAAGGTTTACGTTATAAAGAAAGGCTGGATAGCTGGGACCTTTTCACTGGAGCATAAGAGTTTGAGAGGTGACCTTGTGGAGGCTTTTTGAAATCATGAGGGGTACAGATAGAGTTAATAGTAGGTGTCTTTTCCCTAATATAGGGTTTTCAAGACTAGAGCCATATTTTTAGGGTGAGAGGAGATTTACAAAAGGCTTGAGGGGCAATTCTTTTTTGCACAGAGGATGATTTGGGTATAGAATGAATTTCCTGAGGACCTTTTGGAATATTGAGTACAATTCTGGTCTCCCTCCTATAGAAAGGATGTTGTGAAACTTGAAAGGGTTCAGAATAGACTTACAAGGATGTTGCCAGGGTTGGAGGACTTGAGCTATAGGGAGAGATCGAATAGGCTGGGGCTGTTTTCCCTGGAGTGTTGGAGGCTGAGGGGTAATCTAATAGAGGTTTACAAAATCATGAGGGGCATGGATAAACAGACAAGGTCTTTTCCTTTGGGTGGATGGATGGGGAATGTCCAGAACTAGAGGGCATAGGTTTAGGCTGAGAGGGGAAAGATTTAAAAAGGGATCTAAGGGGCAACGATTTGACACAAACAGTGTGCGTTTATGGAATAAGCTGCCAGAGGAGGTGATGGAGGCTGGTACAATTACAACATTAAAAAGGCATCTGGATGGGTATGTGAATAGGAAGGGTTGAGAGGGAAATGGGCTAAGTGCTGGCAAATGGGACTAGATTAAATTAGATTGGCATGGACAGGTTGGACCAAAGGGTTTGTTTCCCTGCTGTACATCTCTATGACTCTATAAGTGGATACAATTACAATGTTTAAAAGGCACTTAGAGAAGTACATGAGTAGGAAAGATTTGGAGGAATATGGGCCAGGAGCAGGCAGGTGGGACTAATTTAGTTTGGGATTACGTTCAGCCTGGACTGGTTGGGCTCGTCGGTTTCCTATGACTCTATCCGGAGTACTCAGAATGTTACTGAGAAGCTCTTGCTTGAAGAAATGGGGACAGATCATGTGCTGTACATGTTACAAACAGACCACCTGGATCCTGTAGTAATGCAGTACGAGAGAACCATGATTTGTGGATCACCAATAAGCCAGGCCTCATTAAACAAAGAGAAACATCATTGATGGAATGTTCTAGAAGATGGCACATAATGGAATAGAAAAAGTAATTCCAGTAACATACTTGCAGATATGTCAGTGTAGAAGAAGAAACAGGATTTGGGAAGGGCCAATAATCATTAAGTATCTATACAGGGATAATTAAACAACTGGAAAGATTAGAAGAAAAGTTACTATCGTTCAGGACAATGGACCATCTTAAATGGCAGGACGTTGTACAGGGGGAAGTGCCAGTTTGATTTGGGGGCTGGCGGCGGGGAGGGGTGGAGGGAATGGATGATACCAAATGGGACTGAAAAGCTTCTTCTCCAGGCTAACATTGTGATCTGGTGACATGAAAAATGATTTAATTTTTAAAAATTATTAATTTTTTTTTAGAAAGGTGTCAGTCTCTGACCTCATGACATGATGCAAGTCCTCTTGCATGTGTCATTGTTACTGACCATACTACCGGAAATTTTCATATTCTAAAGCTTGTTATAACATCACACTATTGCAGATGTGAATATTACAAACCCAGCCCTAGAAACCTCAGTATTACAATATTCCAGATTTCAGTTCTTCAGCTGCTCATTGCTGTTCTATTCTCTGGGAATTTGTCAAAGCATAGAATATATTGTCACGTATGCGGAGGAACAGTGAAAAGCTTTGTCTTGCGAACAATACAGGCAGATCACATAGTCAAGTAGCATAGATAAGTAAATAATAGGTGAACAGCAGCAAAAACAAAAACAGGCAAATGTTAAGAGTTTGAGAGTCCATTCAGTATTCTAACAACAGTAGGGTAGAAACTGTTTCACATCCAGCTGGTGCGTATGTTCAGGCTTCTGTACCTTCTCCCAGTGGTAGAGGTTGTAGAAAAACATTGCCAGGGTGGGATGGATTTTTGAGAATGCTGGCGGCCTTTCCTTGACAGCGGGCCTGGTAGATGGATTCTATAGATGGGAGACTGGCCTTTGAGATTGTCCGGGCCAAGTTCACCACTCTTTGTAACTGTCTCCGATCTTGAATGGTACAGTTACCATACCAGGTAGTGAATACATCCAGGCAGAATGTTCTCTGTAAAAGTTGGCAAGGGT
This sequence comes from Chiloscyllium plagiosum, assembly GCF_004010195.1. Lineage (NCBI taxonomy): Eukaryota > Metazoa > Chordata > Chondrichthyes > Orectolobiformes > Hemiscylliidae > Chiloscyllium > Chiloscyllium plagiosum. The sequence continues at coordinate 21,035,192 of NC_057743.1, read as the reverse complement.
TTTCACTGTCATGCCAAATTTCCTCAGCTGCCTGAGGAAGAGGAGACATTGTTGGGCTTTTGTAACCAATGCGTCCACATGAAGAGTTCAAGGAAGCTTGTTGTGGATGACCACTCCCAGGAGCTTGACACTCTCCAGTCACTCCACTTCTGTGTTGCTAATGTGTAGGGGGGCATGAGTAACATCCCGCCCAAAGTCAATAATGAGTTCCTTGGTTTTGCCAGCATTGACAGCTAGGTTGTTCTCAGTGCACCATTTTTCCAGGTCTACCACCTCCCGTCTGTAGTCTGTTTTGTTGCCAGCTGAGATTTGACCGACTATGGTAATGTCATCAGCAAACTTGTAAATGGCATTAGTCTGGTATTTGGTGATGCAGTCATGGGTATACAGTGAGTACAGTAGGGGGCTGAGTACACAGCCCTGGGGGGCTCCAGTGTTGAGTGTTAGTGAGGATGAAATATTGTCCCTAACCTTCACTGATTGTGGCTTGTGGGTCAGGAAACTGAGGATCCACTTGCAGAGAGCGGGTCTTAGTCCGAGATCACTTAAGTTTAGTCTGGGGAAAAGCTGCATTCCTGGTTTGGTAGATCTTGTTTGTGATCTATTTACACAATATACCCAACTCCAAAAAGATTCCAGGCCCCGAAAGAAAGCCCTAAAGATTGGAACTTGTACACTGAATCGAATTCCTGCCAGGTGATGTAAACTGGTTAGAGAGGGCTTTGTAGTTCAGTTCTCTTTGTGCAAGATTAACTAAAGGTCAGATTTCCAACTTCAACCTCATATCTAAAACCAGGCTCAGCAATGCAGTGAGGATGAAATTTAAAATGCACCCAGTGGGAGGATGGCATCCATGAGATCTCCCAACAACTCTCCCCCACAAAGATTTGAGCATAATTCTGGAATGAAAATATCATTGTAAAATACATACCTAAAGGGTAATATAAATAGGTATGAACTAAACACAAAATACTGACAAACAAATTTGTAATAAGATAGTTGGAATACTGTGAGAAGGTTTTGTGACAATTTTTTTTTTTTAAGTATAACCCAGGTTGTTCAAGGCTTCCTGTGTAACACTTGATTAAGAAGCCTGCACAGTTAAGACTTTTTAAACCAAAGTCCTGACCCGCTGAATACTAAACATCACATTTATCATGACAAAGCTGTCAGCCATGTTCTGGATGACATAACGGTACCTGTGAAAGCTCCAACTGTTGTAACAGACAAACCTAATCAAGCTCAGCGCTGAGAATTCAACTTCTGCGGCACATCTAAACGAAAACCAAACCACAGTGTAATACCGTGGATGCTGGAAATCGGACATGAACACAGAAGGTGCTGGAAAATATTCACCAGGTCAAACTGAATCTGTGAACAGAGAAACCAAGCGTTAAGGGTTGGTGGCCTATCATCAGAACTGACTCCTTCTGAAACTCACCATAACACTGTCTCCGAAAGAAAGAAATAACGACCATTCGGCCCCTTGAGCCGGCTCTGTCATTCGAAGATGACAGAATGAGTCCAGTTTGGTCGTGGCCTGACTGTAGGGGAGCTATAGCTGCTGGTGGAGAATGGTTTCCATGTGTAACAGTATTAAATAGGATTCCTAAATCACTCTGGAGGATCTTTGCACATTCTCCCAGTGTCTGCGTGGGTTTCCTCCCACAGTCCACAGATGTGCAGGTCAGGTGAATTGGCCATGCTGAATTGCCCATTAGTGTTAGTGTTAAGAGGGAAATGGTCCTGGGTGGGTTACTCTTCAGAGGGTCGGTGTGGACTGGTTGTACTGAAGGGCCTGTTTCCACACTGTAAGGAATCTAATCTAATCAAAAAAATCTACTAAGTCACATGAAAAAAAAATGTGCTGGAGAAAGGATGCAAGGTATTTTTAATTACAGCGTGGAAATTCAGCCTTCCCATAACCACAGATTTACTAAGCCCCCTCAAATCAGCAAATCTCAGTATTTTGCTATGAATTACTAAATTTGGTTTGGTTATATTTTGAATAATAAATGCAATTCTAACAGACTCTAGTCGAAAAGTATAACCCCACCATTTGATAAATCATTTCCTCTTTGTTTTCCTCGATACTCTGCTGGCAATGTGGCCCCGTTAAGTTGCTATATTCTGTTTCCTATTTGGAACATATCAAATATTTTCCAAAAATCCATCTAAACATATCCACTGCATTTCCTTAATTTATCCTGTCTACAGAGTCATATTAAAGAATGACAATGATCTTTAAATAAGACTTGACTTGTAGAAGTCTGCTGTCTGGCCCAATGCTATCTTTCAGTGCTTAGATACAAAACTTTGTGTCCACCACTTTCTTCTGACAGGAGTGTCAATGTAAACCATCAGGAAAAAAATATTTATATGTACCTTAGTTTCAGTAATGTATTTAGCACCAACTGTTCTGGACCAAATTCTGTTCATTCTACAATCCAAATTTTCATTTTTCCCCACAAAAACTAAGGCAATATCTTTATTTAGCACCTCCACTATTTTATTCATTCCCAACTGAAGTCCCATGTCAAAGTAAACTATTCTGTTAAAACTTGTGTCTAATTGGAAACCCTTTCCAAACTAGTACCTCCTTTTTCACAATATTTCCCCATATTCTTCTTAAATCTCTCTAATTATCTCTTTTGTTGTGCTTCTTTATTCTTTAAAAGTTGTCCTGGTTTTGATATTTGTGTTGACAAGAGGAGAAACATACAGAAACTTTATTAAGTGGTGAGATAGGAGTTAGATAATTGTAAAATTAGTTACAATGTTTCACACACTAAACATACACAATAATTGCCAGACTGTACATGGGCAATGACATTTTATTTCAATTGTTTAAAAAAATCTCAATATTTGGATTTTGTGCACAGAAATTACACAGCATAAAATGTCTGAGATTACAGATTATAAACACTGTGATGTTGGAGGATCTACAAAGTTTTGTTGTGAGGCAGTGTCTGCTCCACAACAACTGCAGAAGGCACCTAGTTTTTGTCAAAAAATTTGAATTTTGTGCATATGATACATTCCATGTGTCTGACACACACAGATTTATATTATTGAGTGCAATTTGTATCTTGCTAACGGTCTTGTAGTTACCCGAATGTCACAGCTACTGGCTAGAATCTGTCATTTGATCCATTTAAAACACTATCTTCCTTTCTAATGTTAGGAAAGGAATATTAAAACATTTTGGTTGTCTCCATAATTCAAAAATTGATTCAATCCAAGCCTCTCTTACACTGTAGACTGAAGAGATTAATAGATGTACCCAAATGCACCAAGAGGTTGAATAGAATTCATTGCACCGAACCAGATTCTGGACCCCTCAGGCCAGCTCCACCAGCTGATTGTGTGATACTCTCCTACCCCAGGTAAACAGGAATAATGAGATACACTAATGAATTTGTGCTGTTGCCAGGCATAGGAAAGAGACAGACATCACTAGGCAGCAGCATTGTTCGATGGCTAAAAGTTTAAATGAAGAAACCCAGATGAATGTCAGGGATGTCTCAGCAAGAGAAATAGCAGTGCGAATGAATAATCTGATGACACTAAATTTGAGTTTAAGAGCTTGTAGCTTCTGGAAGAAAGGAGGACAGACAGAAGTAAGGATCCCATCATTTGAATTATTGGTAAACAATAAGCTGAGTCCAAGCATGTACAGATAGGTTTACCGTCAACAATATTGCAGGACAGAAAAGAACAAATTCTGCTGGTCTGTATTTGTGTTGTTGTAGTACCACATACTCAATGGGATAGTACAGTCTCCAGATTTCACTGAATCAATTGCACAGAATACGTGCAAGTCATATAAAGCTTTCTCATACTCTTATCATAAAAATAATCCAATATGTAACATGCTGGGCTACAGAACAATGCAAGTCAAAATATGACACATTCATTATTTCAATGAACTCATTACTTCACTGAACTGACTGCTTATTTGTCATTTCTAGTTCACTCAAGGTGCTGTCATTAACAAAACATTCTTCAGGTGTCCTTTGCCCATCCCTGGAACCGAATGTTCACCATAGTCCATCATGTTTACACAGATAATATAATGAGGCAAAGCAGAACATCTCCCTGCACCAATAAGTCCATCAAATGTCACTATTGGACAAAATCACTGTGGTCAGGATGGCTGTCAGGAGGTTAAATGCAGTTCGGGAAAATGTAATGTTTAGATACCAGAGGTCAGCCTCAGTCTTGCACACACCATGAGACAGGATCCTGCTTTCAGTCTTCAATTCTTCTCACCAATCCCTCACGTTTGAAACAAGAAATGATCCCATGTTTGCGCCACTGAAATCAGTCCCTTCAGTATTCTTCTTTATTGGCCTCATCATCTGATACCCCAGCATCCTCTTCATTGGCTTCTTGGTGAATGCGTTCAGGATCTTCATGGTCATCCTCCATTTCCCCTCCATTGTCCTCCTATCCCAAGAAACAAAATAAGATGGAACAAATGCAATTGGAATAGTTTCAAGCCCAAGTCCATCCAATAGTAATGATGTGAATGTCAAAATCTGAATGAAATAAGGAACTCTTTTTGAACTGATCCTCTTCTCAAGGACTGCGTACTTTACACAAAAACACCTCTTATATTCAGATGCTTGCATTCTAGGTTTTACTCCAGTCCAGACTTTATAAATCAAAATGGATTTACCATGGAGGAGGTCATTTGTCCTGTCCCACCTGTGTTATTCATTACTAAAGCAATCAAATATTAATTCCAATATCCTCTGTACACCCCAGATACCTGTATCTTACTCTGCCTCAGCTCATCAGTTTTGCCAGAAAGAATGTCATGGTCTCTACCTTGAACACAGCACAGCAAAGCATTCCACACTTCTAACTGCTCTTTACAAAAATAACATTTCTCCTAGCTGTTTTCTGTGATAATTTTAAGTTGATGGTGGTTCGTCATTGATCTTTAATGACAGGAAGAAGTCTTTCTTTATTGAATTTACTAAAAATTTTTAACTTTATGAGCTGGATTGAACTTATTGTTAGCCTTCTATTCTCCAGTGAAAATAGATCCAATTATCTCACGTCTCCCTTTATAATTGTAAAATATCATCCCTGGCAGTGCCCAGTTCTTTACAGCTTTTAACCTACTTACACTTTGAGGGAATTATCTAGGCAAATTCCTATGCTTCACATTTTATCAATGTTCTTCAGGGTCTAAGTAAACTCCAAATCATAATTTTTCATCGTTCCATTTCTCTATCCTAAATTATTACTATTGTCTGGATTAGAGTGGAGCTGGAAAAGCACAGCAGTTCAGGCAGCATCCGAGGAGAAGGAAAATCAATGTTTCGGGCAAAAGCCCTTAATCAGGAATAGAGCATCCCTGTATTCCTGATGAAGGGCTTTTGCCCGAAATGTCGATTTTCATACTCCTCGGATGCTGCCTGAACAGCTGTGCTTTTCCAGCACCACTCTAATCCAGAATCTGGTTTCCAGCATCTGCAGTCATTGTTTTTACCTAGTTGATTATTACCATTGTCAATTTTATCAACCTGTTTATTCTTAATTTTTTTAAACAATCTTTGTTGTTTGATAAATCCCTTTGTGTAACTTGTAAATTTTAATATTGTAGTCCTTGCATTGAAATCCAAACTAATGCATGCAGAGAGCAAAGCTGGACTCAAGCCAACACTGACTGCTGGTGTACACCACTTTCAATCCTTATTCATTCCAAGTCATTAGCAAAATAGAAATAGCAAGTGTTTAGAAAGAAAAATCAACAGGTCTGACAGCATCAGTGGAGAAAGAAACTGAGTTCACATTGAGTCTGCTATGACTCTTCTTTGAGTTTCAAAGAATACCTACTGAGTTTCTGCCGCTCTTGCTGTTTATACATCAGATACCCAGCATCTCCGGGATTTTATTTCTGACTCATTAAGAAAATCCAGGTTTCCTGTCAGTCAGCAACTCCATCCATGCATCTGCATTTCCTCATACCATGCATGACTCTTTATAATGCCTTATGCCAATCGATATATTTCTCATCTCAACTCCTGAGCTGATTCATGTTGCTGTCATTATTTCCCAAGTGTTCACGTATCCTGACACCTGTTACTGCTTGACTTCATTTTTCAGGACTAACTCAAGCACAAGGATCGAGGAAGTAGTTTTTAATGCATTCTAAACAGTGTCCACTATTTGGATCACCTTTATCACAGGCTATATTACTGTCCTATTTCTCGTCCATATCTCTCTGAAAGATCCATAGGTTCTCCACAAATCCCAAATCGCAACCATAGAGTCATATAGCACTGAAACAGACCCTTCGGTCCAACCAGTCCCTGTCAAACATAATCCCAAACTAAGGTAGTCTCACCTTCTGCTCCTGGCCCATAATACCTCCAAACCTTTCCTTTTCACATACTTACCCAAATGTCTTTTAAATGTTGTAATTGTACCCACATCTATCACTTTCTCAGGAAGTTCATTCCAGCTTCTGTGAAAAAAAATTGCCTCTCAAATCTTTTTTAAAATCGCTCTCTTCTCACCTTAAAAAAAAATTAACCCCTTAGTGTTGAAATTCCCCATCCTGGGAAAAGACAACTACCATTAACTGGATCTATACCCCTCATTATTTTATAAACTTTTCTAAGGTTTCCTTTCAACGTCCTACACTCCAGTGGAAAAAGTCCCAGTTTATCTAGTATTTCTTTATAACTCAAACCTTCCATACCCAGCAACATCCTGGTAAATCTCTTCTGAACCCTCTCCATCTTAATAATATCCTTCCTATAATTGAGTGACCAGAAATGGACAGAGTATTCCAGAAGAGGTATCACCAATGTCCTGTACAAACTCAACATGACTTCCCAACTCCTATACTCAAAGGACTGAGCAATGAAGGCAGCCTGTCTACATGTGACACAAACTTCAAAAAGCTATGTACCTGAACCCCTAGGTCACTCTGTTCTACACAAGGCCCTACCATTAATTATATCAGTCCTACCCTTGCCTTTTGTACCAAAATGTATCTCCAATTGTTGGAGAGTTTGTAATGCATACCAAGAACATACTGTTTTCCTGCTGAACCTTTTAAATCCCATGTTGTACTAATCCTAAATGTTCCATATTTTAATAATATTCCAATCCAATATCCCTGGCACAACTTTTATCTCCTGCATTATTCCTTTCTGTTTACCATGGGTCACTGGCTTATTAGCAACAATTGGTATTTTTCATTCCTGAAGTCTGTCCAGATTATCTAAATGCCTGTGTATGAATAACAGCACACATTTCTGGGACAAATCTTCTCATCAATCATCCATTTTAATCATTTCTTACTTCAGTTCAGCCAAACTCTTATTCACAGCATCACTTATCAATACCACGGTCCTCAGTCATTACAAATCATAATTGGTTTAAAATCACAACCAAACCATGTTGAGGGATTGGGAGTGACTGAGTTTCTTTTTCTCACTTATTTCAGAATTGGAATTTATTAATTGGATTTTAAACATTTCTGAACTCATCAATACAGAGGCAGTGTCCAGCAAATTAAAACAATAAAGAATTTCAGATACAAAATATCTCAAAGTGCTAAGCCATCTATTTATACCATACTAATTCACAAAATATGCTAATTGGATTTGAGCTGGACTGCATAAGGTTCAGGTGGGTGGATATTCAAATTAAAGGAATTTACTCCTAGATCTGCTAAAGATATACCCTTTTCCTGAGACTCATTTTGATCACAGTTGAAGCATTAGATTTAAGAAATGCAAAGAGCCAGATAAAAACAGTCCAACCACAATTAATTCTTTGTGAAGAATCCTTAATAAATATTATCTGTATTGGTTCGCCTGTTGAACGTGGAGTTCCAATGGCATGATCATGGGGTCTGACTATAGCCAAGGTCGTTCATGATTATTGCTGGTGCCTCCAGAGAAAGTCTACCTCAGCCAAACGAGCAAATCCCCTGTCAATTAATGTCACTAGCCTTTGACTGAAAAAAAACCTCTAGGTATTGCTTACATTCTCTGTCTCCACATCTTCCTGATACTCGTCCACAGCCTCATCTCCTTCCTTACTTGCAATGTGAACCCCCTGGAGTTAGAAAAGGAAGATAAGAAATTTTAAAACATACTTCTCCACACTCACTAAACTGGAGCGATTTGTGATCTTCTGTATGCCAGGAGGAGCATTAACCTTTGCTCTTTCCACTGACTAGATCAACCACTGATATTAAAGTTGCAGAGAGAGGGTTGGCTTAATAGGCTTCATCTACAATGGGATCTGGGAGAACTAGAGAGTGGCAACTGGCGAATACAAGCGAGGGAGAGAGTGAGGGTAGCAGCTAGAGAGAGTGTATAGACAAGGAGCAGGGGGATGGGGGTTGGGGAGGTAGACAGGAAGACTCACAAACAAGCAAAGGGAAAAAGGATATGGCCACACGTTGATTACTCTTTTTTTCTCTCAACAATTTGTAGAAAATAAACCTCAGCATTGTGTATTTGTCACCATTTCCAGCACAGCTTTCTGAACAGATAATGAATCAATGGTGATGAACTGCTGCCTTGTCTCAGATCTAAGAAGATAAATGAATGAGACATTAGCATTCCATGCAGCTAGTGCCAGTCAAAGTGCACAGACCTGCTACGTGGGGCTCTGCATGCAGCTGTGTGCAATGTTTTCCACCTGCTCCCCTGCCTCCTGCATGCTGCAAAGGCTCCATCCTCACCAGATTACATTAGTGAAGACAGAAGCTCCCTCTGGGCAGGATCACACAGCTTCAGGCAAACCTAATCACTTCACCCAAACCTAAAGCAAACATGGCAGCGCCAGAGGCAGATATGACATGGAGGAAAAGGAGACATGCTGTACACAATTTCCTTTCGTGAGAAGTTAGGGATGGAGAATAAATTTAGGGTAGGCAACGTTCTAATAGTTTTATCGCCAGATTATTAAACTGACAGGCAAATCCCATCAGGTTCACTAATGTCCTTTAAGGAAGGGAAAACTGTCATCCTTACTTAGTCCAGTCTAGATGTGACTCCAGACCCACAGCAATGTGGTTGATTCTTAACTGCCCTCTGGGCAATTCGGAACGGGCAATAAATGCAGGCCTGGTCAGTGACACCCACACCACATGAATGAATATAAATACAGACCTCCCCAATGATTCCCACAACCCCTAATGAATGAGTAAAAATACACAATGGTGAACATTGGCTTTGAAAATGTTTCTGCTCTAGGCTTTCACCTACCTTTGGAATGGATTTAATGAGGAGCTGCTGCTCCTTCAGTCCTGGCACCTTCCCTGCAAAATCTGGCCTCTCAAGTTCAGCTTCCTCAAACTCATCTTCTCCCTGGTTATTGGGATCCTGAGCTGGATCCTGATCGATATCTGGGATCTGAAGAGATGGCAGGTTAGAACTGCACTTAATGATCGAGAGCAGGAAAAGCAACGAGAGCTTTCTGGCAATATGTCTGTTGACAGCCCACTCTCCCAGAGATATTTGAAGAGGTTTCAGGAACATTGCTGCCTTGACACTAAAATCCAAGACATGTCTATTTTTCCTTATGGCTCTGTAAAATGAGATGCACCAATGCAAATGCTGTTGTTGCTGTGTGACAATCTTGAACTAGGTTGCAGAGGAATTGCAACCTGGTGAAAAGGCACAAAGATCTAAAAGGGTTAATAACGAGGTACACCTTATGTACTACCCACTATAATGCAAAAAAATACATCCTGTTTCATACACAAGCCTCTTATCTTTAGAATTCCAAGTGATATTTCTTGACCATCCAAATGCAAGCAGTCCCTTTAGATCCCTAACAGGATACAGGATAGTGGCAGTAAACCTACCAGATAGCTCACAGGACACGATGACAAGTGGTGAGGCTTCATCTCATAACAGGATGTTGTGGCTACTTTCAGTTGAAGGAATAAGAGAGGAGCTGGGTGTCTAAGTGGATCCCAGAGAAGATTCTCAGAGAGGAGAGAGAGGCATTAAAATTGGTGAGGGGCTGTACCACAGAGACACCACGTAACAATGGTCTGGACTTTCTTTGGTACAAAGTAAACTTCTCTCTGAGATTTGAGGTTACATCATGGTGTAAGTGAGTCTGTGACTGGTTCAGCAGATTCTCTGACTAACCAACCACAGAAGGCTCATTTCAAACATCTCATGTGATACCACCACAACAACATCAACCATTTACATAGCACTACCTTTGAGGCACTACAACATCTCCAGGTGTGGCAAACGACATGCTAGTGAGTCACGTTAGGAGATATGAGGAGGCTAGATGACCAAGACTTTCACAGGAGGCTTCAAAGAGGCGATTGAACTAATGGGCCAGAGGGGTTTAGAGGGGTAATTCCATTGCTTTAGGGCACTCGGAGATGAAGGCTTGGCCCTCAGAATGTGGACTGATATCAAAACAAAAATCAATGTGATCAGATTTAAACCAAAACTCAGCTACGGTAGACATAATAAGTAGCAGCAGAGAACTGCTTTTTAATATGAAAATACCTAATATTTTGGCAGTGAAATGGGTAGACAGTGCAGCATTTCAGATCCTTTCTGCCTTGTTCATTCTAGTTCCTGCAGTTTCTGTATTTCAGGCAACTTTAGCTCATTGTGGGTCTCAGGGGTGGCTTCTCGCCTAATTTACCTAAATGAGCTTCTGATGGGGAGTTCAGGAGAACAAACAGAGAACTGTTCCACAAATTGGTTTCGCTGCTGGATTCATCCTGTGTTTCACTTACACCTTCACAAAGATCTAAAGAACAGACCTTCTTTAAACTTAAAACAAACAAGAGAACTTTGTGAATAATGCATGAACAAGTGAATCTCTAACATATTTTCTGACAGTGATCTCTCCAAAATTCCTGCAGCTTTCCAATTCTGTTCACTTGCACAACCGCAACTTTAATCATGACCCATAGCCAGCCAAGTCCTACATTCTGGGAACTTCTCACGAAAACATTTCTCTCCTCCTTTCAGACTCTTCTGAACCTTCTTTGCAGGGGAGAGACAGGCCCAAAATAATTTAAGACGGTCCTGAGGAGAGATTTCTTCTTTCAGAGGGTCATTAATCTTTAGAATACTTTACCCTGAGAGTTGTACAGAGCGGGTCGTCGGATATATTTGGGGCTGAGTTAGATAGTTTTTATTTGATCTACAATGGGGTGGGGGCAGCAGGCAGGAAAACGGAGCTTAGCAACAACTAGAGAAATCAAAGGAACGCAGCAAGCCGGTGGATAGTAGGCCATTTAGCCTTTTGAGCTTGCTCCGCCGTTCAACCAGGTCATGGATGATCTTCAACCTCAATGCAATTTCTCTGCACTGTCCCCTCTCCCCTAATATCCATGATCATATTGAAAGGAGAAGCAGGCTCGAGGGGCCAAATGGCTTACTCTTTCCCACTTCTGTTTCTCAAGTTCTTCAAAATCTTTTTCAACAAGTTTTCATTCACCTGTCCCGGTACCTTCTTATGTGGCTCGGTGTCAAATTTTGTTTGACAGTACTCTTAGTCCTTCATCCCGTAGTCCCAAAGCATGACGCCTTGGGACGCTTTACATTAAAGACACTAATTAAACACAAAGTTGCTGTTCCTGGTCTTTTATTACTGAAGTGTATTCCTGGTTCAAACTGACATAACTTCGCTGAAGTTCCATGGCAGCTGCTGCTGCCTCTGAGCTTGTGACCCCAAAATTTCAGCTCACCGTCCCACCCGAGGTCCCGACCCCCAATTTGGAAAGCCCTGGAACAGATTTTTAGCACAGTCAGGGTACTCACCAGTGGTTCCTGTGCAATCATCTTATTCCTAGAAGTCATGGTGTGCATTAAGAGCTTCTCAGCATCATTTTGATCTGCTGTATCCGACTCTTTGTCTAAAAATAAAGACCAAAACAGAAACAACCAGATTGCAAACCAACAAAAGCCCAGCAGGTGGCATTACAAGTGTATTCTAATGGAGCAGGCAAAGAGGGGAAGACAGAGGCCAGGATTAGGGATGAGAGATCTGGGCTTGTATAGGGGGAGGGGAACACATGGTGCTGGGTGTTTTAACCAGGAGTGGAAATTGAGACAGAGGCAGGGAAAAGAGCGAGGGAGACAGGAAGGGAAATGAGATGACAGAGTGGAGCAGAAAATAAGTGACTAGTTCAGAAAAAAAAGAGAGATGAGGGAGTGTTGAGTTTGTCATAAACATGAATTCAGTTTGAAGACATTCTTACTATTCCAATATGTTGGGAGAGACTGAAATGGCAAAGCTCTGTAGAAATTATGTACAGGCTGGACGGTTTACACCTGAACACAACTGGGACAGAGTTCCTATTTCCTCAGTTTCAATTCAAAGAGTAAGGTGCTAGAGCTGCTTCTTGGAATGAGGTGAACCAAATAGGCCAAGTGTCAATGGGGAGAACTTTTGGAGGGATAGTAATCACAATATCATAAGGCAATAGTGCACAACAATATCACAAATGGCACCAGCACAGATCCTGGATTTAGAAATCAGGCACTTTTTTTCTGTAAGAATGGATTATGAGCAGATAAAGGATTTTTTTAATATGGTGTTGCCCACTTCATGATTCCTGAAAGATAAAGATTGCAGTTGCTATATAGCATTCATAATAATACTTGGGGATAAATTTGATAAAAGAATCTAGTGAGAAGTTACCTTCAGTGGCCAATATTGATATACAAGACATTGTGAAACAGCATAGAATATGTCCAGCTATAGGAAAATTGCCACTAGAACTTTTGCGAATGTATAAATTACTAGCTAGAGTGTGGCAGAGGCATCAGATTGATTGCACAGAATTTGAAGGGCTGTTCATTGCGATTGATAGCCAAAGTGGTTGATGGATTTCTGATTAATAGAAAAGAACTTGCAAATTCCAGGTGTTTTGGACAGATTAATTACTGCTGAAGACTCCCAGATTACATTGTGTCCAACAGTGACCTCAAGTTTGTTTTAAAATCAAATTTCATGGAAATGCTACTAGGGTAGCAACATATCATTCAGCTTCAAATGAAGCAGTGGAGTGCAACGTGTAAATTGTTAAACTTGCACTTTGTTAAAACAATTGCTAGATACAAATTGAAACAATCTTCAGATGTCATTAAACAAAACATTTGCTCGTTTGAGATTAATTTATTGTAACACAACTTGCACCATGACTGGCTGAACGTCAGCAGAACTGTTTCTTAGAAGATAGCAGAGCACAATGTTTTTGTTCCTGAAGCCATATCTACAACAGTCAGTAGATGAAAAACAATCCCAACAGAAAGAATCATGACATGAAAGAAAGTATCTGAAGTTGAACTCAACTTAGTTAAATTGAAACATCAAATATGGGTGTAATGGCTACCAAGAAGAGTCATGAAAAAAATGTGATCCTCACACAATTTAGTCAAGATGCTTGGTAATGGAAAAAATTAGATTTGTACATTTTGATCAAAGTTTTATTTTGAAGAGGTTCATAAAGAAAAAGGCAATTGGGAAGAATCAAAGGAATATCATGGATAGTTGGGCTTTGAGAATCACCCTCATATGGTCACGTGTACACACCAGAATAAATTGTAGGGGTTTGAATTTCTATAGGCTGTACTTTGCCTTAGGTTTATTGTGCAAGGATATCATAGTGGCTGCCATTACTTAAGGGCATGCGATCAACAGAAAGGGGGTTCTTTTAAGTCAATTCAATAATTGATGGGGAAAAAAATAAGATGGGCAACTTCTCAAAGGAGATTAAAACTGAAAACTAGATATTCAGGGGTAAGTGACTTTTCAAAAGGACAGGCGGGAAAGAAAGGATGGTGGGGTAGCTCAGTTATTTTGGGATGGAGTAAGTACAATTATCTTGGATCTGAAGATGTAGAATTCTTACAGGTGGAGGAAAGAAGTAACAAAGGGAAGACAATATTAGTGGGAGTAGTCTCACACCGAACAGTAGCTATAGGATAGGCCAGAGAATAAATCAGGAGAGAACAAGGACATGTACAAAGGCAACACATTAATCACAGGTGACTTTTATCTTCACATAGACTGGGAAGGTCAGAAACACACATGCATATGATTCCAGAAACACTACATGATGTATCATTCAGATTTACACTGAAAGGAACTGCATGTGCACAGAAAAGAACATGACTGAAACAGTTCAGCAGGAGGTGGGTGGGTTGGTGTGAGTGAGGATGAAGAGGAAAGTGAGGATGGGGTCATAGTCAAAACCATATAGTCATACAGCACGGAAACAGACCCTTTGTCCCAACCAGTCCATGCTGAACATAATTCTAAACTGAACTATACCCATCTGCCTCCTCCTGGCCCATATCCTTCCAAACCTTTCCTATTCATACATCTGTCCAAATGTCTTTTGAATATTTTAATTGGACCCACAACCACCATTTCCTCAGGAAGTTCATTTCACATGTGAACCACCCTGTGCGTAAAACATTTGCCTCATAAGTCTTTTTAAAATTTCTCTCCTCTCACCTTAAAAATGTGCCGCCTTGTCTTGAAATCCCCCCATCCTAGGGAAAAGACAACTACCATTAATATCTCTCATTATTTTGTAAACGTTTATCAGGTAGCCTCTCAATCTCCTATGCTCCAGGGCAATGACTGGCGATGGGGCAGGCAAGCGATGGGCGATTATGTGGGAGAGAACTGTCCCCCCACCCACCTCCTTCCACAGTTCCCCTCCCCCAACAGCCACCCCCTGCCTCCCTCCTTTACTCCCTTTTACAGGCACTTCATTCCCTCATCCACAGCCCCAGCAAGCTTAAAGCTGAAGCACTTTAAGTGTGCGTGTTTGAATTTAAGCAGTGCATAGTGCACATGCGTGTGGTGGGCGTTTACTCCTTCTGTTTGTATAGAGTTTCAGATTTAAGTTTCTGATCTGGCATAAACAGCAGTCAAGATGTCCAGTCCTTAAACATTTTGAAGGTTTCACTGTGAGTTTTACATTCTAGATGATAAATTTTAAATGTCTAAGCAAGTCCCCTCTGGACAGTCTTTTCTGGAGATGGTAATCAATCTCAGTCATTGCTTATTCATTTGAGTGTTTCTGGCGGAAGGCGAACTCGAGGGATGGGACTGAAGGAGATTACAGAAGTAGAATTGAAGATTGCGACATGAAACGGACACTCTGGCTCCTATACATGGAATATAAGGATCCCATGGCACTAGTCAAAGAGGGCAAAGGAGTTTTCCTCAATGTCCTGGTCAACACCAAGGCTAATAATTTGGTCATTTGTCTCGATGCTGCACAAGGACTTTGTTTGTACACAAACTGAATTTCATGGCTTTACACAATGGTGACAACAGTATATCATTGTTTGGGAAATCCTTTGGGATCATTTTAGTTATATAATATATAATATAGAGTTTTACATTGAATTTCCAGCACTAAACAGGCCACTAGTCTGACTGGTTTCTTAAATCTTTTAACCTTCTGTGTATTCAGCTTCCCTTTAAATGGATCTATTCTATCTGCTGCAAATGTGGTAGATTGTTCCATAATTAAATCTCTCTCTCGGTAAAGACATTTCTCCTGAATTCTCTATTGGACTTTTAGTGATGATCTCTAGTTTAGTCCCCCCCCCCGGTTTACCTTAATGAATCCAATAAATAAATAAATTAATTAATTAAATAAATAAATAAATAAATAAATAAATAATAATGGACTCAATTATGTCATCCGTCGGTCCCCTATTTGCTTAGTAGTCAGTCACAGTGTCACGGTGATGTTTACATAAACAAACTCCATTATAAGAGTGGGAATCAATGGAGGTGGGAGAGGATGATGAATGATCAAAATGTTCCACGAAAGATAACACAGGAAGTCTAACATGAGATTCAAGATCTGCCAAGTATTAGAGGTAGATAGATGAGTCTGAAGCTACTGGTTATCACCACAGACAGCATTCAACTCAAAATGCACAAGCCATGAGGAAGTTGTGACTCATCTATACCAGATGTCAGTGAGTTGAATCTCCAACAAGTGTTCCCTTAAGCTGCACGGGTGAGCAGCCATGCAATCAGGAATATGCTGCACACAGGATACACAGGTTGCCCACAATAGCAACTCTTCATTTTAGTTACTCATAAGTGTAGCTAAGCGTCGGCCTAAAAAGGGACCATGCAGTGCAGAGAACCAGCTACATACTGTAAACATCAGCTTCCATCCTGGGGAATAGATTGCCAAGTGGTTAGTTTCCAGGTTAGAACGTTGAAGGGACCAATATCAAACTGTTAGGACTCAGATGGGAAAAGGAAGAGTAGCTTTCTCTGAGGATGCACTAGCTACCTTGAAAGAGATGCAAGTGATGGCAGTCCCAATGTCAGAAGTATCCAGCTATGTGTGAAAGAGAGGGAGGTGGGGGAGAAAGAGAGAGAGAAAGAGAGGAGCAAGAGGAAACACAGAAAAAGGGACACACTGTCACCTTTTTTTTTGCCTGGGTTATTGTTAAACTTATCAGAGTGAATGCTGGCATGGATAGCAGCGGTCCCCTACCTGCCTCCTCCTCCTCCTCCTCCTCTTCCTCTTCCTCCTGCTCAGGCTCCTCTCCCACTTCACTCACACGGTCTGCATGCCGGTTGGTGTTTCCACGTCCTGGACTCCACTGCCTCCTGGTGACATGAGGTGGGACTGTTGGAGGTTCTCGATGATTCTGCACCGAGGGGATTCGGAATTGATCTGTCTGACCGCGCAGTTTAAAATCATTGCCCGTGTTCACATCATTAATAATCTCGTCCCACCTGCCAGTGAGATGGGAAGAAAGTGAATAAAATGGCAGTGACCCAGTTAAACAATGCATCAGGTCCTCAGAGATGCTGTACAGTACAGGTCACTTTTTTTCACGATCATGATGACAATATTGTGAAGGAAGAATTTGTTACCATTTCAACGTACCTATTTTTAAATTTGCCTCCAGCAATTCATTTTCTTATATCCTACTGCAAGGTACTGAATCAGGCTGTGGATAAGTCCACCTTCTGGTACCACATCAAGGGGCTCATTATTCAAATGGGGGTCTCGACGGCAAATATCGAAAGGTGGCTTCACACTGGAATCCAAGCTTCTCCTGGAGTGCCACAAGGATTGGTGCTGGGTCCACTACTTTTCATCATTTATATAAATGATTTAGATGCGAGCCTAAAAGGTATAGTAAGTAAGTTTGCAGATGACACCAAAATTGGAGGTGTAGTAGACAACGAAGAAGATTACCTCAGATTACAGCAGGATCTTGACCAGATGGGCCAATGGGCTGAGAAGTGGCAGATGGTGTTTAATTTCAGTAAGTGTGAGGTGCTGCATTTTGGAAAAGCAAATCTTAGCAGGACGTATACACTTAATGGTAAGGTCCTAGGGAGTGTTGGTGAACAAAGAGACCTTGGAGTGCAGGTCATAGCTTCTTGAAACCGAAAATGAATTGAAGGCAAATTTAAAAATAGGTACGTTGAAATGGTAACAAATTCTTCCTTCACAATATTGTCATCATGATCCTGGAAAAGAGTGACCGGTCATGTAGATAGGATAGTTAAGGCGGCATTTGGTATGCTTTCCTTTATTGGTCAGGGCATTGAGTACAGGAGTTGGGAGGTCATTTTGCGGCTGTACAGGATATTGGTTAAGCCACTGTTGGAATATTGCATGCAATTCTGGTCTCCTTCCTATCAGAAAGATGTTGTGAAACTTGAAAGGGTTCAGAAAATATTTACAAGGATTTACCAGGGTTGGAGGATTTGAACTTAAGGGAAGGGTTGAATTGGCTAGAGCTGTTTTCCCTGGAGCATCGGAGGCTGATGGGTGATCTTATAGAGGTTTATAAAATCACGAGGGGCATGAATAGGATAAAAGGACAAAGGATAAAGTCTTTTCCCTGGGGTCGGGGGGTCCATAACTAGAGGGAATAGGTTTAGGGTGAGAGGGGAAAGATATAAAAGAGACCGAAGGGGCAACATTTTCACACAGAGGGTGGTGCGTGTATGGAATGAGCTGCCACAGGAAGTGATGGAGGCTAGCACAATTACAACATTTAAAAGGCATTTGCATGAGTGTATAAATAGGAAGGGTTTGGAGGGATATGGGCAGGTGGGACTAGATTGGGTTGGGATATCTGGTCGGCATGGACGAGTCGGACCGAAGGATCTGTTTCCGTGCTGTATGACTCTATAACATCAACACATCCATGTGATCACAGTCTTTCTCTCTCCTTCTCCCAAATCAGAATCAGAGGATTCCAGCAATATTCCCCTTCTCCCAAAGCAAGTACCTTCCTGTCAGTGTAATATCAAGCATCGATCATTTATCACTGAGCCTGGGAGACAGGGATATTTATGGTTATTTATAGATTGTAAAAAAAACCCACACTCACATGGGCAAACACACATGGAAACAATGAGATCAGAACTATCAAAGCACAACATCATATCGAATGGAGATTTACTGTGTATGAATAACTGCAGATTATAGTGTGTGCCAGTTAGGATAGAGTTGTGGCTCTATGTTTCAGAGGAGTTGCCAGTTAGTGATCAAGAATAGGTCCCTGTAGGGCCCCAGACATGGGCAGGGAGGGAGGGGGGGGGGGAAGAAATTAGAAGTCTTTCTGAAACAAAATCAGAAATTGCTGGAGAAGCTCAGCAAGTCTTTCTGAGGAAGAACTAGTTCTGAAATGGTTTCTCTCCACAGATGCTGCCAGAACTGCTGAGCTTTTCCAGCAATTCCTGTCTTTGTTTCTGATCTGCAGTTCTTTCGGTTTTTATTTAGAGGTCTTTGTGACTTGGGCTAAACTCCTGGCTGATCATCCCAGCCAGCTGCAATTGAAAACGTTATTGCCTGTTTAACGTACTCCCATATCAGGAACCACAGAACAGAGTTTTCAGGCAAATCAGGTCAGCCAAGGTTCTGAAAACATGACACTCTCAGCTTCCCGAACATGAACCCAAGAGCTTTCACTAAATCAAAACTACTTGTGAAAGGTGCTGCACCCAGCGAGAGCCCATGTTCATGAGACCCATTCCACAGGCAGGGTTAGTGTCAAAGGTGTTGTAATATCACTTTAAGAGAATATGCAAATAATCAAGGAACCTGGAATATAAAGTATCATGTGATCAGCAGCCAGTTTGTGGTGTGTTGGAGTACTAATGCTTGCTAAAACCCAACAGAATACCTGTTTGTTGAGGTCTTTGAGTAAATCAAACTTACTTATAGTTTACCAACCCTGCGTGGGTGCATGATGAGTTTGGGTAAAGGAATCCAGCAAGGCAACAGATAGGACCTATATTCCAACAAGGGTCCGTGGAGGGGGTGGCTGTCTTTGGGGGAGGTACCTTTTCACCTTGGCCGGGCGGCTGATCAGATGATTCTCTGACTCTTGCTCATTGGTTGGAAGATGTTGTTGGTTTCCAGCAGCGGGCTCTCCCTCCAGAAATATGTGATCTTGTTCAACATGATGGGTTTGATCCACCCCATTGGCCGTTACCTTTGTATTCTGTGTCAACAAAGAGAAACACAAGATGCTCATAACCAGATCACTGGGAGTCTCCTGCTGCCCAGTATCTGGGAGTGAAGAAAACTATTGAGCACATTTCTGCAGATTACTGCACCTCACTCAAAGGGTGGAATAGCCTCCCTCATGCAATCTCTCACCCAATTCTACTTCCCTCTCTCTCACAGTCTCTCACCTCTTGCGTCTTCTTGCTCACTCACACTGTCTGTCTCCTACCTTTTGCTCCTTCTCTCAAACTTTGGGACAACACAAATTGGAAAAAAACCTGCATGTGTTGAAAACCTGAGACAAAAAAAGTAAGTTGTTGAAACACATTGGTGAATTGGTGGCAGAGAAGCAGTTAAACTAATTTTTGAGGTTAAGCGTCTACACCTTAAGCACAGATTCCTCTGATTTCCCTGACCTGCCCGAATTAACCAGTAATTCCCCAGACTGGCTCATTAAGAGGAAAATTAAATGTTTATTTAATTCCGATTAAAATGTTATTGTCCGTTCAGAAATTCATTGTAGGTAAATTGGTGGCTCATGAAAAGGTATATAAATGAATAAAAACGTATATTAAAAAAAGTATAGCTCTGATTAAACAATGTAAGAAACTATAGTTCATTTTAAAATAAAGCATTTAGATTAATCAATGATGCAATGATATCTGTAAAAATTTGTTAAATTTCTGAAGATCCCTAGATTTGAAGCTGCCTAATCGTTACAGTTTAACATGCCTACACTATTCCAAAAAGGGAGTGCTGTGGACAGTAAAACAAGATTATGCTACAAAACTGATAATTTTCCAATCAAATCTCTCTATACCATCCACAGAGTCTCACACAGCATTTAACAACAGAAAGAATATTCAGACTGCATACACACTCACAAATAAGGTGCATGATCACCAGGAAGTCTCTTCTCTTTCAGCCGAACTGAGAGTATTATTTGCTCCAACAAGTGGCCTGACGTTCAAACAGCAGGGGTTCCAAAGACCCACACATACCCCAGTCACCAAGCACCCATTTCATCCCAAATCACCTTCACACCCTATATATCTTTCCAAAGAAAACAGATGGGATTGAATTAATTAGATCACGGGAGGCCTCCCCAGGTCAGCCAGAAGTGCCTGCTCCTCAGTTTCAGCAAACGATGACTTTCACTTGGCATTCTATCAGCTACACTGCGTTCACTCAAAGTTTGCAGTGACGTGCTTCCCTCAGAATTCCAACGGAGAGACTGGCATCACTTGGACTGGTGACCATTCAGAGAAGGTTCACCAGGTTGACTCCTCGGATAAGGGAGTTGACTTATGAGGCAAAATGGAGTGGATCGGGTCACTACATATTGAAATTTATGAGAATGTGTGGTGATCCTATTGAACTAAACTAGATTCTGAAGAGGTGCATGTTAATTTAATTTATTCTTTCATGGAATGTAAGCATCGTGACCCAGCATTTTCACCCATCCTTGAATGGAGTTGCTTGCCAGGATGTTTAAAAGGCTGGTTACGAACCAACCACAGTGGGGTGGGAACCCGAGGGAGGAAATACAAGAGAGGAAACAAAAATAAAGAAGTAGAAATCAGAAGTTGAAGCCAGGGGAGAAATAGGACAGCACCAAAGACAGCCTTAGTACAGAAATGTGTAAAAATGCAAATCTAAAGTTACTGAGGTGCAAATACTCTGTTCTTTCGGATAAGCTAGATAAATTAACAATGCAGTAGTTATAAATGGGTACAACATGGTTGTAATTATGTAGTCATGGCTACAGAGTGACCAAAACATCTAACTGAACATCCAAAGGTTTTCTGAGATGTTGTTAGTGAAGATGAAATCAGTAAGAAAGGATTATGGTGCTGAAAATCTCGACGTGGAATCAGTCTGGGTGCTGTTAAGAAATGGAAAACAGGACAGATGACATAGGGAGGAGTTGTCCATAGGCCTCTAAACAGTAGTGGTAAAGTAGGGAATGGCATTAAACAGGAAATTGGAGGTGCATTCAACAAGGGTGGTACAATAATCATGGGTGACTTTAGTCTATGTGTAGACCATGCGAACCATACTAAAAGTAATACTGTGGCAGATGAAATCCTGGAATACGTAGTGGTTTTTGAGACCAGTAAATTGAGGAAACAATTAGGGAAAAGATTTGATATTGCACATTGAGAAAGGGCTAATTAAAGAATCTTGTTGTTCAGGGTTCTTTAGGGAAATGTGACTATAAAGACGATGGAATTTTTCATTGCGATAGAAAGTGGAGTAATCCAATCCAAAAGTAGGATTCTAAATCTAAACAGAGGAAACAACCAAGGCATTGAAACAACTCCACAGAGGCCAGTATCCCATCACCAAGTCACTCTTTATTTATATGTGGAGAGTTCCTGACGCTGATACAGCTCCCTCAGAGGTAGCTCTCAGAGTAAGTGTTGAGAGTGTGGTGCTGGAAAATTTGACGTTTTGGGCAAAAGCCCTTCATCAGGAATCAGAAAGGGCTTTTGCCCGAAATGTCGATTTTCCTGCTCCTCGGATGCTGCTTGACCTGCTGTGCTTTTCCAGCACCACACTCTCAACTCTAATCTCCAGCATCTGCAATGCTCACTTTCACCTCTCAGGGCAAGTGGTCCAACTATAGCTAATGAAATAAATTAAAGATAGCATTTGATCCAAAAAGGAGTCTTATAAGAAGCAAACCGGAGGATTGAGAGCAGTTTCCAATTCAGCGAAGAGATTGAGTAAGAGTGGTTACATTGCACAGGGACAAACTTGCAAGGTCCATTAGCTTCTCCGTGAATAAAGAAAAGAAGTGAAGAGGAATGTAGGTCCCTTACAGTCTGAAATGGGAGAGCTGATAAGGGAGAACAAATAGGTGACACAGCAATTCAACAAATATTTTACTTCTGTTAAGTATGTAAGTTAGCTCACTGAGCTGAAAGGTTTGTTTTCAGATGTCTCATCATCCTACTAGGTAACATCATCAGTGAATGTCTCCGGTGAAGTGCTGGTGGTACGTCCCACCTCTCTATTTACAGGTCTTCGTTTCTTGAGGTGGATAATGTCATTTCCGGTTCGTTTTTTCAAGGCGAGGTAGATAGGGTCTAAATTAATGTGTTTATTGGAGTTCTGGTTAGAAAGCCATGCCTCTAAGAACTCTTGTGCTTGTCTTTGTTTTGCCTGTCCAAGGATGTGTGTGTTGTCCCAGTCAAAGTGGTGTCCTTTTTTGTCTGTATGTATAGAAACTAGTGTTAGTGGGTTGTGTCTTCTGGTGGCCAGTTGGTGTTCATGTATCCTGGTGGCAAGTTTGTCCAAGATCATTTTTTTTTTTTTACAGTTCTTGCGTGGTACCTTGTAAATGACATTAGTTTTGCTGGTGGTATCTAATAGATCCTTTAGGTTCATTAGTCGCTGTGTAAGTGTGTTAGTAGGTTTGTGAGCTACCATGATGCCATGGGGTCTGAGTAGTCTGGAAGTTATTTCTGATATGTCTTTGATGTAAGGGTAAGGTGGCTATAGTTGTGTCTGCTTGTTTGGGTTTGTTTCTGAGGAATCGGCGGATTGTGTTTATTGGGTATCCGTTTTTCTTGAAAACATTGTATAGATATTTTTCTTCTTTTTTTTGTAGTTCTTGGGTGCTGCAGTGTGATCTCAAAAATCATTAACATTTTACTTCTGTCTTCAGGGAAAAAGTCACAAATAACTTCTCAGAACTGTAAGGGAATCAAGCCTATAGTGAGAAGGAGTTATTGAAGGAAATTAATACTGGTTTTAAAAAGATACTGGATAAATTAAGCTGATAAATATCCATGATCTGATAATCTAATTTACAGGGTACAAAAGATGACATCCATGGAAATAGCAAATGCATTGTCAGCTCCCAAAATTCTGTGGATTGTAGGTTCTTGGAGGGTTGCAAATGTATTCCCACTGTTTCACAAAAGGAGAGAAGAAAAATATGAGTATTACAGTCCAGTTAGTCTAATATCAGGAATATGGAAAATGTTGGCTATATAAAGGATGTAATAATATCAACAGGATCAAAAGGCCAACATGAATTTAAGAAAGGGAAATCACATTTGCCAAATGCACTGTAGGCTTTTCTTTTGAGGATGTTATTAGTAGAACAGATAACAGAGAACCACCTGATGTGGTGTATTTAGATTTCCAGAAATTTATGGATAATGTTCCACTTAAGAGATTAGTGTGCAAGATAAAAGTACATGAAATTGGAAGGAATATACTGGCACAGGTTGAGAATTGGCTGCCAGATAGGATCTAATTCATAGTGGAAGGTGATGATGAGTGAGGTATTGCAGTGCTTGTGCTCCAGGTATTCACAAAACCTCAGCAATGAAGAAACAAAATATTTCCAATTCTGCACAGGACACAAAATCACTTGGAATTGTGAATGGTGCCTAGACTGTAATGAGGCTGCAGAGTGATTACACAAGCTGGGCAAGTAGGGATATACATGCCAGATGCAGTGTGACATGGATAATTGTAAAGTTATCCACTTCAGTAGAAAAACAGAATGCAGTAGCAGAGTATTATTTAAACGGTGAGAAATGTTGATGTTTAAAGAAAGTAGAATGTCCTTGTACACTTGTCACTGAAAGCATGCACGCACAGTAGGCAGTTAGGAAGGAAATGGCCTGTTGACCTTCATTGCAAGAGGGTTTGTGTATTGGAGCAAGGATGTCTTACTGCAGCTTAACAGAGCATTGGTGGGACAACATCTGGAATATTGTGTACAACTCTGGCCTCTTTGGCAAGATATACGTGCCATAAAGGGTGTTTTGTTTCATTCATTTATGGGGTGTGGACTAGGCTAGCATTTATTGCCATCTCTAATTGCCCAGAGGGCAGTTAAGTGTCAATCACATTCCTGAGAGTCTGGAATCACACATTGGCAGATTTCCTTCTCTAAAAGGGGATTAATGAACCAGACAGGTATTTCTGGCAATCAACAGTGGTTTCATGGTCACCATTAGACTCTTAATTCCAGATTTTTAAAAAGAATCGAATCCAAATTCCACCATCTGCCATGGCAGGATTTGAACCCTGATTCCCACCAGGTTTTCTGGATTAAATCAGCACCACAGTCTCAATCTCTCAATTTCTGGATTAGTAGTCTAGCAGTAATACCACTAGGCCATTACTTCCTCATAGTGCAGCAGAGGTTCATCAGACTGTTTCCTGGGTTGGCACATTTATTCATTGAGGAGAGATTGGGTTCACTGAGCCTGTATTCACTGGAGTTTAGGAGAATGAATGGGGAGATCATTGAAACATATAAAATTCTAACAGGATTGTACAGACTGTTTGCAGGAATGATGTCTCCTATGTCTAGGGACACTAGAATGGGGTCACGGTCTCAGGATGTGGGATAGGCCATTGAGGACTAAGATGCAAAGTAATTTCCTCACTCAAAGGATGGTAAACATGAGAACTTCCCGAACACAAAAGACAGCCAAGTCACTGAATATTTTTAAGTAGAAGATTTCTAGAGGCTAAAGGTATCAAAAGATTAGAGAGAAAAATATGGCATTACGAGGGATGGTCAGCTGTGATTACACTGATCGACACAGCTGGTTCGATGGACTGAATGCCCTATATTTCTTTGTTTTTAATATCGCTGTGGCTCTGGAGTTACATGTAGGCACGGCCAGGTAAAAATAGTAGATTTCCTTCCTTCGAGGATGTTAGTGAACCAGATTTATTTTTGAGACTATCAATGATAGTTTCATGATCACCATCACAGAGACAGATTTTAATTAAAAAGGGACAGACCCCTCCCCTCCCTGTCAGGTTTATCTTATTAGAAAGACCACTGTCTTCCCTCAAGATATGCTGTTCCCCACCCTATCATCCCTCTGTACAAAACTCCATTGCAAAATGACAACTTTAATCTTTCTGAAGGACCAGTTAGATCCACTCTCCCATTTATAAACTCGCTGCCACTCCACCCACTCAGTTCTTACATGCCCTTCACCCCTCCATTAACCACAGCTCTTGGACTAGTGACATTTACCCCAACTCGTTCCACTCCATCCAACTGCAGACTCTCCACTCCTGCTTGCATCAAGGTTTGAGCTCTCACCTGCCTGTCAGAGTGGAGACTATTCACTGTCCTGGTGAATCGCAGCACTCGATTGGCTCCCTCAATCTGCAGGCTGTTCGAATCCCAGGCTGGCACGTTCCCGAAGCCAGCATGACCCTGTGGCAGCTCTTTAAGCTGGTCCTTCACCACAGTTTCTTTTGCTTCTCGCCCACCATCATGCTGGGAGGTCAGCGTTTGTTCTCCCATGCTCACCAACCTGTCTCGCAACCACTGTTCCTATAACAGAGAAATTCAGCGAATGTTACAGTAAAATGGGAATAAATAGGAATTTCAATGTATATTATACACAGGCCTCCCAATTTTACTGGAGCATGGAATCTGATTCAACCTGAAGTCAGTTTACCTCAGTACAGCCTGTAGCTAAGAGATTAGGGGTTGAAGACCTGCTAAAGGATTTGGGTGTTCACTCAGACAGGGGACAGGGCTATCACAAGGAGTCGAGGTCCACATGCCAGCAGCATTTTCCCCAGACTTAAAGGCCAACGTGTAACCTTCTGCATGATGAACACCACTCACACCATCCCAGACAGCCAACACAGCAGGAGACTAGGACCCATGGACACAGCCTTAGAATTAGAGGGGGTCATTTCAGAACAGAAATGCGGAGACATTTCTTCAGCCAGAGAGTGGTGGGCCTGTGGAATTCATTGCCACGGAGTGCAGTGGAAGCCGGGACGCTAAATGTCTTCAAGGCCGAGATTGATAGATTCTTGTTGTCTAGAGGAATTAAGGGCTACGGGGAGAACGCTGGTAAGTGGAGCTGAAATGCGCATCAGCCATGATTGAATGGCGGAGTGGACTCGATGGGCCGAATGGCCTTACTTCCACTCCTATGTCTTATGGTCTTATGGTCTTATACACAGAAGTCTCAGTTTGAACCCTCTGCCAGTCAGAAAGTGGGAGCCAAGGAGAGGTGAACTAAAAGAGATGAACCAGTCAGTGAATAGGGAGTGGCATCACGGGAAAGTAATGGGATGAGCTGAACTTGGAACAAGCTGAAACAGCCATGTTTCCCACTTTTTGTCACCAATCATCCTGGAGTGAAAATCTTCCCAAGATCAAAAGAAGCAAATGATGGGACTGGGCATCCTCTGTCACCTTCAGATGTCAGTTTAATTCAGTTGTTAACTTATGGTCGATGGAGAGTTAAGCTAAGCTGACAATTCAGTGCAGTCCTGAGGACGTATTGTATTGTCAGATGTGTCACCCTTCAGATGGAATTAAGGCAAGTTGTGGTTCTGATGGATACTAGAGCACTGAAGGGGTCAGGGTTAGCAGATGTTACTCTGGGAGGAGAGATTGACAATGAGCCAAGGGCCCAACTATATCCAAACTGCCTGTGCAACCTGAAGACAGGACATCAGGAAGTAGAATCCCATTAAAAAAAATATACCCAGCTTCAGATGCCCCAGCATTTTACACCAAGTCACTGCAGAGCAAGGAGGCGAAAGGAAATGGAACAAGCAAACAGGGCAGAGAGTCAAATGTTCAGCCTTTGCCTAAAGGGTAGATTGATTCCTCATTGCAGAGGTCACTTGTACAATCGAGAGAAATATCCCAATTCTCTCAACACCAATAAAGGTGTGGAATAAGAAAGATGCCTAGCCTTGACTTCACTGCCTGGATCCGGGCCTGCAATCCTATTCCCTTCTTGTCGCTGACTCAGATACGTCTCCGGGGCGACACATCAAATCCAGGCCAATCCACCCCACATGGCAAACACCGAGCAAGACAAAGTTCTTGAAAATCAGAGAATTTATTTTGAAACAAAACAGCATTTGTCTGATTCTTCCTTCTGCTTGTTAACAATTTTACTAACATTACCGAAAAATATTTCATACAGTGCAGTTGCCAATTTTCAGGAACTTAGTCTTGACAATAGTAGGATTGCTCAGAGCTTTGATTTGTCATTAATATTTGTGTCACTCAGCAACCTTGAATTTTATGAAAGATTTTGTCTTAAGTTAGCTGTACCTTCTGTTCAGTGACCTGCGACTGGTTTCTGTCAGGACCTCGGGGATGTTCTTGTCGTGCCTGATTCTGTTTCTGCAGTGTGCCTGGATTCAGTCCAAGGTTTTTGAAGCTTGGCATTGCATGAAGAGCTTCCTTCAGCTGCCTGTACTCTTCCACCTGGCCCTGCAGGAGGAGTCAATCGCAAAAATACCTGACAAGGATCATTGAAAAAGGGGCTGAGGCAAAGGTTGGTACACAGCCGTGTTCAAGACCAGTATTCACCACTGGATAACAGCGGGGATCTGTGTGGAGTGAATCAGCTCAGGAACAGTCATGGTGGGATCTTCCCTTCAATGTAAGCCAGATTACCAGATCACCACAGACTGAACAAAACTAACAGAAAGGGACACCGGCTATTTCTTGACAACCAAACGGAGGCGCATGGCAGGCCTTTGCTGAACTGTTAGAAGTCAGCTCGTTAGCACATTTGTGCAAGTGGTAATAAGTTTTCAGATAGAAAATTGTCCTGTACACAAGGTTAATGACTGAAAGCCTTAATGTGTAGGTGTTGTTGGGATGTTGTTAAAGAGATGCTAAATTAAATACTTCTTGAGTGTCAACACTACAATGTAGATTTAAGAAGAAAAAAAAACACAGGAGTGAAACAGGATTGTAATTGGGACACATTTGCCTTCCATTATGTTCAGCATTATTAAGAAACAGAAGACAAACTGGGATAATGCTTGACTAGAAGAATGACCCAATGGCTGGATATCAGGTACAAGTTAAGACTGAGTCACTGTAAGGATGTCAGGAGCATACTTCTCATTGGTCAATTATAAATACTTCGGTAAAAAACGATTAGTTGTTGAGTGACAGGTGCACTCCCTGGGCCAAATGTTGGAGACACTTCCTGCAAAACTGAACAAAAAAGGACATCTGCCAGAGGTCTTTGCAATGGCCAAGGGGAGTTACTTGTCAAAAGGAATAGAACTTGTCAACAGCCACTAGCTAAGGGGCTCTCACCAGGACAAAGGCAAGGTATCAACAGTGGATCACCTACAAGGAACATTGCCAGTCAATCATTCATTGGCATTGGTTTGGGGGTTGCCATAAGAAATCTAGATCAGTCTAAGAATAGAGTGTTACAGCTAAAGACAATTGTCTTAAGAGAAAGTGAGCACATTTTATTTAAAAGTTGTTTTCAACAGAGAGCAATCAGCATCAGTTGTGAAGTTTACAGAGAGAGAGAGAGAGAGAGAGAGATAGAAGCACTTATCAAGTTCCTGAGAAATGTGCAGCTACAGTACTTAAGGAAGACTGGGAAATGAGAGTTGAAGCTACTAATTGATTTTATTTTTATGTTATAGTTAAGTTGATCAAGTTAAAATCTTGAAGGTGGTCTTGGGTCAAGAGAAGATCACAGAAGGCTCGAGATCCACAGAAAGACAGACCAATCCATGTTGGATTTATGCATTAAACCATACCTCGATAGTAGAATGTTAAGTATTAAACTTTGTTGATGGGTAAATGTTGTTACTTACATTCTAAATTATTGATTGTCCTTTTTGCCAATAAAGTTGATCCTCCAATATTTCCTTACTCTGATGTTTTGTACAGAATCCAAATACCAACCCGTACTGCAACCCAGCACCAGAACCTCAGACCGAAACTGTGACAATGTTTCCTAACTGTAAGTCTGCATCCCAATACTGCACTGGAACTGCAACACTGAGCCAGAATTCTAGCCATGCAAGATTGCGTCGGGACCATAACTCTGCATAAAAACACTGCACTGAATCCAAGCCATGCATCACAACAAGGAGCCAGAACTACAACATTGCATTGCAACACTGCGCCAGAACAATAGCCATGCATCACCTTCACCACACTGAAACCACAGCCATGCTTTGCAAAACTGCATCAGATTTAGAGTGATGCATTACAGCTCTGTACTGGAACCATAGGCATGCATTACAACAGCGAGCCACATCTACTGTCATGCATTGCAACACTGCATTGGAACCATAGCCATTGGAACACTGGAATGAAACTGCAATGACAAATCATAACATTTCACCAGAATAGTAAATCCTGTGCTGCAACACTGCTTCATACTGCAAACCTTTAATCACCAGAATGTATTGCACAAAGTTGTATTACAGACTCTAATCTGTAATATGATGGTGCTGTGGTGAGATGCGAGAGTCATGTAGAACTTAACCCTCCCCTTCCATTATCCTCTCTTCCATTGGTGTAAATTTAGGGCTGTTCAATTCATGGAACTCCCTACAGTGTGGAAGCAGGTCAATCAGCTCATCAAGTCCACACCGACCCTCGAAAGAGCATCCTACCCAGACCCATCCCCCATACCCTATCCCTGTAACCCTGCATTTCCCATTGCAAATTCCACATAGCTTGCACATCTCTAGGGAGATACGATGGGCAATTTAGCATGGCCAATCCATCTAATCTGACTGTAGGAGAAAACCAGAGACCCAGGGAAAATCCATGCAGACACAGGGAGAACATGCTAAATCCACACAGTTGCTCAAGAGTGGAATCGAACCCAGAGCCCCAGCGCTGTGAGGCAGCAGCACTATCCACTATGCCATACCAACAAATTTCTAGTCTCGGACAAAATGTAATCTGAATTTGATGATTACTAAATAGAAACATGATGCAAAAGCCTTTTGAATACCACTTATCAGGACTGACACAGCGAGAACCCAAACTTGAAATGGAACACCAATTTATATGGCTGATTGGTTGGACCATGATTGGAATGGAGACACAGCATGAACTGTCAACTTTAGTTAACAGATAAAAAACTCAAACCAAGCAGGTAGACTTCTGCTTCGGACCGGAGTCACACGAGATAGACAAGGCAACGGCAGCACCTTTTTGGTGCTTAAAGAGATACCAGCAGATCATTTGGGATTTTATGGCTTAAATTCACTCAAGTGGAGGAAAACAACTGCAAACTGCTATTCCTAGATGTCACAGTAGAGCGAACAGCCAATGAGGAACTTCAAACCAGCGTCTGCAGGAAAACAACACATACGGACTAAATATTGAACTACACAAACGAAGCTACATCAGGACATTATTTCAATGAGCCAACACACACTGCAGCACAGGGGAACTACACAGAGCAGAGGAAAATTACCTATACCGTGTATTCAAAAAGAATGGGTACCCATCGAACACAGTCTGCCGATTTCTCAGCAACAAACCCAAACAAGCAGACAAAACACGTCCAGAAACCCTAGCCACTCTCCCCTCCATCAAAGACATCTCGGAAATGACTGCCAGACTACTGAGACCTTTTGGCATCATGGTAGCCCACAAACCCACCAACACACTAAAACAGCAGCTAATGAACTTGAAAGACCCCACACAGACAACAAGCAAAACTAATGTCATTTACAAAATACCTTGCAAGAACTGTAACAAACACTACATTGGACAAACAGGCAGAAAACTAGCCACCAGGATACATGAACATCAACTAGCCACAAAACGACATGACCCTCTCTCACAAGTATCCTTACACACAGATAAGGACGGACATCACTTTGACTGGGACAACACATCCACCCTAGGACGAGCCAAATAGAGACACACACAAGAATTCCTAGAAGCATGACATTCCAACTGGAATTCTATCAATAAACTCATCGAGTCAGACCCCATCTACCACCCCCTGAGAAAAAGAACATGAAATGACATCACCAACCCAAGAAACCCAAATATATAAATAGAAAGCAGGAATCATCAGTGCTTTACCCAGAGGCCCACTGAGGATGTTACCTAGTGGGGTAACAAAACATCTGGAAATGAACCTTCCAGCTCAGCGAGCAAACCTACACCTGAGCTACAAATCTTCTCAAATCTCGCTACAATCCTTTACCGTCAGAATGGTTTGAGGAGGCAGAGAGTCTGCAATACCAGATTGAATTATTGGAGGACATAGCCTTCAGGGTTGGCGGGGATGGGAGTAAGGGGTTAATGTTCAAAACTGGGAATTTTCAAAAAGCGGTGGGCAAGTGGCCAAGTGGAACACCATGAAAGAAATTCAATCTGGTAGGATAATGGAACAGGTATCAAGCTGGACGAGCAGCAGTTTCACAAGATTCAGCGTTGGGACAGCTGCCCGTGTTCATAAAACCATAAGACATAGAAGTGGAAGTAAGGCCATTTGGCCCATCGAGTCAACTCCGCCATTTAATCATGGCTGGTGGGCATTTCAACTCCACTTATCCGCACTCTCCCCGTAGCCCTTAACTCCTTGTGAGATCAAGAATTTATCAATCTCTGCCTTGAAGACATTTAACGTCTCGGCCTCCACTGTGCTCCATGGTAATGACTTCCAAAGTCCACCACTCTCTGGCTGAAGAAATTACTTTCATATTAGGCAGTCTGCCAATATTGGAGACAATCCTCCCAAGGAACTGAATGGGGGCATTGGAGGAATTTAGCACAGAGACCAAAACATGCTCAGGGTTAATAATTTAAATCAGTTCACAAGAGCGATGGTTAATTTAGCAAGGGGAGGGGCCAGATGTAGTTTCTGAGAAATTCTTCAAATCTGCTCCTGCTTTACCAAACTTGCAGCAAAGTAATGTGGGAGTGGATCCAAAGATGTTCCCAGCCAGGGAATCCTGAGAAATGAACAGGAGAAATTCACAAAAGGTCCTTAGGTGCATCTTCCGAGCCCATGGCCACTTCCACCTTGAAGGTGAAGATCCCCAGCAGGTTTCCCTCCAAGCCACTCACCATCCTGACTTGGAAATATACCATTGTTCCTATAGTGTCACTGGGGTCAAAATACTGGAAATCCCTCCCTAACAGCATTGTGGGTCTACCTACCAAACATGAACTGTGTGGTTCAAGAAGGCAGCTCACCACCCCCATCTTCAGGGAAATCACAAAGGGCCAATGAACGCTGGCCAGCCAGCGACACCCACGTTGCATGGATGAATTTAAAAAGGTAGCAGAGTGGAACTGAGAAGACTGCTGAAGTATTCTGGACTGCGGTAGCTATAATTGATCTGATGAGGGAGCAGCGCTCCAAAAGCTAGTGCTTCAAATAAAACTGCTGGACTATAACCTGTTGTGAGTTTTTTAACTTTACATCAAACTATAATTACATTGAATTATGCAACTGTGCTTATGAATCTACTTCCATGAGGTCCTTTCATAAAGTCAGAGTTGAGTGGTTGGGGGGGGGAGGAATGGGCTTCTTCAGGGGAAATAATGTCACTTGTTCATCACCCCTTTACCTGTGCCTTGGCAAGCTGTTCATGCATGTCCTGATGGGCTCTCCGCAGTTGCTTGCTCTCATGTTTCAGCTTGTTGATGGCATCTGGGAGGTAAGGAAATAAAAGACTTGTCAATGAGGAAACAGTAGCAAGAAACCAAAAGACAGCAAAGAGAGAGAATGACCCAGGTAACAGTCCGAGTCTGATGACAGAAATTACAAGAGGCTGGTAGGCAGAGATGGAGGTGGCATGCGTTGGTATGAAAAAAAGAGAAAAATAAACAGAAAGCAAGTGAGCGAGAGAGGGAGAGAAAGTCACATTCCCTCCTGCTGATTCACATTCTGGCTTTAAAAAAATGCCAATGACAAAAGTCACCCTCACATTCCAATAGCTCAAATACACTCTAGTTTCCTGCGCTGAGCTTTGCTGAACCAGTTCTGTTAAACACAACAAACAAATCATCTCCATTCAAGTTCAAACAGTGAAGCCAGTGCTCAATGCTTTTTTAGATTTTATTCTGAAATCAAAAACACAAAATCTTCATCAAACAATTTGTCCTCCTTTTGGAGCTTTTCTCCTGCTGCCTAGTTCCCAGAGGAAGATTCTAAAAATATACCATCGTCACAAGGTTCTGCCAAGTCCAGTCCCATGGAAGGTCACAGTCAGCATCACGTTCTCAGGTTTACAGCAGGTCACATGAAATTGCTTAAAAGGAGGACGTTTTCACAAATCAATTCACATTCTCTTCCAGCCGCTCCCACAGAAGGGTGCTTTAGTAAGTTTTTATACAAGTTATAAACCTGTTAATGATCAGTTTGCTGTATTAAAGATCCCCTACATGACTACAATCACAGAGAGAGGGAGAGAATTTGAAAGACAGCATGAAGAGGAATGAAAGAGAGAGAAGTCACACACTCAGACAGGCACATTATGTTGTAGTGCAATACGTTATTGGACAGATATACATACAGCTCCAAGGTCAGAGTGCCCCAAGAGCCGTGGTGAGTCAGACACTTTCCACACACCTTGTAAAGTGCCAATTTCTAGGTCTTTCTGCTGATGCAGCTGCAGGTAGCGCTGGTTGTGGGTCTCTGCTGCTTTCCTGTGTTCTAACCGAAGGCTGTTGTGCTGAAGCTGCAGATCCAGAAGCTGTTTTTTAATTTCATCGTGCTGGTTCTGTAAAAACAGCAGTCAGGGTCACATCCAGGATCAGTGTAAATATTTCACTCTAACAGCCTGAGCATCAACTGTAGCACCTCTGCCTTGATCTATCTGTCTTTCAGGGAAGGAAATCTGCTGTCCTCACCTGGTCAGGTAGGAGGCTGGAAGAACACGCAAGCCAGGCAGCATCAGGAGGTGGAGAAGTCAACGTTTCGGGTATAGCCCTTCTTCAGGACGGGGTGGTGGGTGTAAGGGGAGCTGCAAATAAAGGGGGTGGCGGGGCCAGGGTGGTAAAGCGGGAATAAGTGAAGACAGGCAGAGGGCACGACCTGGTTGGTCAATGGGAGGAATGAATCCAGTTGGTGGCAGGGAACAGTGGAAGGGATGGGGATAGGCTGGGAAGAGAGTCGGGGAAGGGAAGTTATTTGAAATTGGAGAACTCAATGTTGAGTCCTCCGGGCTCTAGGCTGCCCGGGCAGAAGATGAGGTGGTGTTCCTCCAGTTTGTGGTTTGGTTCGTTGTGGCAATGAAGGAGGCCAAGGTTGGAAAGGGAAATTAAAATAGGTGGTGACTGGGAGGTCCGGTCAGCCCCTGTAAGCCTCGCTGAGGTGCTCGGTGAACCAAGCCCCGACTTTTGGTCTTCCCGATGTACAGAAAACCACAGTGGGAGCACCTGATGCTGTAAACTGGGTTAGAAGAGAGGCATGTGAACCTGTCTCAGCTGGAAGGACTGTTTGGGGCCCTGGGTGGAGGTGAGGTGGGGTGGTTTACCAACAGGTTTTGCATCTTTTCCGGTTGCAGAAGAAGGTACCGGGGTGGTTTGGGGGAAAATGGGTCATTGGGGAGAGTGGCACAAACCAATGATTGTCAGAGGGAATGGTCCTTGTGGAAGGCAGAGAGGGTTGAGGAGGGGAAGATGTTCTTGGTGGTGGGGTCTAGTGTGGAGTTGCTTGAAGTGTTTAAGGATGATGGTTGGATGCGGAGACTGGTGAGGTAGTAAGTGAGGAGAAGGGGGATCTTTGTCTTTATTGTATTTGCAGGGGGGTTCAGAGCAGTGGAATGGGGAGTGGAGATGGTGTGGTGGAGGGGTGTCTGGATGACAGGGGGGAAAAGCACGTTGTTCAAAATAGATGGACAGTTGGAATGCTCACAAGTGGAATGTCTCCTCATCCGAACAGATGCAGTGGAGGTGGAGGAATTAGGAGAATGGGATGGAGTCCTTGCAGGATACTGGGTGGGAGAAGGTGTAGTCCAGGTAGTTATGGAGTCTGTAGATTTGTAGTGTCCAGATGGATGTTAACTGTCACCAGACATAGAAATGGAGACGTCAAGAAAGGGGAAGGAGGTGTCCTAGATGGACCAAGTGAATTTGAGGGAGGGGTGGAAGCTTTGGGCAAAGTCGAACGACTCCAGTTCAGCCTGGGTGCAGGACGCTGCACAGATGCAGTCATCGATGTAATGGCAGAAGAGTTGGGGCACAGTGCCGGTGATGGTATGAAAGAAGGACTGTTCGATAAAGCCAAACAGACATGCATAGTTGGGGCCTATCCGGGTGCCCATGGCCACTCACTTGATTTGGAGGAAATGGGAGGAGTTAAAGGAAAAGTTATTGAGGATGAGGACTAGTTTAGTGAGGAGTCGTTACCTAGTCTGGCCTATATGTGACTACAGACCCATAGCAACGTGGCTGACTCTCAAATGCCCTGTGAAATGATCTAACAAGCCACTCAGTTGTCTCAATCGCTACTAGGGATGGGCAATAAATGCTGGTCAGCCAGAGACGTCCATACAAAAACCAACTTTACCACATCATAGCCCAGGTAACAGAACACTGAACCAGAAACTGGAATGAATGGACTGTGATGTGAGCAATCGCCAGCAGATATCTTGATCAGAACAGGAGGAAAGGGAAGATAATAATCAGAGAGAGATATTCAACTCCTGAAACAAGGTTCTAGTGACCTTTGCTGGACACTGAGGGCATGTGGGTGCTTGTGAGAACAGGGCAAGGGTAATCCTGAATGGCCAAGCAGTCCAGAGCTTCACTATCTCATCTCATATACCATGAATGGACATTTGGATGAGGTTGTGTTGTAAGGAGTGAAGAGAAAGCTGTCCAAATAATGCTGGCTTTTGGATTATAATTTAAGATTTAGTTAATCTGGTATTCTTGGAGACTTTTAACAAAGCAAGTATTTTGTGAAGTTTAACAGTAGTAAGGGATCATTAATATCCATCTTTGAGAAGGTGCCATTTTATGATAACACTGCCAATCTGAAGCCATTTTATAACTCTTTACACACGGCTTATTATATAATTAGCAACCAGTCAGAAATGTATGGTTGATAAAGAAATGTAGCTCAATTAAACTTTAATTGAAGTGATATTAAAACATTTAAATTATTTTAAAAACTAAGGCTGGGTTACATTTTCAAATAGCTTTTAGATTAAAATGTGCTAATATACTTCTGTAAGATTCTGCTATCTTGGAAGAACACCGAGTCAGATCAAACAAGCATAAAATAAGATATTCTAGTCTTAGTATCTCAATGATAAAACTGGACAATACTTGGTTGTGCAAATTCAGACGGCCAAAGGTGGAATGTAGACAATAAAGAGTCATCTAAAAGGACAATATATGTAAGCAGTCAGTCAATCTTCAACTAAAATGGTCAGGGGTCACAAGATATCAGGTTATAGTCCTATCAGTTTACCTGAAATCACAAGCTTTCAGAGCATTGCTCCTTCATCAGGTGAAATCTCCGAATGAAAGAGCAGTACTCCGAAAGCTTGTGATTTCAGATAAACTGATTGGACTATAATCTGGTGTTCTGTGACCTCTGACACCAGCACCTCCACATGGTTCATCTAAAATAAACTGATAATTACATCAACAAATTATAAAGTTTGCAGAAAAATGATCTGAGATGAAGTATTAATAATTTAAGGGATAAAAGTAAATGTTCCCCACAACATCCTTGCTAGCTGGTCACATGCTGGATGCTTCTAAAGGTAGAATCTGAGAGAATTGATGTCAATAAGGTAACTAGAG
Source organism: Chiloscyllium plagiosum (assembly GCF_004010195.1). Taxonomy (NCBI): domain Eukaryota; kingdom Metazoa; phylum Chordata; class Chondrichthyes; order Orectolobiformes; family Hemiscylliidae; genus Chiloscyllium; species Chiloscyllium plagiosum. The sequence goes on along the minus strand of NC_057743.1, from coordinate 20,998,149 downwards.
AAAACTACAATTTCATATCACCTGATCACATGACTAAAGCTGTACAAGACTGTTGATAAATTAACTTTTTATTTTAATAAAACTGAACAGCTTTGCTCCCCTTATCTGAGGGAAGATATCTGGCATTGAAGGCTGCCATTCAATGGCAGTGTCACTCGGCTGATACCAGGTACGAAAGGATCATCTTATGAGGGGAGGTTGAGTAGGCTGAATCTGTGCTCATTGGAGTTTAAGAATGAGAGGTGACCTTATTGAAACATACACAATTCCTGGGGGGGGGCTTGACAGAGCAGATGCAGAAAGATGTTTCCCCTTGTGGGAGAGTTTAGGATGAGAGGGCAAAATCTCAGAATAAGGGGTCACACAATTAAAGCAGAAACACCTTATTGAAACATACACAATTCCTGGGGGGGGGGCTTGACAGAGCAGATGCAGAAAGATGTTTCCCCTTGTGGGAGAGTTTAGGATGAGGAGGGCAAAATCTCAGAATAAGGGGTCACACAATTAAAGCAGAAACTAGGAATTATTTCTCTCAGAAGAGTGTGAACCGGTGGAATTCTTTACCAGAGAGGGCTGTTGAGGCAGGGTCATTAAGATAGACAAGAGACAGCAACAACACAACAAGAAAAATGGGGAGCATGAAACAAAAAACCAAAACAGTCGAGTGAGATTCAGAACAGAAGGTTTTCAGATGGAAACAACAATCGGTGTTCAATTATCACTCTCAGCTACCTCCACGGGGTCATCCTGCTCCAGCTAACACTGACAGTGGGTAATGTGAAACAAATCAGTTGCAACTTGTATAATAAAAGGGCAGGTACTTTGAAAAGCACTGGCTCCAGGCAATTGCCACAGGACCCTCTGGAGTCCATGAAGGACCTTCTTTCTCAGCCACACACGATGTGTTGGGAATTAGGCTGGTATGATGCAGTTCCTAAATTCCACACGTTAATGCACTTTTCACAGAATCTGTAGTGTAGAAGCAGGCCATTCAGCCCATCAAGTCTACATTAACCCTCTGAAAAGCATCCCATCCAGACTCACCACTCTACCTTATCTCTGTAACCCTGCATTTCCCATGGTTAATCTACCAAGCCTGCACATCTTTAGACTGTGGGAGAAAACCAAATCACCTGGTAGAAACCCACACAGACACAGTCACCCAAGGCTGGAATCGAACCTGGGTCCCTAGCGCTGTGAGGTAGCAATGCTAACCACTGAGCCACCATGCTACCCATTTGAACCTTCAACAAACAGACTCAGTACAACCAATCTTATTGACACAAGCTCATCCTCCAAAATCCCACAGGGTTTGCTGTTCGAGAAGAAATGCAGATTTGTCAATGGTTCCAGTAGTTAAGGTGTCACTCACCTTCAGTATCTTATGCTGGGAACTTAGCGCACCATACCGGTTCATGGCATCTTGCTGCAAGAGAATTGAACAACAACACCTTCAGAATCAGCAAATAATACAACACAGAAAGAGACCATTTGGTCTATCAAGTCTGTGGAAGGTTTCTGAAAAGCAATCTCGTTAGTTCCTGATGAAGGAACGGAACTCCGAAAGCTCACATTTTCAAATAAACCTGTTGGACTATATCCTGGCGACGAGCAATTTTTGACTTTGCCCAACCCAGTCCAACACCGGCACCTCCACAACATTCCATTGTCTTGATTTTCCTCCAACTATTTCCTCTTACGAGCTTCTTTGGAACCCCCGGCTTTCCCAGAGACAGCAGAAATAAGCACACACCAAATGGTATACAGAGGCACGTCCTCCACAACCAATCTTTCAAATCTGGTCAATCTAGTCCTAAAATAAAACCAGTCATGATAATCATAGACTTGCCTGTGACAAATGGACTTTTGTCAGTTCGATTGCAGTGTGAATTGCATTTGTAGTTTGAATTGTGACCTTGGATTCTACCTTTTGTTGGTCTGCCACATGGATCTGGCTAGCATAAGATGAGTGTTTAATCTGCACTCTCGATGTTGCTCTATGATTTTTACACTAACTTTTCTCTGAGTCTGCTGCTTCTTTAACTCCACCTGATTCAACATTGACTAATGTCAAGATCTTAGAGGAGTTCCATCAAACTCCTATTTACATTCCACTGGAGAGAATACTACAATTCTTCCATTGTTGTCTTCTCAGCGTCTCTGACCTCTGCCAAGGCCAGAGTTAAATCATTGTGTACTTTAATCATCATTAATATACGCATTTAATTTTCCTAACTAGTGGTATTGTATCAAACTTCTGAAAACTTATTTCTACAAAATCAACTTTGCTACTCAATCAAAATAATGATCAAATTCATCAAAAACAATCTGGACTTTAAATCATTATTGACTTTCATTTATTACTTTTTCAACAATTAGTTAATTTTCTTCAGAATTACTGCCTTCAACTGTTTTCTAAACATTTACATTAGGTTGAGTCTAATCCTCTTCCCCTTTCTCAGCAGCAGTGGTACACGGTTTACAATCCCATAGTCCTCTGGCACTAGCTCCATATCCAAGGAGGATTAGAGAATTGTGGCCAGAATCGCCACTATTTCTATCTGTACTGCCCTCAGACACCTTGAGTGCATCTGATCTGGACCACATGACTATTCTACTTGGACTACTGCCAATCTTCTAAGTAACTTCTCTTTTTTTATATCCTTTCCAACATCATAAGTATCTTCTCTCTTGCTGCTACACCAGCAGCAGCCCTTTCAGATAGCTTGATGGATAGATAATTGGTTTATTAAAAAACCATCACGATGACAGGTGCAGAATTGTGAATACAATACGAATAAGTAAGTAGCAATTCAGGACAGTTACAATTATTAAAATAAATATAAAATAATAAAGGATAACATAATTATGATAATTTCAGCACATGAATAGTTATGTTATGGCTTTCATTAATTTACAGGCTAGAAATGAACAGTTTATTTTGTAATAAAGTCCATTTATCATACATTGTCAGGTTGATTTCATTGAATCCTCAAATCATTTACAAACTGTTTACGAGCTTGACAGAGGAAATGTTTATTTATTTTGTGCTAATATACTATAAAAAGCTGCACTGAACATCATACAATGCCACCATGCACAGAGTCCTATGTATACAGTCACAGACAGTCACAGCCCCCTGTTCCCCAGCCTTCCCTATGCACAGCTTCAGCTCAATCCAGATCTTCCTTGCAGCCTCACACTTTTTTTTGTGAACAAAGTACAGTTACACAGAAAGGGAAAGTGTCCTTGGTCAAAGGTATAAAGGTCACCAGTTCAGCTACTGTGTCATCACATGAACTCAACGGTTCCAAAATCTGCCCAAACAGAAGTTTATTTGAAGCCTCCCCATCTCCCTTGTCTGATCTCCAAACTGAATCCCTGAAGCTCGATCTATGGAAATCTGCAGTTAATTTTCAACTGGTAAAGACCGGAATATAATCTCAGATACAGTTGGTCACAATACCATTTGGGGTTTAAGTCCCATTCTGGAGTAATCATAAAGTCCAGATTGAGACAACAGTATAGGACTGATAGGTAGCATCTTCGAAAATGCATTCTTAGGAACAAGCATGGACTATTCTGTTCTATTGACCTGTTTTACTAGTCAACCAGATCACCACAAACAATCATTTCAACACAATCTACCCACTTTGATTCTTTATTTCTCAACAATAGTGCCAAAATAGTGATGAAATATGGACAATTAATTTCCAATTTTCATCATCTGCTTTTAATACCTGGGACTTTATAGACTGAAATGGTTTTGGAAATGTAAACCAATCACAGCTTGAGCCAAGCTCGAGGAAATCAATGGTGGAATAAACAATACAATATGAACTGAAATTAACACTTATCAAAAATGACTGAAACAAGTCAAACAAGAAGAAACTCTCATCTCCTGTTTTCAATTGACACTTCTATGTTAAGGTTCATATGTTGGAGATGTAAGACTCACCTGCAATTGTCTTGATTGGATACAATGAATCTAGACATCAGAATATACTAATGAACTATTTCAAACAACTACTTTAGCAACACTTGGGAAATGGATATTTAACAGTAAAAGTGGAAGATGCTCTCTTTCTTTGCTCTTGGTCATGAGGACAAAGCACCACTGACACCACAATTTGGTTGAATATTCAAACATCAAGAACTCAAAGATTCACATCTGTTATATCATGCTAACCCACCATGGTCTCAGGTTAATGCCTCACACCTTCAGAACACCCTAACAACTTTCAACTGCATATTCTTTTATCTTCCCTTTCGAATTAGACACCAACCTCTTTTTAATTTTGTACTTATGTTTGTTTGTGCGTGTTTGATGTCAGTCTTTTTCCCCATGGTTAAAAAATAATAAATTTCCTTTCTCACTTGAGAAAAACCCTGTAATCAGCTCTTTAATATTTCTGGTGAACTACATTATTACCTTGAAAGTGGAGTCGCAGGTCGATAGGATAGTGAAGGCGGCATTTGGTATGCTTGCCTTTATTGGTCAGAACATCCAGTATAGGACTTGGGAGGTCATGTTGCGGCTGTACAGGACATCGGTTAGGCCACTTTTGGAATATTTTCTGCAATTGTGGTCTCCCTCGATTAGAAGGATATTGTGAAACTTGAAAGGGTTCAGAAAGGATTTATAAGGATGTTGCCAGGATGGTGGGATTTGAAATATAGGGAGAGACTGAAGAGGCTGGGGCTGTTTTCTCTGGAGCATTGGAGGCGGAGGGGTGACCTTATAGAGATTTATAAAATCATGAGGCGCATGGATAGGGTAAATAGACAAGGTCTTTTCCACAAGGTGGGCAAGTACAGAACTATAGGACATAGGTTTAAGGTGAGAGGGAAAAGACATAAAAGGGACCTAAGGGTCAGCTTTTTCACAGAGGGTTGTGCGTGTATGGAAGCAGCTGCCAGAGGAAGTGGTGGAGGCTAGTACAATTACAAAATTTAAAAGGCATCTGAATGGGTATATGAAAACGGTATGGTAATCCTAGAGAGTCAGGTTAGCCGCCTAGGGTCACAGGTTCAAATCCTGCTATGATTCAGGTGGAATGTACATTCAATTAATTAGTAACATCTGGAATTAAAAGCTAACCTCAGTCATGGTGGCCATGAAACTAGCTACAATTGTAGTAAAAATAAATCACCTGGGCTCACTCTTTGGAGAGGGAAACCTGGTCTCCTTACCTGGTCTGACTCAACACTTAACTGACCTCTGAAATAACTTAGACATTAAATTAAATAAAAACATTAGCTGATGAATAGCTCAAGCACCAATCAGAAAGTACTAATAGCAGCACAGGTGGGAGAATGTATGGGGCGGGGGGGGAGAGGGAAAGAGAGAGAGAGACACACACACACAGACAGGAAAAGAGAGAGAAAGGATGACTTGTATGATGATGGATGGAGACACAGAGAAAGAATGAAAAGAAGAGAAAAGCACATAGGCTGGATCCAAGAGGTTAATGGTTGTTGGCTCAATATCTCAGGTTACTGAGAGTCTCACAATGGAATCTATTTTAGGATAAAACAAATCCCAAACCCTTCTACCTAAACAGCACACCCAGAATTGGCAGTGAAACGGAGTAGAGACGTTGGCAGAGAAATGGAGAGAAACAGGGAGAGAAACAGGGAGAGCTAGAGGAACAGGCTACGGGAAGTGAGGGGTCAGTGCCATGCTCCAGAATCAGTCCTGTGCTCCCTTACATGTGGGAGACCTTGTGGCCAAAGGACTTGTCCTGACTTTCTCACAGGCTGCATTAAGCCCAGTATCAGTTCCTGATTGCTCTGGTTTGTGGTTACTCCTCAACCAACCACAAGATAATCTGTTAGAATCCCCAGGACATTTCCTCCCTTCGAAGGTCTGGATTTGATTCCTGTCACAGAGACTCTGTTGAACAGCTGTCAATTTTACAGTTTTGTTTCTGGGTGGACAGCCCAGGCAGCGCGTGTGTGCAGTCTCCCAAAAACCAGAATCTCCTTCAGTGTGAGGCAAAGGCCCAGTTCGCTAAAAAAAGAATGATTCAGGACCCCTTGAAGATTTATTCAGTTTGAGGGCATGCAGCTGCTCTGTGCACCACTAGGTGTCTGTTATGTAAATCTCTGGCTTAGCAGTGTGCTCATAGCCACTACTACACCATTGTTCAACGTTCAACCACACACACAGCCCCGTCAGAGAGAAATAATGATGGAATAAACTAAGCCTGAGCCAGAACAAGTTCAAAAGAAGCACAGCAATACCACAGATTTGAACTGCAGTTGAGCTGGACTTCAAATCACTGCTTAAATATACACCTCCCATTATACATTGCATCATTACAAAAGGAGCTGGGAATGAACAACAAACATTGGGCAGATGACAATACAGTGAAAGAATCCTCAGCTCACACACACCGGCATGAGCATTAGCTTAAAAAAAAAAATCAGCATTCACACTGTCTCGATGTGAATTCCAGAAGCAGTGCCAATCAAACTTGAAGGTTCTTTCATTTAATAACCAAAGCTCACTAAACCTACCAATGACCTATTTATAGTGAAGTCACATTACCTCAATGTCACTTCTGTGCCAGATATAAACCTCATGGGACATGTCTGAGTTTTTAAGGGCTTTTGAAGTGCAGTGATATGTCCCTGCCTCTGAACCAGGAGTTCAAGTCCTGTCTGCTCCAGAGGTGTGTCAATAACATCACTGAACAAATTGATGTGAAAATATCTACAACCAAACTGGAAAGGGTTTAGAAAAGATTTAGCAGAATGTTGCTGAGAATGGAGGGTTTGAATGATTAAAATAGGCTGGGACCTTTTCCACCGAAGCACAGAAAGTTGAGGATGGCCTTATAGGAGGTTTATAAAATCATGAGGAGCAGGGATAAGCTGAATAGCAAACATCCTTTTCCAAAGGCAGGCAAGTTCACAACTGGGGACAGATTTTTAAGATGAGGAGAAAGTTTTAAGGTGGACATGAAGGGCAATTTGTGGAATGAACTGCAAGAGGAAGTAATGAATGCAGGTACAGTTACAATATTTAAAAGACATTTGGTTAAGTATATGAATGGGAAAGGTCTGGAAGGATATGGGACACATGCAGGCAAGTGGGGCTAGTTTAGTTTGGGAATATGGTTGACGTGGACTCGTTGGACCGAAAGGTCTGTTTCCTTGCTACATGACTCTCTGACTCTATAACACAAGATACTGCTAAGAATAAAAACAGTAGGATAAAAGATCATGTGAATCAGATTATGGTGACTAGGCTTGTATTTTGAAAGCCCTTTAAATGGTAGAAATTTGAAGATAATCAAGATATCAGTTCTAGGATACTGTCATCACTGACCTTCTCCTTGTTCAATGACTCTTGAGCTTCCAACTTATAAACCAAAAAATCTGCAGAGAGGGAAGAGAAAATGAGGAAGAATTTACATTCAAACTGTCACAAGAAGATCATTTTAATATTCTAAATATTACACTGACAGTCACCAATATTCTGACACTAAATCATCATTCTGAAGAACTGGTGCGGGGGTTGAAATTAGATGGGAGTGGATAAACAGGAAGCTATTGCTCAAGCTGCTAACACTAAGCCTGCACCTCCCAGCACTCTCCCCACAATTCTATCACAATAACTTGTATTTATGTAGCATCTTTAACATAGTAAACCTGTGCAATTCTAACAAGACTAGGCAGGTGAGATGCAAGAAGCAAGAGTCCAGAACCAGGGGTCTTGATTAAGGATAAGGAGGGACATGAGGAGAAATGTCTTAACTCAGAGGGTAATGAGCCTGTGGAATTCATTGCCACAGAAAGTGCTTGAAGCCAGATAGTGTCTTTCTAAGAAGGAGGTAGATTTAGCTCTTGTTGTGGTTAAAGGGATATGGGGGTGGGTAGGATTTGGGTATTGAGCTCCATGATCAGCCATGATCATATCGAATGGCCAAGCAAACTTGAGGGATCGAATGGTGTACTCCTGCTCCTATCTTCTATGTCTTTATGTAAAGTGAACATGGAGCCTCACAGATGTACCTGTATTTTCAAACAGAAGTTGACATTGTGCGAAAGAGTGAAGTGTCAATACACGTAAACAAATTTTCATGTTCATCGAACTGATAGTCTACAGACAGAGAAGTGAAAATGAGGAGGAATTTAGATGGCCAGAGGCCGACTTTGAGGAGCAACTGAAAGGAGGAGACTGAAAGAGTGAGGTTTTGGGCAGGAATTCTGAAGGTTAGGGACCCAGGCAGCTGTTGGCACAGCCATTAATGGTGGGAAATCTCTTTAAAATGGAAGTCCTGATCTGATGAGGAGCCAACCAGCATTGTGTACAATAAACACCTTCATTCATCTGGGCTCATTAGCATTTTGGAGAGCTGGCACACAGCAGGGGTGGGGAGGTGCAAACTCACAAGGAAGGCAATTGCACAGAACAAGTGTAAGGCTGACACAAGAGACAGGCAACACAGTTCTCCGAGTGGTCAGTGTGAACGCAACAGTTCCCTAGAGATTAGCAGCCCCGAAACAGGCCAAGAAACCAAAAGAACCTACATCAGGGTTTATGTTAAACATTTACCTCCTCCCACCCTACATCACTGAATGTCATTAACATAACCTTCTGTCCTGTTCTCCCATATATTTATTGAGCATCCTCCCTCTTCCATACATCAACGGCCATTCCCTTCAATCGCTCCTTGTGGTTAAACAAAGTTACATATTCTTGTCACTCTCTGGGTAAAGAAGTATATTCTGACTTCCTTAGTGAATTCATTAGCAACTAACTTATATTTATAGCCTCAAATTAGAGGCGTTTACATTTCACTACAACGTGAAGCAGGGATCTCATAAGCATTGTAACCCATTTGCCTTTCAGATGGCACTGGGCTTTCTGTGAACCCCCCGAACATCCTGTAGCAAGAAGCAAAACTAACAGATCTTCCACCTGAACACTAAGAGACCTTCAAACTTGGCTTAACATGTTCAGAGAATTTCCTTTTCAAACTAATAAGGAAATGTGTACTTTATTAACAACACGTTGTGTCCTGTGCAATGTGGGACAACCAGGAAGGGCGGGCAATAATTTAACACACGTATTGGGACATAGAAAATAAATGGAAGGAAACATTGTGGAGTTTAAACTTTTATGTTTGCGGAACCTACCCTTCAAACACTAACATTGTACAGGAACTGCTGGCATGGGAAAGGAAAGGGTTATATTGCAACACTCACAACCTTTGGACATTGCAGAAAGCTCTTGAAAACTAATGAAGTAATGTTGTGGTGTGGTCACAGTCAGAAAACACCGCAGTCAGTTTAAACACAGCAAGAACCCTCAAGCAAGCAATCAGATAAAGGAGCAAATGGGTCTGTCTTTCAGTGACTTTGGTCGAAGGATAAACATCATTCAGAAAATCAAGAGAACTCCACTATTCTTCTTCAAATAGTGCCACGGGATGATTCTATATCCATCTGAGGGGGCAAATGGAGCTTCGATTCAAACTGTCAACCAGAAGATAGTACTTCCAATGTTACACCATTTCCACCATGACATGTCAACTTGGATACTGTGCTCAGGTATTCGGGGCGGGGTATGAACCCACAACCTTGTGGCTTGGAGGAAGCAGCTTTGCCAAGGAACCAAAACTGACCAGAGACCCATACAAAGATACTGTCACAGCCATGAGGATTCTCCACCCAAAAGGAGCTGTGTTGGACAAAGTCTGCTACTCATGGGAGATAAATTTAAGAGAGGAATTAAGACACAGAGAGATGAAACCAACTGAGATCGTGACGAGTAGTGTTCCTCATCTTTCCCAATAACTTGAACGAAGGAGTAAAGAATTTCAGATCCAAACTGGCAGACAACAGTAAAGTAGGAAATTACAGTAAATTGTGTTGATAAGAATAGGATGTGGATGAGAAAAAGAAACTGTCTCAAATGAAATTCAAGATAATTCAGTGAAAAATAATTCTAACAATTAAATTTGACAACAGCTCCTTGAAAGAGGTGTTAGGTTTTAAATTGATCTAATTTCTGAAGTTTCTTCATATCAAGCCTGCCAAAGAAACCGGAAATACAAAGGGCTACATTTAAAGTGTACCATAACCAGAGCTGGTGATGTGGCATAAATGTTTAAAAGCCGTTTAATTCTCTCTCACTGCAGAATGTCACACAAGATGATGTTTTTTTTAAAAAATTATACATTCAGAGAATGTGGCTGTTGCTGTATAAGCCAGCTTTTATTGCCCATTCCTAATTTCCTTTGAGAAGTGGGAAATGAGTTGCCACCTTGAGCTGCCGCAGTCCATGTGGTGGAGGAGGTATATCCAGGGGCTGGTTCCAATGCTTCCAGTAAGCTGCAAGGCTGCTCCACATATGCATGGCGATTGATGAACAGACACAGATCGCAGCAGTGACTCCTGGTTCCAGAGGTCATTATCTCACACAGATCAATTAGAGGTAATACTAGCTGGGACAGAAATCATGGGACTCTGTGCTGCTCCTAGTCTGGGGTCTGGACCCCCAAGCCAACCATCTCCACACAGCCTGGTCACTGGGCCCTGGTTACTGTTGGGAGGAAGTTCCAGGATTTTGTTGCAGTAGCAATATAAGAAAAACACAGTTTCAAGTCAAGATGTGTGGGGCTTGGAGGAACATTTACAGCTGAATAGTATCATGGGTGGCTCAGTGGTTAGCGCTGCTGCCTCACTGCACCAGGGATCCACGTTCAACTCAACCCTAGGGCAACCCTATCCAGGGATGTGCAGGGTAGGTGGTCTAGACATGGGAAATTCATGATTTCAGGGATAGGGTAGGCACTGAATGGTGGCAGGGTGGCTCAGCTGCTGCTTCACTGTGCTGGCAAACGTTGGTTCAATTCCAGCCTCAGCTGATTGTCTCTGTGGAGTTTGCATATTCTTCTTGTCTACGTGGGTTTCTCTGTGTGCTCCAGTTTCCTCCCACAGTTCAAAGATGTGTGGGTTAGGTGGATCGACAATGCTAAATTGCCCCACAGTGTCAAGGGATGTGCAGATTTGGGTCAGCCTTGGGAAATGCAGGGTTATAGGCATTGGGTTAGGGGGTGGATCTGGGTGGGATGCTTCTGGGAGGGTCAGTGTGGACTAGATGTGCCGAATGGCCTGCCTCACACTAAGGGTTCTATGATTCTCAGACATCTGCTGCCCCTGTCCTTCTGGTTGGAATATTTCCCAAAGTGAGGAGATACAGCCAATAAAAGTTTTGATTTGGAGATGCCAGTGTTGGACTGGGGTGTACAAAGTTAAAAATCACACAACACCGAGTTTATTTGGAAGCACTAGCTTTTGGAGCGCTGCTCCTTCATCAGGTAGTTGTGGAGTATAAGATCATAAGACACAGGTTTACAGTGTGATGTAACTGAAATTACGTATTGATAAAGATTTGGATTGTTTGTTAAGTTTCTCATCTTTTCGAATGAATATGTTGGTTTCAGTTCTTCCATATGTAAATTGCAGAACTTTTTTAAAGCTACGTTCTCAAGTGAACTTTAACAATTGGTGTCAAATAATGCATTGAAGATGTGGTGCCCTGTGTGAGACTGTCTGTGCCACAATGGTCAGACTGATTCTAATCTTACGTGGATTCATATAGTTTTTGAGCAAAATAAAATGTAATTCTGCAAGTGCAAATTCACCCCACAAACTTATATGTGCGTGTGCGTGAGTGTGAGAGTGTAAAGGGGTATACGTCTGAGAGGGTGCAGGAGACTGTGGGAGTACATGTATGAGCCTATAAGAGAGAGCTTGTGTATGAGAGAGGGTCTGCGTGAGTGCACGCGCGTATGTAGGACTGTGCGCACGTGTCTGTAGAAGTGTGCGCGTCTCTATGTGTGTAGTGCAGTGGGTCACCTGTAGTGTGACATGAACCCAAGGTCCTGGTTGAAACCATCCCCATTGGTACTGAACTTGGCTATCAGCCTCTGCTCGGCCACTTTGCGCTGTTGCCTGTCCCAAAGTCCGCTTTGGAGGATGGTCACACAAAGGTCCGAGGTCGAATGTCCTGGCAACGGATGAATGAACGCCGCACAACAATCAACAGACAGGAGTGTTCCCGCCCTGTCAGAGAACACATCAGCAGTCTGGGACATTCGAACTTGAACTTTTGGGTGACCGCCTTCCAAGACGGACTTTGGGACAAGCAACAAGCAAAGAGGCCGAGCAGAGGCTGATAGCCAAATTCAGTACCGATGGAGATGGCTTCAACCAGGACCTTGGGTTCATGTGACCCCAGATGACCCCACTGCACTACACACACAGATGCACACTCTCAGACAAACACAGACACTCTTACAGACCCAAACACTCACGCAGACCCTCTCTCATACACAAGCTCTCTCCCATACACTCTCACGCACCCTCTCACAGATTTATACCTCTTTACTCTCACAGACTCTCATAACACCACCCCCCAACACACACAAACACACACACAAATAAGTTGTGGGGTGAATTTGTACTTGCAGAATTACATTTTATTTTGCTCAAAAACTGCATGAATCCATGTAAGATTCTGTAAATCTGTTTTTTAGATTAGAATCAGTCTGAACACTGAGGCACAGACAGTCTCACAAAGGGCACCTCACACCTTAAATGCATTATCTGGGCCGACATGACACCGATTGTTAAAGTTCACTTGAGAATGTAACTTTAAAACGTTCTGCAATTTACGTATGAAAAATCTGAAACCAACACATTCATTCTAAAAGATGAGAGACTTAACAAACAATCCAGATCTTTTTCAATACATAATATCAGATACATCACACTATAAATCTTTGCTATAGATTCTGTGTCTTATGATCTTATATTTCCCAACCACCTGATGAAGGAGCAGCACTCAGAAAGCTAGTGCTTCCACATAAATCTGCTGGACTATAACCTGGCGTTGTGTGATTTTTAAATTAAAAAGATTTTGACGTCCTCTTGTTACAGTAATGTGTGTCCACCAGGTGGCTCCACTTTGCAGTGTCACACAATTCAATGGAATTGATCTGCAGCAGACCAAACAGCCAGAAGCCTGGGTGTTTACTTTGAACGCAGAAACCCAGGATCAGTCTTGCCTTTGTTCCCCATCCAAATATAGACATCACAAATGTCTCCAGTTCTGTATTATAATCCTATAATTAGCTGAATGTCAACAAAAATACATTCTGACTGCATCAAAAACCAAAACATGTCTCCTCTCATCCAGCAGACATGGATAATGGCAGCCTGGGTGATTTCTCTATCCTACAGCACTGACCAATTCCCAATAGGAAATACTTTACTGGGCCTCACCTTGGGGACTCTGTAGCCCAGGTAGAGATATTTCTGGGGAACCGGTGTTCCATTACAAAAAAGTGAGAGAGTCCAGTTTTAACAGCATTTCCCATTACCTCGAAACATTCCCAACAGGAGTTCAGGATAATAAATCAGGATAGTTTGCACCTTTGCTTCAGTTAACTGCGCATGGATCAGGAGTAGATCTGGAACCTTCTCTATGACTAAGCGCCACAGGGGCTAATGCAACTATCCCCATGCAGTCAGGCAGCCTACAGTTTTCTCAAAACATCTAAAAAATTGGAGCTTTCAGTGTGAGATGTTGAGCAGGCAACACACTCAGTTTTACTTCTTAAAGATAATAGAATCCCTATACAGTATGGATGTAGGCCATTTAGCCCAGAGTCCACATCAACCCTCCAACGAGCATCCTACCCAGACCCACTCCCCTTGCCTACCTCTGCAACCCGGTATTTCCCATTACTAACCCATCCCTGGACATTATGGGCAATTGAACATGGTCAATCCACCTAACCTGCACATCTCTGGACTGTGGAAGGGAACCAGAGCATATGCAGGAAACCCGCACAGATAATCGCCTGAGGGTGGAATCAAACCCAGGTCCCTAGTGCTGTGAAGCAGCAATGCTAACCACTGAGCCACTGTGGAGAATTGGTGAAGAGCTAATCTGATTGAACTGAGGAATGAGTGGGTTATTCCCAGGTGAGGAAGTCTAACCCAGGAAAGGAACACGATCCTGCAGGGAAATAAACAATAAACCCGATGGCGAGTCAAACCTTCTTTTGTCTTTTTGTGCTCCCCTCGTTCCTTCTGCAATGAACGCTCCAGCCTTGATCGGTGCTCGTACACCACTGCAAAAAGAAACAGATGTTACTGACCAATCACCACCATGTCAGCTCTCTAAACACCGCACTGTGCACTGAAGGCAACACCACCCCTCCAACTCCAATCACACAGAACTCTGCGCATTCAGTAACCCCACTGCTCGCAGCCTCTTCTCCTGAAAACTCAGGCTCATTCACTCCTGTGGAAGAGAGTGAAGACGATGGGCCGAATGGCCTCATCTCGACAATATGATTCCAGAAGGGAAGGAGCAGTGGGTGAGGGAGAGGGCAAAGAAAGACAGAGTCACTGGGAGGGACAAAGGTGTGGGTGGGGTGGAGATATGAGAAGGCAGGTAGGGAGAAGGGGAAAGGGGAAGGGATGGCGGGGAAAGGGGAAGAGGAAGGCAGACAGACATGGAGAGGAAAACAGGAAGAGGGTAAAGGGGAGGGCAGAGGGAGAGATGGGGTAGAAAGGACAGGAGGAAGCAAGAAGGTAGAGAGAATGAAGAAAGAGAGAAGGTTGAGAGAGGATGTGGAAAAGTTTGGAGACTGTATTGGTAGACAGCGAAGGAGCAAAAATGAAAAGAAGCAGCTTCCAGGGAGGGAAAGTGAATCAGAAGTAGAAGAAAAACAGGTGCATGAAAGGAGTGGAGGGAAAGTGGGAACAGCAGTATAGGTTGGTGTCGAGAGTAGAAAATTTGCATGGGGCTGAGTGGCTACCAATTCACTCAGCTCCCTGAGACAACACACGCTAATTTGTGACAGCAAAGTGCAAGACACCATTGTTTCAGAGTTTGAGCAATTTTCATTAATGCTGCAAGTTTTAGTTGAACTGAATCATTGAACAACATCACAAATCCTTGAACTGATTACATTTATATAGCACCTTCAAAACAGTGTAAGATGTTATTTAATGCCAGCCCCTACAAATGCCATTGTTTAACAAATAGATTCAATTAGAAGGCCCATGAGGTAAACAGGTTTGTGTTACACATCTGATAATAAATCCCAGCTGTAGGTTGACACACGAGGGTCAGACTTTGATCTAATTAAGGTTCGGCCCTAAATGTTGATGATTGCACTTGTTTTTGACCCCAATTCCTGGCACATTACAGTCTGGACCCAATTAAAACTAGGCTCAGAGTTATTACATGTCACAACTTGTTGCTTAATGGTTCAGAATGTGAACATTGCTGAAGAGAGTGACACATTCCCATGACAACATACATTCATACACAGCGACTGGTTCTGTGTAACCAATTGGAACATAGTCAAGCCTTGAACCTTCCTTGAATTACCTGGGAGTTTGGGAAAACTACAGCTCCCCATTGCTTTCCCAATGTCAACTGCTTGGCCATTCAGAGTGAATTTGCCAGTCAATCAGCACCTTTCTCTCCTGTGGCAGAAATGGTTGTGACCACTACTGATGTGGCATGCTTGCTTTCTTGGGCAACACAAGAAATGTTGACAACATTCTCCCTCCTGCTCACCGCATTGGTCCTCGTCTTCGAAGCAACTGTGAATTAAAGCATTGCAAATCACTGATCTGCCACTGCCAGGGAAGAACTGGTCCAGGAACAATTTAAATGGACCCAATATACACAATGCAGACACCAGAATGATTGACATCAGATTAAAGAGCAGCATAGAGCCAGGTGGAAAAGAGAATTTAAAAAGACAAAAGTGATGCCCAACATGAAATGTGAACAGTGATGGAGTTCCCCTTGTCCTCAATTCATACCCTTCTGCATTCAAAGGATCATCCTCAGCCATTCGTACCATCTCCAAACACACCTTTCCTCCACTCCACATTCCACAGGGAGTGTTCCCTCTCCAAACACACCCAGCTCATAGCACCTTGCGATGCAATTGCAGCAAATGTAACATTTGCCAATTCTCCTCACTGTCCAAAGTCCCAGACACACCTTCTGGGTGAAGCAGTGTTTTACTTTGAGCCATAGGGATTTACAGCACAGAAACAGACCCTTCGGTCCAATTTGTCCATGCCAACCAATATCCTAAATAAATCTAGTCCCATTTGCCCATAGCCCTCTAAACCCTTTCTATTCATATACCCATCCAGATGCCTTTTAAATATTATAATTGTACTAGCCTCCACCATTTCCTCTTGCAGCTCATTCCATACACACACCACCCTCTGCGTGAAAAAGTTGCCCCTTAGGTCCCTTTTATGTCTTTCCCCTCTCACTTTAAACCTATGCCCTCTAGTTTTGGACTGCCCCACCTGAGAGAAAAAACCTCATCAGTTTTTCCTATCCACACCCCTCATAATTGTATAAACCTCTATAAGGTCACTTCTCAGCCTCCAACGCTCCAGGGAAAACAGCCCCAGCCTGTTCAGCCTCTCCCTGTAGCTCAGATCCTCCAACCCTGGCAACATCCTTGTAAGTCTTTTCTGAACCCTTTCAAGTTTCACAGCATCTTTCCGATAGGAAGGAGACTAGAATTGTACTCAATATTCCAACAATGGCCTAACCAACGTCCTGTACAGCCACAGCATGACCTCCCAACTTCTATACTCATTGCACTAAACGATAAAGGAAAGCATACCAAATGCCTCCTTCACTATCCTATCTACCTGTAACTCCACTTTCAAGGAACTATGAACCTGCACTCAAAGGTCTCCTGATGAAAGGCTATTGCAGGAAACGCTGATTTTCCTGTTCCCCGGATGCTGCCTGATCTGCTGCGCTTTTCCAGCACCACTTTAATCTAGACTCTGATTTCCAGCATCTGCAGTCCTCACTTTTGCCTATACTTTTTTCAATCTAATCTACTTTGTCTGTGGCTTACAATGCAACGTCCTTTATATTTTTGACACCAAATGCAAACTGAGATCACTTTGCAGAACATTGTTTGGATAAATGGCCCCACCCCTTCCAGTTGTTTGCAATTTCAATAAACCATCTTGCTCACATGTCAGTGTTTAGCAACGTTCCAACAAAGCAGAACAAAACTTGAAGGAAGAGCACGCCAATTTCCAGCCAGGCACTTTACTACCTGTAAGACTCAACATTTCAGTTCAGCAACGTCACAGCAATTATCTCAGCCCTCCATTTTTGTTACAACATCCAATCTCCTTCCCCAATCAACCATGTCTTGTTGTCTTTGCTCTCAGCAGAGTAGACATTCCACACCTATCACTGACACATAATTTACATCACTGTCCTTTCCATCTCCTCTTCATTAGAACTCAGTGTCTTTTTCTCTGGGCACCCACACCATCCAATGCATGTTTTGAAAGTGCTCACATTTCCAAAGGACTTTCAAAGGGAAGCGAATCAGACTTCAGAACTAGAGTCTCAAGCATACTTTCTTTAACACCACACATACACAGGCTGGAAGTCAAGGCTTGGGTGCTGTTTGGCTGTGTTTTTTAAAATCATTCTGTGTTCTATCTAAGCCAAACGTGTCCAGTTTCCTCCCACAGTCCAAAAATGTGCGGGTCAAGTGGTTGTAGTCCAACAGGAGTTTTTGGACGCACTAGCTTTCAAAGGGCTGTTTCTTCACCAGGTAGTTGTGGAACAGAATCATACGATACAGAATTTATAGCAACAAGATTGCAGTGTCATTGGAATGCTCCACAACCACCTGATGAAGGAGCAGCACTCTGAAAGCTAGTGCCTCCAAATACACCTGTTGGACTATAACCTGGTGTTGTGTGATTTTTAATTTTGTACTCCCCAGTCCAACACTGGTACCTCCAAATCAGGTTGGTTGGATTGGCCATGCTAAGTTGCCCATAGTAACCATGTGCAGTCTAGGGCTATCAGCCATGAGAAATGCAAGTTATAGCATTAGAGTAAGGGAGTGGGTCTGGGTAGGATGTGCTTTGGAGGGTCAGTATCTCTTCAATGAGCTGAATAGCCTGCTCTCACACTGCAGCGATTCTATGATTCTAGGAAAAGAGTGGAAAGACAGCACCCACACTCCAGAAACCCTATCGGAATGCTCAAGTGTATTGTAAACAACAACAGAAATTGTTGGAAAGGCTCAGCAGGTCTGGCAGCATCTGTGGAGAGAAATTACAGTTAATGATTCAGGTCCAGTGACTCTTCCTCAGACCCGAAACATTAACTGATCTCTCTCCACTTTGCTGTCACATATCTGCTAAGATTTTCCATCAATTTCTATTTTTGTTTCTGATTTCCACCACCCGCAGTTCTTTCCGTTTTTAACCAAGTGCACTGTAAGGTAGTTTCATCTTCAATTCTTCTTCAATATAACCTGAGTGACACTAGCACTGGAACAGAATCTGTAGGACAGGAGAATGACAGACTTAAAGGATGAACACAGATACATGGACAATCCTGAGTTTACCAGCATATCAGCTACAGTATGGTCACAAACTTATTCTTACAGCTGTTTATCACATTCCCATTCTTAACTGACAAATCTGGATTCACATTTGTCCCAACTTTCAGAGCAAGCCCTGGATATTAACTATCACAAACTCAAAACCATCAACTTCACGCACTTTATCTAAATCCAAAACTACCTTAATTCAGCTATAAATCATCCTTGAAGTATAAGTCAGAGAGGAACATTTGATCTTCACATGCTGGATGTTAATTGTGTTTAATTGTATACGGGTGGAGGGCATGAATTGGAGTTTCAATTAAGCAGATATAGAGACACTTACTGAAACTATGTAGGTGAGTTATGTGGTGCATGCATGTATTGTTTCACTGTAAATAAACATTAGACTGAGTAAAGATTGAGTCTGGTTTAATTTTTCACTGTTTAACTCTCTGGAATAAAACACTAATTTCCCTTCAGATTCTGTTAAGTGCCAGAAATGTGGTGTTGGAATGTTATTGTGCTGCTCTACACATCTCAAAACTGCAGTATGAGCTGAACAGCGTGAACGGAGATTGCTGCAGAGCATCTGGATCGCTGCATAAAACGCAGCACTTTTCCAACTGGGGCTGTCAGCCTGGAGTTTGGAACCCACTTCAAACAGAGCTCGTTCTTTCCCATTCCCGGCAAGGCAGTCAGCTGCTGGGAGGTTTTTCCAAGCTTTACGAAGGAGGAAAAATGAAATATCAAATTGAAAAAAAATATTTATTTGAATAATAACTATGGTGAGGAATCTTTAAAACGTAGATATAATCAAACACTTCAATAAACAGCATGAAGATTGTCTTATACTTCAGACAAACATCTGAAACATGTATTAGGTTTTATTTGTTTTATTAAGTGGACAAAGCTAATCTCAAGCAGAGTGAGTGAATGCAAACAGTTTGTTCGTAGAAGTGAATACAATCGACCTAGAGAACAGACCTAAAATAGTCATTTGGGATGTGAATGAATGCAAATTATACTAAAGTTAACATGTTCATGTCTTTGCCTATTCTACATTATTTTTGAGTTCAAAAATAACATGTTCATTCAAATATTTGCTACAGTATTTGGAAACAGTTTGTTTTAGCACTTCAGTTAAATATAACAAATTGTCACATGAATATGTTGGACACACAAGTGGCACAGTGGCTCAGTGATTAGCACTGCTGCCTCACAGTACCAGGGTCCCAGGTTCAATTCCAGCCTCGGGCAACTGTCTGTGTGGAGTTTGCACATTCTCCCCGTGTTTGCCTGGGTTTCTTCTGGGTGCTCTGGCTTCCTCCCACAGTCCAAAGATGTGCAGGTCAGGTGAATTGGCCATGCTAAATTGCTCGTAGCGTTAGGTGCATTAGTCAGAGGGAAGTGGGTCTGGTTGGACTGAAGGGCCTGTTTCCGCACTGTAGAGAATCGAATCTAAGTTTGTCAAATTATATTCAAAGCTCTAGTTTCAAAATGAATCGTTGCTGTGGTTCTGTTCGCCGAGCTGGAAGTTTTTGTTGCAAACGTTTCGTCCCCTGGCTAGGCGACATCATCAGGCGAATCATTGATAAGACATTAGCCAACCATAAAACAGTACAGGAACTACCAGTCAGTCTTATCACCTTTATTGACTTGACACTGTTTATTTGTTTCCTTATGGTTCAGATGTTATTCTGAGAATCTCAGAAGGGAGGAGGTGGTTTATTCAAGTTTACAGGTTGAAATACCAGTGGTTTGAGGGGAGGGACAATGCTACAGCATCTCTTTATAATTCTCCTAAAGCTTTATCATATCACAACTGTTCTTTTTTCATTCTTGCTCGTTTTTATACAATAAGCTCAATTTGAATTAATTCAGAACAAAAATGGAAACTTCTGGAAAAGCTCAGCAAGTCTGACAGCCCCTGTGGAAAGAAATCAGACTTAACATTTTGGGCCCAGTGTCTCTTCTGTGAGACCTACTGAGCTTTTCCAGCAATTTCTGTTTGTGCTTCTGATTTCCAACATCCACAGTTTTTCAGTTCTTATTCTGAGTTAATTAGATCTTAGTTACTTCTACTAAGTATAAAATGAAGGCTTTGCATTCTGTGGAGGAATGTGTAAAAGCTGAGATGATCCAAAAACATTAATCACATGGCAAGCTTGAACAAGACAATAAATGGGGAAAAATGAATTTATAAATCTGGAATCATTCAGCTCCTTGGCTGAGTTTGCCTACTCAGCTCAAGTTGAAACATTAGCTGCAGACGTAGGGTCAGCTTTGCTTAGAAGGTCGCACTCTCACCTCTAGAATGGGAAGGTCATGAGTTCACGACACAATCCAAAGACTGCAGCTAAAGAGTTAGACTCCAAGTATGGTGTGAAGGGAGTGCAAATCATGGGAGGTACTGTCGATCAAATGAGAGCTTAAACTGAGGCACCATCTTCCTGTCTGGTTATTGTAAAAACTCCAAATGGCACTATTTTGAAAACAGGGAAATATATGCTATTGACCTGGTCAGTTTTTATCCCTTTACAGATGTCATTCATGTTGTCTGTGCTATTTCTAAGACAGTGTGCCGAGAATAGCTGCTGAAGTCCCCTGCATTACAACAGTAACTAAATTCAGAAGTATATCATTAGCTGTTAAAAGAGATTGTAAAGGTGCTACATCACAGTCCTCCCCTTCTGCTCGTGTCAGTTATTCAAACAGTGATACAACTGCCAAAGCATAGAAGCTCAAAGACACCAGTTTCAAATTACTCTTTCAAACTAGTTACTCTAAACTAAGACTTCGCCAAATAAGGCTTCAGTAAGATGATTCTTTGCCCTCAATGAATAACTGAGAAAGGAGGAATACAAGGTAGTGCTGATAAACCTTAACTGCAGGACACCTCAATAAACGTCCCCTTTTCCAGGAATCACCCAACATTCCTGACTCATCACAAGGCACTGGCACCTCAACATTCTCACCACCATGGACAGCACCAAACACCGAAACATCCTGTAAATATCAGCCCGATGTAAAATCACCTTCTTAGAAATTACTTCAGCCACTCCATTCACTCTGAAAAGATCAATCTTCAATCCTACATGCACTGAACAGTGGTCAGACTCCAAAGAACAAAGATCTAATCCATGATAAAAGATAATGCAATTTGCTTCTCACTTGATTTTGTCAGTAAACAGTTGACTATTTTTGTAACAAATGTGTACAATATTGTGGTCTTCTGCCAGAGGTGTGAAAGATACCCTGCCCGCTTAACATCCCCACTGCCGTTTTTTTTTCCCCACTGAAGATGCTTCATCTTTCTGATCTCTTGCTGCCTCCTTCAATCTTCTATCATGGGCCTGTTAAGCAGGTTTGTTCCTCTTGAAGACACTGACAGATCTGCTGTTTATTTCCAATTGTACTAATCTGCAAATTTCACCACAGCAATTTCTTCAGATTTGGTGCCATCCCTCCCTTATGTGACCCACAAGTCCTTTCTAATCCAGTGGATTTTGGTGCTTAATGGCAAGTTAAACAATACACAGAGACAAAGATAATAGCGAAGAACCCTTCATCCACATACCAGCTATTAGAATATAACATGTGCTGTCTCAAGAACCCTCCTCTCTTTGGTGGAAAGTAGGCTAAACAAACATACCATCCAAATTAAAAACAGACTGCAAGCAACAACCAATTAATTTATATAAAATATGAAAAAAATATATAAAAGTAAAAAATTGTTTAATATCAATCATTGAGAGAAAACATTCCCTCAACATTCTGAAACCTTCACCATATTAACAGTTTTTTACTACTGATTGGAAAATCTACACAAATCCGTGACTGGGAGAAATTCACTCCCGCTCCATTGAATCTGAGATGAATAGAATCCCTACAGTGTGGAAACAGGCCAACAAGTCCACAATGATGCTCTGAAGAGTAACCCACCCAGACCCATTTCCCTACCCTATTACCATATATTTACCCCGAACCTGAACACTATGGGCAATTTAGCATGGCCAATGCATCTAAACTGCATATCTTTGGACTGTGGGAGGAAACTGCAGCACCCAGAGGAAACTCACGCAAACACAGAGAGAATGTGCAAACTCTACACAGACAGTCACTCAAGGCAGGAATGGAACCCAGGTCCCTAGCATTGTGAGGCAGCAGTGCTAACCACTGTGCCATCAAGCAGAAAGCTATAATGACAGTATGCTTCAGTCAACCAATGGCCAGTTCCTATCTACAAAAAAAAGAGTCAAGGAAATTTGTAAGTGTCACAATTAAGTCTTCCATTTCACTTCAACATCAGATTAGATTAGATTCCCTACAGTGTGGAAGCAGGCCCTTCGGCCCAACCAGTCCACACCGACCCTCTGACGAGTAACCCACCCAGATCCACTACCCTCTGACTAATGCACCTATCACTATGGGCAATTTAGCGTGGCCAATTCACCTGACCTGCACATCTTTGGACTGCGGGAGGAAACCGGAGCACCCGGAGGAAACCCACGCAGACACGGGGAGAATGTGCAAACTCCACACAGAGTCGCCCGAGGCTCGAATTGAACCTGCAACCCTGGTGCTAATCACTGAGCCACCGTGCCGCCCTGTATCTGCCTGGTTAGGTCCTCTTCCCCTGCTGCACAAACTGCACTGCAATAACATCTTAGATCTCCAGGTGTAGCCATTGACCATTACTCACAATGGCACAAATTGCAAATAATAACTCTCCTTCCTATGACTGATCTTCCCTTTTGTTCTTTCAAACACTTTCCCTTCTTCTGTGCTTCTTTAAACCCCTTTCCATCTCTAACTTTCCATAGTTTTAAAATAAAATTAATTCTGTTCTCTTTCCACATGTTGGTAGGTATGCTGAATTTCTCCAGCACTTTCTGCATTTATTCCAAATTTCCAGCATCAGCCATCTTACTTTTGTATTGCTTTTCTAATTTTTTTTTATGAAATATATTCCTTGACAGGAAATGCTACAAAATGATACACAGACCCCAAAACACAGGCTGCCATGATTTATAATGATGGTGTTCATGCTGGATTGACACTGAACGATAAACTGTTAAAAAGAAAAAGTCTTTTTGTTAACATTTTGTAAGGTTTGAAGTCAGGTCATTGTGTGCAAAATCAGCCAATGAGACATATTTTCAGAATGTGAAGGAAATTGTCTCATTAACTGAAAATGTCATTCATTATAGTTTGATTATACAAACTATAAATATTTCTAGTCTGTTTCTGGCAGGAATGAAAACACAACTCTGGAAATATGATCAAAGCTAATATTTTTACTCCAGACACAATCCCTCATGTGATTGAAACGGAGAGCAGAATTGACTAACATTGGAGTAATGCTGGCTGGTTTACATCCCCTCAGTACATACAGCACCCTACTCACATTGATTTAAACTTAAACATCCTTTCTTGAAAAGGGCAGAAAATGGATCTTAATCTTTACCCATATACAAAAGGTTCCCCCGACTGTCCAACTGCACAGAACCCCTCTCCTAGCTTTTCATGCATGTTTAAAACACAAATTAAATCAACCTATTCACATGCATTACGACACACCTTTGAAATAAGTGGGATTTGAACCCAGTACTTCTAGTTCAGAGATAGGAACGCTACTACTGCACCACACAAGCCGCCAATTTTTTTTGATACTTACAGAAAGGAGTCAAATACTTGTATTGAAGTCCAGTTTGACAGCACACTGAGGGTGGGTTTAGCCTGCATAAAAAGTACAAATCTGCCTTCTCTCCAGCTCATACCAAGGTCACATTCACACTTCTAGCGCCACTAAGTCTGCAGAGTCAACAGAACTGAGGAGGTAGGGGTTCAGAACCGCTCCGTGTACTCATCCACCAGTCAGTGGGTCCAACAAAGAGCCAACGTTACCACCACCAAATGCTATTGATCAGGTCACTGACAAAGAACTTTTCTTCCCCAAAACTATCGCCGTTCCTTTCACCGAGGCTTTTGAATAACGAAAGTACTTAACCGGTTAGATTGGCAACTTTCAAAATTCTGAATAAGTCCACAAATTAGCTACAGCAAAAACTGCCTGGCCGCTGACTTTTGACTGGCGAAAGGATTAGGCCCACCCCAGGGTCTGAATCGAGCGGAGCACATTTGCCCACCGCCCCCTCCTGAGGTGACAACTCACCGAGACCTGGGCTGGGGACTAAAACCAACTGAAACGTCTGTTGGTTGATCAAATAAATTCTCTAAAGCCACCCGCCACCTTCCAAACTAAAAGCATGAGGCTAATCTCAATCTCTAGAAAACAAATTAGAAGAGTTTTTCATCTTCTCAAACCACTCATGAAGATTCTGTATCGCTTTTCGGTTGGAGGTTTTGATGTAAATAGGGCAACTCTGAGGGTATAAGTCGATGTGAAATTTAACTTTACTGGAACTCAAAACTTCTCGCAATGAAAGAACAAGTAATGCGGCCCCCTTCCCCTTGTGTAAGAGACAAACTTTTCACCCTCATTCAATCAGATGCGAACAAAATACCTTCGCTCTTTCTGAATCAAAACAAAGTTACTCCGGTCCAAAATGTTACAATCACCGGATGCCTCTTAACCCCGCCCTCCATCATTCCGTTTATTCCGCTGTGGCCGCAATGTTACAAACTCCAGTGGAAAGCAGCTCTCCCAGCACACCCACCTTGTAACTGAGCTGAGACGGATTCGTGCTGTTGCTTGTATTTCTGGGCCAGCAGTTCGGCGCCCCTCACGTTCTCCTTCAGGTGGATGTAGGTGTAAAACCCGAACCCAAAACAAAGTGCAACTAGGACGCAGAATCCCGTCTGGAGCATTCCCTTCTGTCTCCTGGAACACATCCCATTGCCCATACTGGAAGAATTCAGCCCCTCTCAGATCCCTCTATGCAGCCACCATTAGTCTGGTGTGCTTCAGTAGCAGGGAGTTCCCCGTCCCCCTCTCTCTACAGATACTTGCCCCCCGCCCCGGCTGGACACTGAAATAGTGAGAAACAAACTCGCTGTAACCAAAGCGCCGAGACTCAGCTCCGATACATTGACTTGATACATTTAGGAAGTAGCGAGATTGACACAGAAACTAACCAATAGGCAACCCGCTGCTGACGTCGCGTACGCCCCAGCAACCAATCAGCTCGGGGCGTGGAGGCAAGCTTTCTCAAGAGAAGCGGGGCCTATTCGCCGTTTTCTTCAGTTCCGAGGATTTTGTCCTGTTTATGTTTCGTGCTGTTAACCAATGTTTTTAAAATTGCCATGCACTGTGCATCCCATCTGGCAGCCTCCAACAGTGTCGTGCTCACACTGAAACTTTGCACTTCAGTACAGTTAGTCATTTAAAACAGTGCAAGACCCGACATGCGTTCCCGACTCTTCGAATCCATGCGAGTAGCTTTATTTAGAAGCAGTTTCACCTGCTTCCCAAACCACTCGATGAATTGTGATAGTTTATATCAGAATGCGCGAAATGTTTGCAGTCATGCAGTCAGCAAATATTGGAAATGCACAGTTAGTAGGTCAGTAAGTGGTCACTGATCGTCAGGGTCAGATTGAGTAGTCAAGGCTGGACAAATGTTCGCTTTTCATCACTTCAATGTTACACTGAGAGAATTCTCCAAAAAAAGACTAGAATTAATGTAGTGCGTTTTGTGACCATAAGATGTTTCAAATAAGTACTTTTGGGGTGCTGCAGGAAACATGACAGCCAATTTGAATACCCCATAAACAGCCATGTGATAATGAACAGACAGTATGCTTTTTGATGTTGACCGACGGATCCACATCCAGGACATAACAAATGATTACCTTGCCCTTCATCAAAACTATGGGAGCCAGAAAACAAGGATGATAGGGGCTCAGTTCAACAGCTTTCCAAAAGGCAGTGCTTCCAACCCTGCAGTGCTCCCATTGTATGACACTGGCTTAGTTATCTGAGCTCAAATCCTGGAATAGATAACCTGACAACATTTTACACTCAGAGACATGAGTAATACCATCTGAGTCATGTTTTCACACATATCAGAGTAAAGGTTAGGATTAGGATTTTATGTAAAACAGTTGGGAAAAGGTCATTCTCAAGGCCTGCACATTAAATAGAGACATTGTAAAGTGCATACATGGATTAGGCATTAGTTTAATGTAATTTGGTTAAGTTTTTTTGGGTATTTTTGTAATTTATAAATTTGTTCTGTGCTAGTACAATAGCTGTTTTGTTTGCAAAGATTGAGAGTGTGTGATTCATGCCTCTTGACATTTTGTAGACACATTGCAGTCTTTTGATAAAGAAATAGCAATGAGTTAAAGATTATTAGTTACAGGTGAGGCAGTCCATTTTATCTTGTCCCTTGGTAATATCCTCCAATTTCTCCAATTTTAGGATTTAGGAATCATTTATAGTGTAATATTTATGAAATATGTGTAAAGATGCCTTAATGAAGGATTGGTGCAAAGTCAATTTAACACTGATATCAGGAAATCTTTCACATAAAGTGTGATCACATGTAGAATGTGCTTCTTGATAGGGTAGTGAAGCTAAAGCTCAGGAATCAATGAAAAACAAATGGAACGTAATGAACCAAGTAGGAAGGCACATGACTAGAAGCTTATAAAATTTTCAGCTTTCCTCATCAAATTGTAGTTAGGATGAAATAATTTAATAGATCACATATCTACCCATAGCAAAAATGGGGTAATATTATTTATTTCTTTATACCATATATCTAATGCTGAGAGATATTGCATATTTTAAAGACTTGATTGAATACAATAAATAAAAGGTTTAACTGGCAAACTATATTTCATGCCTGAACAGACAGAGTCATCATCGGCTGTCCCTAAATTCAAGGATGATGTCTACTCAGAATTGTGTGTTTTTGCTATCAGCCTTCATGTGACTGAACAGGTGAGTTAGAGTCACAGAGTCAGAGACGTACAGCACGGAAACAGACCCTTCGGTCCAACTCGTTTATGCCAACCAGATATCCTAACCTAATCTAATCCCACTTGCCAGCACCTGGCCCATATCCCTCCAAACCTTTTCTATTCAAATAAGCATCCGGGTTCCTTTTAAATATTGCAATATTAACTGGAGTGAGTTTAGATGAATGAAGTGGATCCTGTAGAAACCGCGAAGATTCTAACAGGATTAAAAAGGGTAGATGCAGGAAGAATGTTCTTGATGACTGGAGAGTTCAGAACCAGGGATCACAGTCTAAAAGATAACAGACAAGTCTCTTAGGATAGAGGTAAGGAGGAATCTCTTCACCCAGAGTGGTGAACCTGTGAAATTGTGTCACAGTAAACCAATGAAGACGATCAAGAAAGATGTGGATATAACTCAGGACTAAAGACATCAAAAGGATACGGGGAGAAAGCAGAGTTGGAGGATCATTCATGATTTTAATGAATGATGGAGGAGGCTTGAGCAGCCAAATGACCTAAACCTAAGTTATGTTGGGGATAGCCTCCACTGCCTTGTGGGAAATCGCCATTGTACTGAAGGGATTAGGTTTTGAACAAATCTAGCAACACGTGACTAGGCACCCTGGGGTACTGTGGTTCATCAGCAGAATTATATTTAATTACAAATCTGCAATCCTGACTATCATTATCAAGCCAGGGTATCAACACTGGTTCAAAGCAGAGCTCAGGACAGATTGCTAGGAGCAACTGCAGGCATACCTAAAATTGAGGCATCAACCAGATTCTTGAAGATCTTTAGGAAAATGGGCAGGACATTCCTCAAGTGTGTTCCAGAATCCAGGATTTGCTTCCTTTCCTTTCCTCAGCTGCTGCTCTGCCTCAGAATTAGGGTGTTTGGACTCGAAGCATATTGCAGATTGCTGGACGTAATGTTGCCATTTTGAATGATTACAGCAAGCTGCTCCAGTCATTAAGTCAGTATTGCCAGGCTTCAAGTAGAGCTAATGTCCTTGTAGCATTTTTATTGTCTTCACCTGGAATGCTGACCTTTTGAGAGTTGAGGGAAAAAATGGACCTGGAGATGGATGTGATTTTTAGCCATTCCTTATTTTTAATTTGTCTATTTGCACCATTCAGTAACTGAATATTACCATTATTTCCAGTTTGCTTAACTTTTGGCAAGTAAATGGCCAATATCTGATGGTAAAGTCATGGCACTAAACAGAATGTTTAATTATTTCATATACACTGGTCAACTGGAGAGTAGTGGATTTCTCAACATCATGTGCTGATATCAGAATAAGGCAAGTTTATATTTATCAGCAATGGAGGTACCATCAAGAGTGTCAGAAATGCACATACAAAAACACAAAATGTTCTTGCAATTTCAAACATGGCTTAAGCAAATATTATACAGAATCTTTATTCATCTATTTACTTATTCACTCATGAATAACCAGTTTGGAGATATATTCATAAAATTCTTTATTATTATACAATTGCCACAAATTGATAGTTGAAAGTCTGCACAGAATCCTTAGAAATGTAAATGTCAGCAAATATAAAGAAATCAGTTTGTAAAAATGTGTCAGGATATAGCTCCGCAGTTTGATACCTCCCAGCTCGTCACTCTGTGTGCCATAGAAACATCTATGCTGCAACATATTCAACATCTCTGCTTCCCAAATTGTCTCAACATTTCCTGTTGGTTTACAAATTTTATAAAAATGAAGTATGATCAGGATTGAATATATCACTTCAAAATGACAACTGAATAAAACTGTGCCTGTTCAAATTATTCCCTTAATCCCCAATTCGCTTGTAGGTTACATTTATTTATGATTCCTCATCTGCAATGCTATGAAAGGTTAATTGGAACTTAATAAATGAATTTTGCATTTCTAAACGAATTTAAGTTATTTCTGTATGTATGGTCTAAAATCCTTTCCCAAAAGTTAGGTCAGTAAGAGATTTTCCATTTTCTGGGTGAAATTTAATAGAAAAGTTCTCTAATGTTTAATGGATATACTTCCTATTGTCTCCATGAATATTCTTAGTACTTTGTTCCTTTGTACCTGCTGTCCAAATGCAACTTAAATATAAGAGGATTTCATGGCTGTGATAGAATCCTTTCAATATTCATCCTTCGGAGATGTCAAAAATCATTGAGTCTATAAAATTAAGTCATAAACTTAGCCTCAGCCATGTAATCTGGAGGAAACATTGGAGAACATCCATGGGCAACTCCATCAGGCCATTAAGTAGCATTAATGGGACTGTGAAGAGGTTGATTGTAAATCTGTGTCGGAGAGACAATATTGCACGATAGTACACAAACAGGTTGTGTACACGCAGTGTACGGTGTGAAACAGATGATCCCACGAGTTAATCAATCAGAAACTGGCAGCCATTTTCATTGCTCTGAGGTGTTCCATGGTTCCTATCAAAGTTAATCTCCAGAAGTTGTCAGGATAGCTTACTGTGCCACTGTTGCTTCCCATCCATGTTGTGATCCTGTCGATAATTCACCCGTAATAGATTGGTAATCAGTGACGTAATAGTTTTGTGAAAAGAAAATGTTAATATTTCTTCAATTAAAGAATTACATCTTTTTAAACTTTTAAAGTCCTTTAAATAAATTTGGTGAATTTCAAGTAAAGTTTGACAGTCATGCATGTAAAATTAGTGATTAATACTTGTAATTAGTTGTATTTAATAAAGCTGTGTATAACAACTGTAAATACAAGAAATGCTTTTCTTAACCCAAAAAAACTTGTATGTACTTTTCAACTAAACAGCTTATTTTTATGCGCTCAATGTCTTATGGCTTTGCTTAAACCACATCCACCACAATCTATACTCTCAATGTAAATTAAAAGCTTTCAGTATGTTACCTAGTTATCCTGTATGATGCAACTCAACAGTTTTGCTGCTTCCTAGTTGGGTAATGACATTGTGTAAAACAGGAAGGTCCCAGATTCAATCCCTTGTCTATGGAGAGTTAGCTAATATTAGCTGATGGGACACTAATATTAGCTTCAGTACTCCTGAGCTCAGAAAAAGACTTGCACTTATGTAATGATTTAGATGACCAGTGTTCTTAAGTGGTTTACAGCCAAATAAGTACTTTGGAAATATTGTCACTGCTGTACTATTTGGAAAATGACAATGTATTTTCACGTCCCACAAAGGGATAACACCGATCAAATGAACTTTACCGCTCTACTTCAAACATTGCCATAGGAACATTCACATTCACTTGAAGGGTTAGACAGGACCTCAGTTTAACATCTCAATCAAAAGACAACACCTCCAACTGTGCAGTATTTCCTGTGTTACACTGAAGTGTGAACCTCCATTTTGTACTCATGTCTCTGGAGTGGGGATTAAATGCACAAGTTTCTGATGTTCAATGTACTGAGTCACAGATGCCATTTGTGAAAAGGGAGTAAAATCAACCACATATTCGCCACTGCAGGTTTCCATCCAATAATTCAGAAACAGCATGTTTGCATGTGAATTGAGGCACCATCTGGATCCAAATGGTGCAGTCCCAGACTGGGTGTTGCATTTGTTCACCGGGGAGTTAGTTGCATCAGTTTGAGAGAAATAATTGAGCTCCAGAGAACAATGCAAACCAAATGGAAGTAATCCAGGCTACAAACAGTGTGTCTAATCAAGAGTTTATGTAAGTAAATATGAACCAAGTCAAATGGAAAAATCTTCTTTCGACAATAGTCCAATTCACTAGTCAGAGTTCTCATTAGAAATCAATCAACAAGCAATGTTTTGAATTGAACCAACTGTACAAAAGAGTTCCATTGCTGTTTACATACTGTGTTACAGAGAAGCTCTTCTAAAGAGGTCAATATGATATGCAGCAGCAAATGACTCGACACATGACTGGAAGCATCCATTCCTTCGAAATGGGAAAATTCAATTAGATTTTTCACAGTCACACCATCAATGTGCAAGTAGGACTTTCCTTTTAGTTTTTTGGCAGTAAAGAACTTGAGTACTGCCAAAATAAGACACATTTTGTCAAAGCTTTTGTTTTGTACTCATCAGGCCATAGGGACATAGGAACAGCCATTCAGCCCCTCAAACCTATTTTCCATTTAATGAGTTCATGGCTGATTTGCGGCCTAATTCCATATATCTGCTTTTGGCTCATATCACTTAATACCTTTGCTTTATCTATCTCAGATTTAAAATGAACAGCTGGTCCAGTATTGACTGCTGTTTGTGGAAGAGAGCTCCAAACCTCTACCATACCCGCCTGAATGGTCTGGGCCTAATTCTCAGACTATGCCCCCTAGTTTTGGATGTATATCTTTATCTACCCTGTCTTCTCTGGTTAATATGTTGGAAACTTTGATCACAACACCTTTAGCTTATGAAGTACTAGAGAAAGCAGGCCTGATTTGCATAATCTCGCCTCATAACTTAACGTTGAAGTCCAAGCACTGTTCTTGAAAACCTATGTTGCACCCCCTTCAAGGCCAATATATCCTTCCAAAGGTCTAGTGCCAACATCTGCTTAGAGTACTCCAAGGGCAATTGCAAGAATACCAATTTAAGAAGAAAACTAACATTTACATTACACGAGGGGAGAACGCTGATTGGTTGACACATAGACTCTAATTGGTAGAAGTGTTGCTAAGTCAATGATTTTCCCCTTTTCAGTTGCGGGCGAAGCAATGTTGCAAAAGTGACTCCTTCAATCAGCTTCTCTTCTATTCATTTCGTTTTAATAGTGACCATTCCCAGACTTTCCAATGTTGTCATCCTGGATTCCTTAAATTATTTGTTTACCTGGTAACACAAGCCATTATGCTGGCTTATTTTCATTTTTGGACCTATAATTTCATTGCTGCCCATTACAAAGATTAAAGTACTTCCCCCTACAGTAAATCTCTTGCTCTGAAAAAATGTTTCCCTTTGCCAAATTGTCCATTTATAGACATCTAACATGATTAGTGCAGCTTCTACTGTAATCTATAATGATCAAAGAAAGAAATTTATAACTTTAAAAATAGTAAACAATTTGTATGAATTTGGGCAGGAATCTATGTCCCCTGATCATTAAAATATTTACTCAAGTGGAGTGGCAGAAGGACCTGAAAGGAAAAATCTTGCATTTATCTAGCTAATTACAATTACATTCCAAAGCACTTTACAGCTAATTTTGAAGTGTGGTCATTGTTGTAATATAGGGACCAGAGCAGCCAAAGTGCACACGAGATCCCACAATCAACAGTATGAAATTAACTTGATCATTTTTCTTTGATGATGGTTAAGGTATTGGCATTCTCCAGGACCGAATACAAAGGAGACTTCAAATAGAGCCAGAAAATACTTCAAATAAAGCCATGAAACCTTTCATTCAAAATGCACCTCTTCCCACTAAACCGTTGGATATCAGCCTCAATTGCGTACTCAGTTCTCCAGAATGGGGCTTGACTTCATAACTATCTGACTCAGCGGCAGCAATTAATGAGCTATGTATGATATGGTTGAATTGTAGCATTTGTTATGTTCAATGTCTGGACAACATGATGGAGTTACAGAGCTAATAAGATCCTCAAATGTATAACCAGAACAATTAAAGTTTGCAAAATAATGCAGTCTCTCTAATGATGATTAAACACAATAAGTCATAACCGGTGCTGTTATGAGAGAGTTAGTAGTTTAATGAGAATAAGCATTTATTGGTAAGTTCAGATACCAGCAGAAAGGCCTTCAATATCAGAGTTGGATCATAGAGGGATTTGCTTTGATTGGACAGTTAGGGTACCAAAGGGATGAGCATCAGTAGAAATTAGAAGAAGGGTATGAAAGGAGAATAGGAGAACTAGAGGGACTAATGATGGCAGGAGGAATGAGTTTCAAAGAGAAACTTAGGAGAGAAATCCAGTTAAATTTGTAAAGAAATCGCCAACATCTATCAATTTTGTCAATGTGGACTTGCAGAAGACAATCGATAGAGTTCCACAAGAAAAGTCATGGTAAAACTTAGAGCTTATGGAACACGAGTTTTGACCTGCATTGAAAATTGTTCAGGAGATAAAAGATAGAGAGTGTGGACAAAACGCAGATACCCTGACAGGCAGCATGCAGCAAATGGTGCTTCCCTTGGATCTGCTTAGGTGGCTCAACTTGGAATAGATATTGTTGTATATCCAAGTTTGTAGATTAAACTAAGTTATGATGAACAGTAAATAGAGTTGTTGGGAGCACTAATTTTCAAAGGAACATAGATTGAGTGGGCAAGGCTTTGGCAAATGGAGTCAAGATGGGCATGTGTGCAATTACCACTTGGAAAATAAATTAGCATATGTTCTAAATGGTGAGAAAGTATGGGACTATAAGGGCCAAAGAGATTTGACAGTACAAAAGCTAATTGACAGACATAATAAAGAATCAAAAAGGCTCATGGAATATTGGCTTTTATTTTGAGGGAGTTGAAATACCAAGGGGATTATGTTTCATTTGTATTGAAGCTCAGTCAGACTGGGGATTCACGTGTCAGTAAAGATGTATTGGCCTTGGAAGGGGTGCAGTGCAAATTATATAGGAACATAAGAAATAAGAGCAGGAGTAGGCCATCTGGCCCATCAGGTCTGCTCCACCATTCAATAAGATCATGGCCTCAGCTCCACTTACTCACCCATTCACCATAAACCTTAATTCCTTTACTGTTAAAAAATGTCTTTGCCTTAAAAACATTCAACAAGGTAGCCTCAACTGCTTCACTGGGCAGGGAATTCCATTGATTCACAATCCCTGGGTGAAGGGGTTCCTCCCCAATTTAGTCCTAAATCTGCTCCCCCTTATTTTAAGGTTATGCCCTCTTGTTCTAGTTTCACCCGCCAGCAGAAACAACCTCCCTGTTAATATCATATCTATTCCCTTCATGATTCTACATGTTTTTATAAGATCACCGCCCCCCGCCCCCCCCCATTTTTATACAATCAGTATAGTCCCAATCTACTCAATTTCTCCTCATAAGCCAACCCTCTCAATTCGAAAATCAACCTAGTGACCCTCCTCTGCACCCACTCCAGTGCCAGTACATCCTTTCTCAAGTAAGGAGACCAAAACTGTACACAGTACTCCAGGTGTGGCCTCACCAGCACCCTACAGCTGCAGCGTAACCTCACTGTTTTTAAATTCCATTCCTCCAACAATGAAAGACAATATTCCATTTGCCTTCTTAATTACCTGCTGTATCTACAAACCAACCTTTTGTGATTCATGCTTGAAACACCCAGGTCCCTCTACACTGCAGCATGCCGCAATTTTTCTCTATTTAAATAATGGTCCAATTTGCTGTTAGTCCCACCAAAATGGATGACCCCATATTTACCAACATTGTACTCCATCTGCCGGATCCTTGCCCACTCACTTAACCTATTTATATCCCTCTGCATAATTATTCTGGATCTTAAAAGGATAAATTATGAGGACAAGTTGTAAAAGTCCATTCTGTGCAGTACAAAAGGTTGAGAGTTGATCTGATTAAACTGTTTCAAATATTGAAAGATTTGATTGGGTTTTTTGTTAAACCAAGGGAGATGGGTGTTGCTGGCTGGGCCAGCATTTATTATTAATGTTTCTGAGTTGCCTTTGTGAAGATGGAGGTGAGCTACCCTTTGGAATGTCTGCAGTACATTTCATGGAGGTAGACCGATAATGCCACTGAGTAGGGAATTCCAAGATTTTGATCCAATAACACTGAAGGAAGGGCAATATATTTCCAAGTCAGGATAGTGAGCGGCTTGGAAGGCAACTTGCAGGAAGTGGTGTTCCCATGGGTTCCCTCATCCTTTTAGATGGCAGTGGTTGTGGGTTTGGAAGGTAGTTTTTAAGGAGCATTTATTAGTGAATTTCTGCACTGCATCTGGTATATACTGATCATTGGTGATGGAGAGAATTCATGTTTGTAGGTGTCTGAGCTGCTTTGTCCTGGAAGGTGGAGACATTTCTTTGAAATCTGAGCTAGGCCATTCTGAGAGAAATCAACAAGTACTTTTTCAAAGGACAGTAAAGATCTGGAACTCTCTCCCAGGGATGCTGGAATAATTGAGGCTTTTGAGATAGATTTTTATTAGAGAAGGGGGTCAAGTGATATGAAGTATTGGTGAGAAAATAACATTGAGTTCAACCACGATCTAATTGAATAATGGAGCAGAAATGAGCTTGCACATGTTATCAATATTGCTACACTCCAAAAGAGATTTAATGAGAGTCGGTTAATAAAATAAGTTTTAAACTCCAGAATAATGCAATGGGAAAGGAGGTACTAGAACAATGAATTATAACAAAAGCATCAAGGTGGAGGAAGGGTGATGCTGATATACAGAAACCTGGACCATAGCTGCACACATTAGGTTGACTTGGCACCAGTCTGAAGAGCAACCCTCCACCATCTCTGTCTGTCTTCTATGTTTGAGCCAGTTCTGTATCCAAATGGCTAGTTCTCACTGTATTCTGTGTGATCTAACCTTGCTATACAGTCTACCATAAGGAACCTTGTCAAACACCTTACTGAAGTTCATATAAATCACGTTCATCACTCTGCCCTCATCAATCCTCTTCATTACTTCTTCAAAAAACTCAATCAAGTTAGTGAGACATGTGCCAAGGAGTGGCAGATAGAGTTTAAATTAGGTAAATGTGAACTGCTGCATTTTGGAAAGACAAATCAGGGCAGGACTTATACACTTAATGTTCAGGTCCTGGGGAGCGTTACTGAACAATGAGACCTTGGAATACAGGTTCATAGTTCCTTGAAAGTGGAGTCTCAGGTAGCTAGGATAGTGTAGAAGCCATTTAGTATGTTTTCCTTTATTGGTCAGTGCATTGAGTGCAAAGTTGGGAGGTCATGTTGCCACTGTACGGGGCGTTTATTAGGCCACTTTTGGAATACTGCGTGTAATTCTGCTCTCCCTCCTATAGGAAGGATGTTGTGAAACTTGAAAGGGTTCAGAAAAAAAATTACAAGGATGTTACTAGGGTTGGAGGGTTTGACCTATAGGGAGAGGCTGAGTAGGCTGGGGCTATTTTCCCTGGAGTGTCAGAGGCTGAGGGATGATCTTATAGAGGTTTATAAAATCATGAGGGGCATTGATAGGGTAAATAGAAAATGTCTTTTCCCTGAGGTGGGGGAGCACAGAACGAGATGGCATAGGTTTAGGGTGAGAGGGGAAAGATTTAAAAGGGACCTAAGGGACAGTGTTTTCACACAAAGGGTGGTGCACACATGGAATGAGCTGCCAGAGGAAGTTGTGGAGGCTGGTACAATTACAACGTTTAAAAGGCATCTGGATGGGCATATGAATAGGAAGGATTAAGAGAGATATGGGCTAAGTGCTGGCAAATATGACTAGATTAATTTAGGATATCTGGTCAGCATGGGCGAGTTGGACCAAAGGGTCTGCTTTTACATCTTTATGACTGGTTCCAACACTAAAACAACAGCACTGGGAGGAATGAAATCTGACTGACAAGCATCCCCTTGGAAATCTCCCAAAGTCCGATTGCACCTGGAAAGGCATTTCAATGGGAGCTCATGGACAGTTATGGAAGTGTAAATCCATAATTTTGAATGCAGGCAGGGGAATACAGGGGAAATTTATAAAGCTATAACCACTTCATGTTGAATTTTGTAAAGTCTTGATATAAACTGGATGGACCACAACAATGAAACTATAAAACAAGATGTGTATTGTGCCAAGATATACATGAAAACAGACACTGAATGTCTGGAAAAAGTGTGCAGTTCCGCAACATTTGAATGTCTGTTTAATAGCTGGTTTGATTAATATACTGGTATTTGAGGTGTTTGCAATGTAGTGTCTCTGGCATTTTACATTCATCTCCCCAGTAGATCAATACCACACCTTGCCTGAAAGGAACTGGCAGCCAACTTCACAGTAGTGTGACATCTATGGGAAATTGTCTTTTGGAAGGAGCATTGCAATTTTTTCCAGTTTTCTGGGGTATGGCTAGGACATAAACCTGACAACACTCTCATTGTGCCAGAATAAGACATCTCACTATTGTGTAGTCCCCTCACCATTGTTTGAAGTCACAAGCGCAGCTATTAAAAGAATGCTCGATCCTTGGACCACTCGCCCCATTATTAAAGGATAAAATAAAAGCAGTGGTGAGAAAGGATCATTGCTGCTGACCTTATGAATTGGAATTGTCCAGATTGAGGTAAGAAGTAACAGAGCTATAAAACACTGGTACTGTTGTATTGTCTGCATTACAGTAATTGTGGTGTTGGACAGCATATAAATCAGCAAATAGAGAATAACAGAAGAGTAATGCAGTTATCTCAAGGGATGTGAATCTTTTACCATGCTGGATATACCAAACTGTTTGGGAAGCTCTATTCAAGAATGATCCGTAAGTTCTAGAAAGTAGTATGAGTAACTATTGTTAGGCTCGGAGAAAGAGACAAATGAGGGATCTGTGAGAACTGTCACACAGGGAAAATGCTAGACTCTGTTGTTAAAGACTTGACAAATCACAATATGATTATGCAGAGTCAACATGGTTTCATGAAAGGGAAATAAGGGTCAATGTTTCAAAATAACGTTCACCTGTTTGAGACAGAGATAAGCATTGTCTTTTCTCACAAAGGGTCATGAGCCCTTGACTGTGTTTAAGGCAGAGGTCAATGGTTTAAGTTATCAAGAGTAGGTAGGACTGGGGAATAATCAGATCAGCCATGATCTTATTAAATGGCAGAGCAGTGTCAAGGGGCCTGCTCCTACTTGGTATGTTTATACGTAAATAGAGTTTGACAGATCTGTTTGCGATTTTTCATGGTATATTTGTAGAGTGGAACAAGTATATTCAGACTTTTAGAAGGGAGTTGATAAAGTAATACACAATCGGTTTTAATACAGCATTAGAAATTCAGTTGATATTATAAATTGAGGATTGATTAATAGACAGAAGACAAAGAGTAAAACTAGAAAGGGTCATTTCCAGGATGGTACAGTATAACTGAACTGCTGAAAGGATCAGTGTTTGGGGTTCAGCCATTTACAATCTATATCAATGAATTAGTTAAGGGGTAACTGGGTGTGATATATCCAAATTATCTGCTAAAGATAAATAAGCTGTGAGGAGGATGTAAAACAGTTGCAAAGGAATATGGGACAGTTAATTCATTGGGTAAGCAAGTGAATAGCATATATAATATAGGGAGGTGTGAATTTTGTAGACATTTTTAACAGATTGCATTGAACCCAACTGTCTCTCGGCTGAGGAATGTTCAAAACCCATTTATATCAGACAATTAGTAGAAATGGCCTGTTCTATGGCAAACTGAATATGATGCTGTTCAAGGAGACATCTGCCAGCTGCAGTATTCTATCCTTTCAATCAAGGACAGTCTTAATGTGGAGCCTGGAGGCAGAGACAGCTAGATTCTATGGACAGAGAAATTCGACAAAATCTACAAAGTCACTTATGTGGCATTTGAACATCAATGATTATGCAATTTAACAAAATGTCCTTTTATTCAGCAACTTCTGAAAGAATTGGCAATTACAGCAGAGGCTGACTGAATGATTAATCTTTGGAATCAATGACACTAACATGTCTTTCTCTATTTATAGCATCTCTCTGACACATCTCTGTATTATCTGTAGCAGAGATAATTAGTATTTAGAGGATATACAGACTTTTGTAAAGTGAATCTTAGCACACATTCAGTGATGGTTAAGTCACTTTTCATCACAATGACTAGTGACAAACTGCTGATACTGTAGCTATTGATATGGTAACACATGCGGGTTGTATTGTAAAAGTGGATATTTCCAGGGTCTCTGCACTTCCTCCTTATCTTTTTATTTCCCCAAATTGTTTAAACTTAGGATATGCCTTGACATTAACACCTATTTTCTATTTCCTCTGGGTGTTTCCCAATGCACCAACTCAACTTCTGCAAAAGATCAGCAGAAACTCCGTTTGTGTGGCGCGTGTCCATTGAAATTATGGCTACCAACATTCAGAAACTAATATTATAGGCTCAGCATAGCACAGCATATGATAGTGGATTTGCTGAAATGTGCTGATGTTACAAAGACAATTGATTTCAGTGTATTAGTGGTATTCCTAGAGAATGTTGCAAGACATGCTGGGACAGTAATTGGGAAAGGGTTGGAATATCCGACATTGGAATCTGGTGAAGGGTTTCTAGCTACACTATTATTAATACCCTATTATTGCCATAGAACTGCTCAGCTCAGGTATTAAAGTTAGAACAAAAAGGTATGAGAAATATTTGTGAATCAGAAATGAAATATTCAGGAGAGGGGCAGTCAGG
Organism: Chiloscyllium plagiosum; assembly: GCF_004010195.1. Lineage (NCBI taxonomy): Eukaryota > Metazoa > Chordata > Chondrichthyes > Orectolobiformes > Hemiscylliidae > Chiloscyllium > Chiloscyllium plagiosum. The sequence continues at coordinate 20,958,417 of NC_057743.1, read as the reverse complement.
CTCAATTCTAACAGCTGCTTCTGAAGCAGCTATGTCAAACAAGTGCTTAATCTTATTTATACCACTTGGTACTCCAATGGGAAGGCCCTCCATCTAATTGGCAATGATGGGCAGAATCTTATAGGAGGGCTGAACAATGTAGGTTATGGTGAGATTTGGAAGAATCAGATGAGATTTTGGCAAGGCCCATCTGAGTGTCAAGATCATTTCATTCTATCTTTTATGTTTTTAGGAGAAGTTTGATGAGTTTCCTACGAGGGAGGGAGTGGTGAGTTGCCAACTGAGGGGAATTAATATTTGTTAAATGCCTTGTTGCTGACACAACTCACCTCATTAATATTCTACTTTTCAATCTTATCAAACAAGCTTGACATCAAGCTGAGTGACCAGAGTGGGTACCTGGCAGGGTCAGCTCACTGTTTGCTCTCATGGACCTCTGAATCAGACACCTGGTTCCAAAATCTCCAGGCATGCTCCATGGGCACCAGTCATGTACCCCGTGTCCACGGACATGGGTATTTAACATGTGCCAGCTTCTAAGAACCTTCATTGACACATTTACATGTCAATGCTGTACATCGGGCTGCAGAGGTAACTCTCATTATAATGCTGCAGTAAGGATATTGTATGCTTAGGAACACCCATCAGCTCTTGGTGTGGACTAGGCTGTATCGCCAACTTTTTACTCTCTGTCAGAGTGCTCAATTACTCTGATTCTGGATTAGTGGTGCTGGAAGAGCACAGCAGTTCAGGCAGCATCCAAGGAGCTTCAAAATTGACGTTTCGGGCAAAAGACCTTCATCAATTACTCTGAACCTAGCTGCATGTGTACAGCATTCCTGCCTTGCATTGCCTTGCAATTTGCACTTTGTCCCCTCAGCCAGAGATATGAGGCAAAGAAAGGAAGCTTGTTGTGGTTGTCAGCAGGTTTAATTCAAGTCAAGGGAGATAGCCTTTGCTCTGGGGTCCCAGCACAGTTAGGACCAAGGACAACCTCGCCGGGTACCACGCCGGGGCTCAGAAATGGACATGAAGCCAGACAGTTAGCCAGGGTTATCATCAGTCAGTGGGATGGACATGTTGCCGTGTGGTAATGTGCTATGTCAATCTCACACCTGCACCACATGCCAGCAGTGTAAACAGCAAGCACACTGTATGTGCATCAACCAAATGGTCAGGTGTGAAAGTCGAAGGGGAGCAGTCCTCAGTCCAAGTCTGGAGGCTGCTGTCAGTCAGGTGTCCCAGCTCAGTAAGTCAAAACCAGCATCCACTATTGATTCAGTACTTGAAGTGGTCAGTCAGCCACTTGGATCCATCAGGCTCAGGAGATCTGTATCCTGTGCAGACATTGGACGACAGTAATTTTGTAAGTCCAGTACAACTAGTCTGGGGATTCATGGTAAGTCAGGCACATCAGAGATATGATCAATCATCTGTTATGGATGTCTGTTGAAGTCAGTCAAGGAAGTGAATCATGGTCAATCCTGGAGTCTCTCCACTAAACCTCAAATGTAGGGGGAGGTGTTATCAGGAGTCATTGCTGTGGGAGGCAAGCTGGGAACTTAAATGTGGAGATTGAATGCTGGGATACAGAGGGCATAGCAATTGTGAATGGGGCAATTCAACATATAGAGATGGCAAATGATAAAACATAGGAGAGAAAGGGGTAATGCAGGAGGTGGGGTTTCAACAGTCAGCATTACTCTGGCTTCAATGGGAGACAATGCACTACAGTGTCTGGAGACATTATGTGATATGCCTGAAGTCCAGGGAGAAATGTGGGGAGATGAACAGTTAAATAAACAGACCATGTGGGAATGTTGGGAAGATCAAAGCAGATGGGGTTACACAGAGGGCAATAAAGAAGGGAAGTGAAGATTTAGTGGTAGGGGTATTGAGATGGGAAGGTTGATTCTATGATTCACTCCATGAAGCACAACCTATAGTTTCCTACCATCCTCATCCAAACTGCATTGGTGCTGAAAATGGCTGCCACCATACTCAGAGTAGGCGGAGATGGTGTTTCATTCTGAGAGGGAGGCGTGACATGAAGCCCTTTAAAATCTTCACATGGTGCAAGAGTTGCTCAGTTCACACCTTGGACCACAACACATCATATAGCAGTAACGAGCATTAAGATCTGTATTTCAATTTTGTTGTTGCAGCCAGGCAGTCATCCAATCATACAGCTGACAATGAAAAGTGAACATATATTTACAAATGTGAGAACCTGTCTATAATGAAATCCTATCTATGTGCCTTCTAAAGGTCTTCTTCTTTTTTGCACTTCTAGTATGTCTTGGTGCAGTCTCAGGCTCTACAGCTAATATAGAGATAGCCTTCCTTAAAGTGCCTTGGAAGTTTTGGTTGTGTGACCCCAGGCATATTTGTGACTAGAAGGCCCAGACACACTGAGTGTATCTTGCCCAGAGGCAAGTTCACTTTCCCCACTTTAACTCTGAAGGGGTTGAGCATGGGAGGTAGGGTGGCAATGGAGGGCTGACCACCTTTGGAGTGTGATGAGAGGACCTTCTTATGGCACTGGTCCAAGTAGTAGCCTCAGATGAGGCTGGCAGGTTCTAGTGGCGTGATCTCCTCTCCTGGTCCTGAAGGAAGAGGATGAGCTTACTCTGCAACACTCCATCCACAAGGACCTCCTAAAGCCTGTTGGAAAATTAGGGTTCCAACTTGACTATTTTGGCCATATCTGGGGCAATTCTTCAGGAGGAGGAACTGTGCAAGGCAGCACAGGACTGACAACACTTGACTTGGTCTACTGCTGCATTCTAAAAATGTTGCTGTTGCTGAGATTCCAGGGAAGTCCCAACAGTGACGAGTATATCCACCTCTGGTGAGAGGGAAGATAGGAAAAACAGAATACCATAGATATGGGGTGGAATGATAGTAAGGCGATATTCAGAGAGAAATCTTATAAGGAGTCACGGAAGAAACTATCCACAAAGTTTACCAAAACTGGACACCTTGTCAATTTCTGGTAACATTCAACCTCATATCTTGCCTTAGATCGGCATTGATAAATTTCCAAGAGTAGGCCTCTTAGTCCGGAGCTGAAAACTGGAAAGTAACAGCGCTGAGCTAAACAAGACAGCAATAGTGGTCCTCCAGAGAGCTTTAGGAATGCTGACTCCTGGCATTGAGATGAGTGACTGGGCCAAATGAACTGTAAACAGGTTCTTTGGAAAGTTGGAAAGTGGTTAAAGAGTTGATGGACAGTTCAGGAGGCACTGAGAGAAAAACAGTAAAACTGTAATCTGCAAAACTCTTTCAAGCAGATAAGGTTGAAGGGGGACCTGACTGAGGTTATGAGGGGTATGAACAGGGTGGATAAGGATCCTCCTAGATGAAGTGTTAATACTGAGGGGCACAATTTTAAGGTGAAGGACAGAAAGATTAGAAGGGATTTGAGGAAATAACTTTCACCTCCAGGATGATGGGAATCTGGAATGCACTGCCTTGGGTAATAGAGACCTCATAATGTTTACAAATTACATGCATGAGCACATGTAATGTCATAAAATTCAAAACTATGGGCCAAATGAGAGAAAGTGGGACTAATGTAGATAGGTTGGCACAGATTCAATCGGCCAAAGGGACTCTGTGCTGTATGGCTCCATGACAAGCAAAAGTGATAAAGATTTGAAGAGATACATACACAAAGGTAACAAGAACATAGAGAAATAATAAAAATGTTGTAAATTCTTAAAGTTCACAGAACATTTTCTTTTGTGGGAAAAAGAACACCATACTTTATGCAAATTCCCCAGAAGACCTCTGTTCTGATTGATGATCTAAGTTAGAAACATCAGCTCACTTTCACTCCTTACTGGTTTTTGCATATCAGCTGTACACTGTCCACCATCTGACTTTCCAGCTGGAAATTCTTTTCCCTGACATTTGGTTCCCCACAGCATAGAGGAGATCACACCTCAGACAGAAAACATTAGATCGGAGGAAGTGTGTGTTAATTGCTCCCTCACATGGAAGGAATAGTGACTGAGGGAACGTTGCAACTCCTGTGGGAGAGAAACCAATGTCCAAGGAAGGCCAGTTGGAATTTGAAGTAGTGGAATATTGATAAAGTTTACTCAAGGGTGAAGAGTTGCTCCTGAGCTTGGAAGGTGAAGATGTGTTTGTCAATGGGATCATGTTGAATTTGTGGCAGAAAGAAGGGCAACTACTTAGGAAATGGGAAAGCTCCTGGAGCGAAAGGTGAAGACAAACACGTTTCAAAAGGAAGGAAAGCACGAGAGAGAAGTCATGAGGAATGGGCTAATCAAAAGCTGTGTTCCCCCACATGCAACATGAAATCTTTTGGGAGGAAAGGGAAAATTTTAGAAGAGCTTCTGTGAAAAGCATTCTCATCAAAGTAAACATGACCGTAGAGAAACAGGAAGAAATGGAGGCACAGCCCCTTTACAGGAAGCAACTGGGAAAAAGAGCAATTCAGACTGTCAAGAGCTTATAAAAGGGATCTGTGGAAAGCTTATCAGAAATAAATGGAGAAATGTCCAAATCAAGAATGGAAAAGTTGTAACTGAATTATGTAAAAGTGAGGAATGCATTGAAGTTGAAATGCATGTCTAGGGAATGACAGTATGGTCTTCAGAATTGGGGTTACAGTCATAGAGTCATAGAGATGTACAGCATGGAAACAGACCCTTTGGTCCAACCCATCCATGCCGACCAGATATCCCAACCCAAACTAGTCCCACCTACCAGCATCCAGCCCATATCCCCTCAAACCCTTTCTATTCATATACCCATCCAAATGCCTCTTAAATGTTGCAATTGTACCAGTCTCCACCTCATCCTCTGGCAGCTCATTCCATGTACGTACCACCCTCTGTGTGAAAAAGTTGCCCCTTAGGTCTCTTTTATATCTTTCCCCTCTCACCCTAAACCTATACCCCCTAGTTCTGGACTCTCCGACCCGAGGGAAAAGACTTTGTCTATTTATCCTATCCGTGCCCCTCATAGTTTCATAAACCTCTATAAAGTCACCCCTCAGCCTCCGACGCTTCAGGGAAAACAGTCCCAGCCTGTTCAGCCTCTCCCTGTAGCTCAGATCCTCCAACCCTGGCAACATCCTTGTAAATCTTTTCTGAACCCTTTCAAGTTTCACAACATCTTTCCGATAGGAAGAAGACCAGAATTGCACACAATATTCCAAAAGTGGCCTAACCAATGTCCTGTACAGTCGCAACATGACCTCCCAACTCCTGTACTCAATACTCTGACCAATAAAGGAAAGTATACCAAATGCCTTCTTCACTATCCTATCTACCTGCGACTCCACTTTCAAGGAGCTATGAACCTACACTCCAAGGTCTCTTTGTTCAGCAACACTCCCTAGTGTATAAGTCCTGCTAAGATTTGCTTTCCCAAAATGCGGCACCTCGCATTTATCTGAATTAAACTGCATCTGCCACTTCTCAGCCCATTGGCCCATCTGGTCCAGATCCTGTTGTAATCTGAGGTAACCTTCTTCACTGTCCACTACACCTCCAATTTTGGTGTCATCTGCAAACTTACTAACTGTACCTCTTACGCTCGCATCCAAATAATTTATGTAAATGACAAAAAGTAGAGGACCCAGCACCGATTCTTGTGGCACACGACTGGTTACAGGCCTCCAGTCTGAAAAACAACCCTCCACCACCACTCTCTGTCTTCTACCTTTGAGCCAGTTCTGTATCCAAATGGCTAGTTCTCCCTGTATTCCATAAGATCTAACCTTGCAAATAAGTCTCCCATGGGGAACCTTGTCAAAAGCCTTACTGAAGTCTATATAGATCACATCTACTGCTCTGCACTCATCAATCTTCTTTGTTACTTTTTCAAAAACTCAATCAAGTTTGTCAGACATGATTTCCCACGCACACAACCATGTTGACTATCCCTAATCAGTCCTTGCCTTTCCAAATACATCCTGTCCCTCAGGATTCCCTCCAACAACTTGCCCACCACTGAGGTCAGGCTCACCAGTCTATAGTTTCCGGGCTTGTCTTTACTGCCCTTCTTAAACAGTGGCACCACGTTTGCCAACCTCCAGTCTTCCGGCACCTCACCTGTGACAATCGATAATACAGATATCTCAGCAAGAGGTCCAGCAACCACTTCTCTAGCTTCCCACAGAGTTCTTGGGTACACCTGATCAGGTCCTGGGGATTTATCCACCTTTAACCGTTTCAAGGCATCCAGCACTTCCTCCTCTGTAATCTGGACATTTTTCAAGATGTCACCATCTATTTCCCTACAGTCTATATCTTCCATATCCTTTTCCACAGTAAATACTGATGTAAAATATTAATTTGATATCTCCCCCATTTTCTGTGGCTCCACACAAAAGCCACCTTGCTAATCTTTGAGGGGTCCTATTCTCTCCCTAGTTACCCTTTTGTCCTTAATATATTTGTAAAAACCCTTTGGATTCTCCTTAATTCTATTTGCCAAAGCTATCTCATGTCCTCTTAGTCCAAGAACTCCCCACCTACGTTCGGGACACCACCCATGCCCTCCACCTGCTCCATGATTTTTGCTTCCCCGGTCCCCAACGCCTTATTTTCACCATGGACATCCAGTCCCTGTACACCTCCATCCCCCATCACGAAGGACTCAAAGCCCTCCGCTTCTTTCTTTCCCGCCGTACCGACCAGTACCCTTCCACAGACACCCTCCTTCGACTGACTGAACTGGTCCTCACCCTGAACAACTTCTCCTTCCAATCCTCCCACTTCCTCCAAACAAAAGGAGTAGCCATGGGCACCCGCATAGGCCCCAGCTATGCCTGCCTCTTCGTACGATATGTGGAACAATCCATCTTCCGCAACCACACACTGGCCCCACCCCCCACCTTTTCCTCCGCTACATCGATGACTGTATCGGCGCCGCCTCGTGCTCCCACGAGGAGGTTGAACAGTTCATCCACTTCACCAACACCTTCCACCCCGACCTCAAATTCACCTGGACAGTCTCAGATTCCTCCCTCCCCTCCCTCGACCTTTCTATTTCTATCTCAGGCGACCAAATCAACACAGACATCTACTACAAACCAACC